>NC_090267.1:313725111-314325111 GCF_040414725.1 Anabrus simplex | reverse complement strand
TAAGAAACTCATGTGTATTTACTAAAGGTCTTTCTTTCTGGAAATTGTAAAGCTCCATTCACTTGTAACTGTGATAGCCAAACGAATAAATCGAAGAGCACCCATTTGTAGAAGGTCCCATGGCAAATGGATGTTGTGAGACGCTGAGTCATGCGTCTAATGAAACACATTCTACGATTACTAGAAAATAGATACCCATAGAATGCAGTCCAATGGGTACCAATGCACTTTTCAGCATGCCCACAGTAAAATGAATTGCATGTACTCATCTAACACATAGACTACCAGCCTTCCTATCAATCTTAAATTTCTGACAAAACTGAGAACAGATCCCCGGCCTCCAAGGACGAAACTAATTGTACTAACCGTTTCACTATGGTTATTTTTCGAAATGAACCGTTTTTAACAGTGGAACAGAATCTAGAGTCAACTGATATGGAATCGTGTGCAGTATGACCCATTAGAGAAAATGAATAGAATTCACCATGTGATGATCAGCAAAACACAGTGGCCGTTGCTTTCAAGAGGTTGAGAATAACTGCACTAAATTAACTTCAAACCCCTCTCCAAAAAAATACAGTACGCTTGAATTTGAATATTGAGAAAAATCATCACGTCCAGAAAGTAAGTTTCGTTTGCCATTTATGCCGCTGCAGTGAAGAGATCGTGAGAGCGCGCAGTTGCTTGACCCGTTGGCTATAGGCTTACTCGGAAGCAGAGTGGATGCTGCATTGTTGGTGTGATAAGGTTCAAGAAAATCGAGAGATCATTCTTATGTGAAGTGTTATCTGTGATTCAGTTTTTGAATACAGGGAATGTCATCAACTGAAATCCTCTGTCATATTGGTGAAGTGAGTGTCACAATTGGGCGGATATAAAAGCGACACCGAGCTCGATAGCTGCAGTCGCTTAAATGCTGCCAGTATCCAGTATTCGGAAGATAGTAGGTTCGATCCCCACTGTCGGCAGCCCTGAAGATGGTTTTCCGTGGTTTCCCATTTTCACACCAAGCAAATGCCGCTTCCTTCCCACTCCTAGCCCTTCCCTGTCCCATCGTCGCCATAAGACCGATCTGTGTCGGTGCGACGTAAAGCAACTAGCAAAAAAAAAAAAAAAGCGACAATTTAATGAAAGAGAAGCCTCCATGGCTCAAACGGCAGAGCGTCGGCCTCTCATCGCCGGATACCGTGGTTCAAATCCCGGTCACTCCATGTGAGATTTGTGCTAGCGGAGGCGAGACAGGTTTTTCTCCGGGTACTCCGGTTTTCCCTGTCATCTTTCATTCCAGCAACACTCTCTCCATTCTCATTTCATAACATCTATCAGTCATTAATAAATCACTTTGGGAGTGGCGACCGCATCGTACTAACAGAATATCTATGCTTCATTCATTACATCCCTGACCCGGTCAATGACTGGAAAACAGGTTGTAGGTTTTCATTCATTTAATGAAAGACGTAACAATGTGCACGATGGGGTATGCAATGGCCGACCATATGCGGTGATTGACGACTTGATCCATACAACAGAAAGAAGGACTAAAGAGAACAGACAATTCAACCCGTCGGCACATTCAGTGTAGGATAGTTGCGACTCCTTTCCCAGTCTCTGCTTTATGAAATTGTGTCTGACAGTCTGAAGTTCTGTCAACTGTGTGACTGCTGGATCCCATACTCGTTTGCAGAAGTTGGAAAAACGAAGCATGTGAGTAGTGCATTGCAGTCTTTGTACAGTGAGGAGAATGGTAACTTTTAAGTTGTATCGTGACTGGGGACTCAGGTATTCCCTGAGACCTTTGAAACAAAACGACAGTTCTTAGCGTTAAAGAACACGGCATCGTAAGTAAAGCTAGACTAAGGCTAACAAATTCGATGATCTTTTAGACGGGTCCCCCTGTGGGTGGGGGACGCAGACGAAAAATACACCCACGGTATACCCTGCCTGTCGTGAGAGGCGACTAAAAGGGGTGACCAAGGGATGATTGTATGAGAACCATGACACTACTTTTGATTAGTGTCATCACGTGGAGAAAACCACGGGTCGCCTATACTTGTGAGTAGTACCACTATGTTAGGTACACAATAGGTTTTTGCTTAGTAGCAGCTGTGAGAGGGTTACTGTGGTTTTCCAGTACCCGTGAGTCGTACCCATGTGAGCAACACCGCGGGTCTGGGCGTTGGCTGTGTTTAGTACCACTATATGAGCGGTACCGTGGGTCTGCGTTGCCTATGATTAGTACCCACTATGTGAGGAACACCACGTGAATACCGGCGCCCGTGATTAGTACACCTAGGTGAGAAATCCCATTGGTTTGCGTTGGCTATGAGTGTCGCCATTGTGTGAGAACACCATAGGTCTACGTTACCTGTACGGCGTACAATACTTGTGAATAGTACCATCATGTGTGGAACACCGTGAGTCTTCGCTACTTTTTATCAGTACCCCAACATGACATATACCATGGTTCTACTTTACTAGCGATAAGTACCATTTTGAGGGGCCTTAGACTTGAATTTTGAACCCCTTTAGATATCAAGCATACTCGATTCAAGATTGTGCTTTATAAGTGGTCTCTTGGTTAGTAATACTACTATATATGATCTTTATATTGAGTTGGATCCACTGTTTTTTTTTGTTTCCGTTTTTTTTTTCATGTCCATCCATTCATTCTTCATGACATTTTTTTAAATTTTGGTTAGTGGATGATTTTGAACTTTTTGTTGTCATTTCATTTCGTATCATCAGGGGCCGATGACCTCGATGTTAGGCCCCTTTAAGCAACAAGCATCATCATAATCATCATCATCATCATCATCTTTATCTTTTACATCCCTGACCCGGTCAATGACTGGAAAACAGGTTGTAGGTTTTCATTCATTTAATGAAAGACGTAACAATGTGCACGATGGGGTATGCAATGGCCGACCGACGGGGGACGTTCATTATTGGACATTTTGCAGTACGGTGCCAGCATTAATGCCAACACATACAGTGTTATGAAATCCTCGGAAACTCGTGTCGCAGAGTTTAAAACAATTAACGCGTCATGTTGCACTAGTGTGATGTGTCCATACGCTGGCAGCAATGCAATATGCTCTGAAGACCTGTGGTTCGGAACAGTTTGCGCATCCCCCGTGAGAGCCCACTCTTCGTTCCGTCCGACTTCCAATGTTTCTTCTTTTTTTGCACCTGATATATTTCGTTGTTTCCCAGAGCTTTGATGATGGCAGTGCGATAAAACGTGTTTCTAAATTATTTTCATCACAGGCGGCATCAACCAATAATCATCATCATCATCATCTGTTTACCCTTCAGGTTCGGTTTTTCCCTCGGACTTACCGAGGGATCCCACCTCTACCGCCTCAAGGGCAGTGTCCTGGAGCTTCAGACTCTTGGTCGGGGGATACAACTGGGGAGTATGACCAGTACCTTGCCCAGACGGCCTCACCTGCTATGCTGAACAGGGGCCTTTTGGAGGGATGGAAAGATTGGAAGGGATAGGCAAGGAAGAGGGAAGGAAGCGGCCGTGGCCTTAAGTTAGGTACCATCCCGGCATTCGCCTGGAGGAGAAGTGGGAAACCACGGAAAAACACTTCCAGGATGGCTGAGGTGGGAATCGAACCCACCTCTACTCAGTTGACCTCCCGAGGCTGAGTGGACCCCGTTCCAGCCCTTGTACCACTTTTCAAATTTCATGGCAGAGCCGGGAATCGAACCCGGGCCTCCGGGGATGGCAGCTAATCACGCTAACCACTACACCACAGAGGCGGACATCAACCAATAATACGGGGATATAATATAATATAATATGATGTCACGTTATAACAAGTGTCTGAACATGGGTGGACATTCTATTCAAACTTATACTAAAACTAGCGAATGTACCCGTGCTTCGCTACGGTATTCTACATTGTATTCGAATATCGAAGTAAATAGTGTACATGCAGTAAATAAGATTGTTTTAAAATTGCATGTCTCTTAGCGTTATCCGAGAAAGAGCATGGAGAGGTCCCCATACGTTGTTTCCAATGTAAAGTGTTTGTTACGGATTTGTGTTATAACGGCAGGCTCACTTGCCTACTGCCATTCACAATCGAGTTGGGAAGTTTATATTATAATTGCAGGCCCCATTGCCTACTACGCGGACAGAATCGATTTGGGGAGTTTTCGTTAAAATTGCAGCCCCCTTTTTCCTACTTCCAGACACATTACAGTTAAGGAGTTTCTATTATAATGGCAGGCAATTACCCTACTATCACTCGAAATTGAGTTGTGCAGTTATCATTATAATGCCAGGCCCATTTTCCTACTCCCAGCCAGCTTACTGCCAGTCACACCAAGTTGGTGAGTTTCCATCAAAATAGCAGGCCACTATGCCTAATGCCAGTCACATTTTAGATGAGGACATTTCTTTATAATGGCGGGCGCCCTTGCCTACTGCCAAACACAATCGGGTAGGAGAGTTTTAAACAAAACTGCATGGTCACTTGCCTTCTGCAAGTCAAATCGAGAAGGGAACTATTCATTACAATTGTAGGACATCCTTACTAATGACAGTTACACAGGAGTTGGAGAAGGAACCCTTTCCTACTGCCAGTCAAAGTCGGTGTGGGGAGTACTGATTACAATAGCAGACCAACCCTTTCTCGATCGCTAAAAATCGACATCAGTGAATATATAGATCGACATACGAAAGTATATGCGTGTTTAGAATATTGAAGACCTTCATTTACAGATTAACTGCTACTAAACGTACGTCATATCGACAAAGGATTATACCATAAGACACGCCGGATTTAGTGGCCTAAATGGCTGGTCCTATGATATGTCATCTATTCTTCGGTCAGATTGAGTTAGAAACGTGGAACAGGGTAAAGGTTTTGTAAGATTATCTCGCATTACATTACTTTTCGGATAATTATGTGACAGCTACATACATAGCATTTGGCTCACATATGGCTACTGGGTGGGCCAATATTCGTAAAGAGTTTGATGATTCTGTATTTCATATAAGTAATTGAAAGTATGAATTATGCATGTGAAAATTCCAAATTGACTTAACATCGATTAATACAGAAAAATCAAACGTAAAAGGGATACAGACACGGCAAAAAGTCATAAGACCAAGGTTTTAGATCATTCCAAATTGAACGGAGATTGTGCAATCCGTTATGTGACAGGAATTTCCGAAGGTCTGCACCATCATTAAAATTGCCTGCATATTTCGATATTCTTCGGGGATAAAAAGAAAAAATTTAATGATCTAGGATGTTTTCCGTTCGTTACAGGCTAAAACGTATAATTTTGTCAAATTTCAATTATATTCTTTTTCTTCTGGCAGATTATGCCGCAATGTGGATTTTGGGCGAGGCGGGTAAAAATTAGGACTTTCAGGAAACTAAACCAAAAATTATGGAGATGGTCATTATTACCCCTTAAACTGAAAGCTGTACGAAAATTTCGCCTAGTCAGTGTAGAGGCACACAGTCGTTACGATTTGATTTATATAGATAAGGAATCTGCTCCATGTAAAACACCTTTTGGGCTATGTCCGCTGGACTTAACCTGCAAAAGTGACCATTCATAATATCTCCCTTATTAATCATCCTGACGAAAAAATGCACATGAAAAAAAGGTTTAGAGGTGGAATTCCATCACGTTTGGTCGATTTCCAGTCAGGTTGGTCTTGTTCTGTATATACTGTGGAAGAGTAAAATCACCATTTCGGTTTCCTATAAACCGCCAGTCCATTCCGGAACATGAAATATTATTTGCTTTCAAAACCTACCTTTGGACAGGTGGATGCTAAATATAAATTTTGGTTCGAATGTCTTCAGTAGTTTTCAAGTTGTAAGGAATACGCTTTACACACACCCGCTCGTGAGTTAAGTCCGATGGGACTTGTACAAAAAAACGGTCCGTTAATGATATCTCCCTTATTAATCCTCGTATCGACATGATGCACATGAGAAAAAAGGTTTAGAAATTAATTTCTACCAAGGTAGGTAGATTTCCATTAAGTTTGGTTGTGTATATTTTGTGGAAGTGCAAAATCACCGTTTCGGTTTCGTATAAACCCCCAGTCAGTTCAGGGATTTAGAAACAATATTTGCCCTAAAACCTATCAAGGACAGGTGTATTCTAAATATGAGTCTTGGTGGAAATACATCCAGTATTTTGTAGCACTCGCGTACATACGGCGTAATTAAAGAAGAAAATACAGTAATACAGTTAAGAAAGTTGAAAGTAATAGAAAATGGATTATAACTGAGGACAGCCGGATAACGACAAATATGTAAATGCCAAGTTAATGTATTGGAAAATGAAATGCCCCTCAATAAATTATGCTAGTGTGAGTTATGGATATAATAAAGCGGTAACAGAGGAGAAATTTAGGCGCAGTGATTCTTAGGTAAACAAATAATAAGAAGATGACTAATGGTGTTATTACTTAATCTATTCGAGGGCGGTTATAACATCCAACGATATTCCGCCAATATCCCGCAGATAGGCCGATTGATGCCTCTCTTACCTTCTACCCAAGGAACAACCACGAATTTAAAAGCATGATGAGGAAAATGGCAATACGTTACTTCCCTGCTGGCATGCAGTCAGAGACGTTGCCATGGTAAGCTGTAGGTTCGTTGTCGGTCTGTCGGTCACTCAATGCAGAGCATGATACCAGCAGAAAATTGTAAATTTCTCCGTCATGTGAAGAGTAAGGTAAATTATGAACATAACGAAAGTTGTTTATAATGAAGAGACGTTTCACGTACGGTAAACGAAGTTTACAGAAAATCAATAGTATAAGAGAAAATGGAGGAAAACCAGTATAAACCCCCCGTCTATTCAAAGATTTTAAAATAATATGCATAACTAAACCTTCCCCGGGATGAGTGTACTCTAAATATGAAGTTTGGTTGTGATCTAACCAGCCGTTTCGACGTGATGGTGGAAAAACCATTCTGGTTTTCCTATAAACCCCCCGTGTATTCAAAAATTTTAAAACGATATGCATATCGAAACCTTCCCCGGGTTGAGTATACTCTAAATATGAAGTTTGGTTGAGATCTATCCAGCCGTTTCGACGTGATGGTGGAACAGACAAACAGACAGACAGACAAACAGACAAACAGACAAACAAACAGACAAGAAACGTAAAAACCACCGATTCGGTCTTGAGTTGACCTAAAACGGATAAATATCTGAAAAATTGGCAAAACAAAAGCAATTACAGACAGCGGACCCCCTACAATTTTATTTATATAGATATGTACTTTGAGTGTACAATTAAGTTTACTGATCCCACTAATTCTGTGCATTTTTTTTTTTTTTTGGCAAACGGAACTTATTTTTTTGGTGGCCCTTCTACATTACACCTGTTTCACAACATACAGACGAATAGGCCTCTAAACCAGTCAAAGCGGGGATCCTTTTCCAGCACAGCAAGAAAGATATCTAATTCCAGTTAATATGTGCAGTTAAAGACACCTGGAACTCGACTCCTCATTTCAGACAGTCAGCTTGGCTAGACCTCCTATCGGAATAACAGCAAAGCTCCTACAAAATGTCTCATTTGATCTGAGAGTGAAAATGTCACTAAACACTTCAGCAAGGTATTTCTTACTGGTCATATTTTGCCATGGTGATAACTTAATAAATGAGTAAATAGATACCGGTATTTCAGAAATGCCTCTCATTATTACAAGTGTGCGGAATGGTTGACCAGGTACTCCCATAGAAGTTCGTTTTTTTTAATTTGAAAGGTGCCAAAAATATAACCTGAAGGAGATTTGTATACCCTTCTGCTATGCGAGGTGGGAATTCCTGAATTTGTTCATAATCATACTAATACTTACATGCATAACGACAATAGACATAAGATTTCATTATTCTACAACGAAGTTCCTGAGAAGTTACATGGTGCAGTTTATTTCGAATCAATGACTGTCAGTTGTGCGTATGATGTTAGTAGATCAAAAGGATGATAGAATCACATAAGAACCAAATCAAGACGAAGAAGTAGCCCGATTCCCATTATTATTAATTCTGAAGCGCGTTAACTTCTAACATTATTATTATTATTATTATTATTATTATTATTATTATTATTATTATTATTATTATTATTATTATTATTATTATTATTATTATTATCGGGTAGTCACCTTTTTGGTAAGGCAAAAGTAGAACATATTGAATATAAATGTCTTCCCCTAAATACATTAATCTCTGAAAGAATAAAGTGAGTACAATCAATGAGACCTCCAAATCACAGATATTTCTGCACGGCATACGTGTTAATGTTACACATTTTCAAACATCAGTGACACTCACTAATAATTTATTTCCTACATCTTGTAAATATTCGGGATATTATGACGTCCCATCGTATAATTCGGGACACTGATTTTGTTCTGAAAATCGTCATGTGTCACCTAAATCAGGACAGGTGGCAAACCATTATTCACCAAGCGAGTTCGCTACGCGGTTTTGGTTACGTAGGTGTTGGCTTTCATTCGATATATTGGGTTCGAACCCAACTGTCGGCAGTCCTGAAGATGGTTTTCCGTGGTTCCCCATATTCCCACCACGCAAATCTTGGGTTGTACCTTAATACCACGGTCGCTTCCTTCCCAGTCCTATCGTATCGTCACTGTCTGTGTCGGTGCGACTAAGACAAGCAGCTTAACCCTGCTACTGTTGACTACTGTTGAAATTAAAGAATTCTGTTGTGATGCTTATTTTAAAATATAAGTACAATGATGAGATCGAGGTGAGTTAATTAACTATAGAAGATAACTTCATATCAACCCATTGAAAATCATCAAAGAGCAGACTGAAAAATGTTTACTAAAATGGAGACTCGCCAAATTAGTTTCATCTTAAGGTTAAAAAGTGGATACTAAGCAAGTAATCTGAAAACATCTTGGAAACCCTGTGGAGAAAATTAGATATATACGTCAAGCACAGAATCCACTAAGAAATGGATTATAAAAGTCCCTTGTCTGTGGCCTCTTTCTGTGTAATGGATGACGTTCCTTGTGGTACAAGTGGCATTTAATCCTTAATTACGCCATTTACTATTTCTTTCAAAAGCCATTTTTTCTCGCATGCAATACTTAATCAACAAAAAAGTATCTCTTTTTAACATGTGTCAGTTCATTGTCAAAATATGGTGAATTCTGAGTGGTTTGCGTATACGTTATGCAGTTAGCAACTAAGTTAACTACCGTACTACAAACTGCCTTAGCAAATGTCCCGTCTCATGAATGCTCTGAGTTAAACATTTTAGTGCAGGTTTCTTTATCTCTACTGTTTAAGAGTATAAATATACGGTTGGGTCAACACAGAATTTATAACATAGAAAATAACGCTAACTAGTTCAAAACTGACACATATCTAACATGCAATTTGACAGTACTGCAGATAACTTCAAAAACGATCATATTTAACTCTAATATCTCCCTTGCAAGGAGCCTCCGTGGCTCAGGCGGCAGCGCGTCGGCCTCTCACCGGTGGATACCGTGGTTCAAATCCCGGTCACTCCATGTGAGATTTGTACTGGACAAAGCGGAGGCGGGACAGGTTTTTCTCCGAGTACTCCGGTTTTCCCTGTCATCTTTCATTCCAGCGACACTCTCCACTCTCATTTCATAGCATCTATCAGGCATTAATAAATCACTTTGGGAGTGGCAATCCCATCGTACTAATAGTCTATATCTGCTTCATTAATTCCATCCCTGACCCGGTCAATGACTGGAAAAGGTTTTTTCATCGTCCTTGCAAAAAACAGTTGAAAGATGCATGAAAATGACTGTTCATTATTGCTTCTCCAGCGGCATGTTCTGTGTTCATCTCTAAGGCAGATGTAAATGCGCATTTTTGTGAACATGTAACGCACCTTTTTAGGAGAATGTATAGTAAGTAAATTCTGTCTTTGTAGTATCCTATGCTGTGTATGTGACGGTTATGTTCAATAGGCAAACCTTGATACCATGGTCCGAGGTCCTCGAAGTTCGACCATTTCATAGAACAATCATCGTCGTCATCATTATTACCATCAGCAGAAGCAGCAGTATCATCATCATCATCATCATCATCATCATCACCATCATCATCATCATTACCGTGAATCCTATATCAAGTACAAACAGTCGTACACGTCGGTGATGGATTCCATAAGTCCGATGGAATTCATTTATCTCAGTAAGTTTCTTTAGCATGGAGATATTTACAGTTACCTTTTCTCAGGAATTCAAATTGTTACGAACAATTATTTTCTGGGGAAATAGTTGTCCACACTGGTCCTAGTAAATACTCCTAGTCAGTTCGATTATTCAAACCAATTCAATAATCCATCTGTACATCTTCACTTTCCTTCTTTCTTTTTCTTTTTATGTTACCTGAAGTCATTTCTCTTCAGTTTCAACTCAGTTAATTGATAACTGTTAAGTTCTTCAGAAATTCGAAACTAATTTTGCATGCATTTATCCAGATTTATTTATTCAAAGTTAGTTTCGATAGTCTGAAGAACTAACAGTTATAAACATTTGCACATCTTCAAACAGTTTTGGTCAGC
Source organism: Anabrus simplex (assembly GCF_040414725.1). Classification (NCBI taxonomy): domain Eukaryota; kingdom Metazoa; phylum Arthropoda; class Insecta; order Orthoptera; family Tettigoniidae; genus Anabrus; species Anabrus simplex. Next base: position 314,314,529 of record NC_090267.1, on the reverse strand, counting down.
TAAGCACATGTCGAAATAGTAACAAAAATCGTATGACCTCAGTTACTGACTTGCAGAACTTCTGAAGGGGTGGCATTTAGGAGGCACGCTTTACCAATTCCAACGTTTCGATTGAGAAACGAAACCTAAATTCTACTGACGATACTTGGCCCGAGTTAATTTAAATTTTCTGGTCAGCACTGAGTGTGTCACCAGAGATCATCAACATGTCAACAACAATGTCAGATAGTTTCTCTGCCGAAATAGAACCTATGATCTTGGAATCATGAGTCGGACATTTTACGACTTATTTCTAGGTTTGGCGGATTGACTAGAAGTCTTTTAAACTGAACAATATGTTAGGTTTGTCGAATAGGAAATAAATACTTTAAAAAAATATATTCCTTATCCACGAGAGTATATATTCAGCTTAGTCATTAGTCATTACCCACACATTACTCCAACATTCTCAACTTATTTGTTGTGGGTACAGTAATAAAATCTGAGTCTTTAATGTGAGGAATTACCATACTATCCACGATGGACCGTTCCGGTTTAATATTTAACTGCCTCACGTCTAGCTCTTTTGAGACCGCACTCAAATTGAAAGGTTCCACTAGGAATACGAAGCCAGATTAATGACGATATCACCTTTGAGAAATAATTTGCTAACTACAAGATAGAATTATAGTATTCTCTTATCTCCTTAATCAATATGTATGCATGTCCAACCCTTATCCCGTTCCTCTACGGGGTTGAGTATGAAATGAGATAAATCTTCGTAACGAGTTTTTATGACCGGTTCGGGAGATAGTAGTTTTGAACCCCACTATCGGCAGCCCTGAAGATGGTTTTCCGTGGTTTCCCATTTTCACACCAGGCGAATGCTGGGGCTGTACCTTAATTAAGGCCACGGTCGCTTCCTTGCCACTCCTAGCCCTTTCCTGTCCCATCGTCGCCATAAGACCTATCTGTGTCGGTGCCACGTAAAGCAACTAGCAAAAAAAAAAAAAATGACCGGATACCCTTCCTGGCGTCAGCTTCATCAGAGGAGTTAATGAGATGAAATGAATGATGCGATATCTGATAGTCGGAAGAGAGAGGGTGAAACCCACTGTCGGCACCGAGCCTACTCATGCCGAATAGCACCAAGGGGTCTGCTGAAGGCTATACGTACCCAACCGACGGACGAATCACCATCAACAGCGTCATATGCCCTTACTCCATATGAGCACTGCGGAGAGGTTTGGAATTTAATCCAGGCTTTTGGCACGCTATCGAGCGTTTAGAAATTGTATACCACCACCTCCCCTACCCTGACGGCCAACATTCCGATGGTGAAAATGTTTTCGACCAGTGGGACTCACACCGGCTAACCACGGTGTCAGACCGTTTAGACTTCAATGCCTTCACGATCATTGCCACCAGGCGGGCTCAGCACTTTAATGAATGTGTTGTCTGAAATACGCATTTCATTAAGCAATATCGATAAACATTACTCATGAGACTATACGGCATGTGTCCGCCTCTGTGGTGTAGTGGTTAGCGTGATTACCTGCCACCCCCGGAGGCCCGGTTTCGATTCCCGGCTCTGCCACGAAATTTGAAAAGTGGTACGAGGGCTGGAACGGGGTCCACTCAGCCTCGGGAGGCCAAATGAGTAGAGGTGGGTTCGATTCCCACCTCAGCCATCCTGGAAGTGGTTTTCCTCGGTATCCCTCTTCTGCTCCAGGCAAATGCCGGGATGGTACCTAACTTAAGGCCACGGCCGTTTCCTTCCCTCTTTATTGTCTATCCCTTCACATATTCCCATGCACCTGCAAGGCCCCTGTTCAGCATAGCAGGTGAGGCCGCCTGGGCGAGGTACTGGCCATCTTCCCCAGTTGTGTCCCCCGACCCGGAGTCTGAAGCTCCAGGACACTGACCTTGAGGCGGTAGAGGTGGGATCCCTCGCTGAGTCCGATGGAAAAACCGACACTAGATGGTAAACAGATAAAGAAGAAGAAGAAGAAGAAGAAGAAGCAAAAGAAGAGACTATGTGCAAGGTCAACAGTTAGCCTACAATTATTAGTGTTATAAAATAAGTATAAATGAGTTTATTATGTCTATTGGCGGGGTTGATTATTGTTTTAATAGCGGTGAGGATATTGCTGCCCTTGTGTGAGTGGGAGTGAATATGCCCGCAGCTGGAGCTTGTATGGTCGATAGATTAGGGTTATTTCTTCTGGATATGGTCATGAAATCGTTCTCATGACTTATTGCGAGGAAGGTAGGCAGGCATTTTGCTCAGCCCACATCTAGGCGGGTCCTCGTTGTACAATGCACATCCTCATATGCCGTGAACGCTGGAGGACTAGGCGTATGCCACTGTTTGTATTGACTCTTGGTGGAGGCCACCTCTTTGTCCTCTTAACGGTCGTTAATTCATCTGGTGTACACTGTACTCGTCTTAACAAATTTATCCATTTGTTTTCTCTTCTCTTACGTAATCTGTGTCGATGATTTGTCTGGGAACAAAGTTTGCTCAGACGTCTATTGATTCAGTATCATTGTAAGTATCTTGTGCACAAACTAGTACTGTGATGACTGGCTACCAGGTGTTTCAAAAGAAAATGTTTCTATGTGCGTGATCGTGAATTGCATACCAATGATGGGTAAATATTTGAAACCTTCTGAACGAAGGTCAATTATTGAACTAGCATTGGGAATGGCTACTGTTTGTGTAGTTTTCAAAGCTCAAGAGTTTGAATGAATGCTTCCCTTATAGTCAATGACCTAGTTATACGCTATTTGTTCTATTACGAGTATGTGTTGTCTGAAATACGCATTTCAGTTAGCAATATGGATAAATATTATTCTTTAGAATATATATGAGGTATACAGTTAGCCTACAATTATTATATGTGTTATAAAATAAGTATAAATTAATTGATTAAGTCTATTGGCGGGGATGATTATTGATTTAATAGGAAATGCAACGTAATGTTTTTCTCCCTTAACTCTAGTCATAGGAGAATATAGCCGGGCTGAGTGGCTCTGAGGGTTGAGGTGCTGGCCTTCTGACCCCAACTTGGCAGGTTCAATCCTGGCTCAATCCAGTGGTATTTGAATGTGTTCAAATACGTCAACCGGGCGAATTGGCCGCACGGTTAGGGGCGCGCAGCTGTGAGCTCGCATCCGGGAGACAGTGGGTTCGAACCCCACTGTCGGCAGCCTTGAAGGTGATTTACCGTGGTTTACCATTTTCACGCCAGGCAAATGCTGGGGCTGTACCTTAATAAATAACTCCTGCGGGACAAAAGTTTCGGCTCTTCGGCGTCTCCGAAAACCGTAAAAGTAGTTATTCGGACGTAAAGCAAATATCATTCTTCTTCTTGTTGTTATTATTATTATTATTATTATTATTAATTCTTAATAATAATAATAATAATAATAATAATAATAATAATAATAATAATAATAATAATGCTATTTGCTTTACGTCTCACTAACTACTTTTACGGTTTTCGGAGGCGCCGAGATGCCGGAATTTAGTCCCGCAGGAATTCTTTTACGTGACAGCAAATCTACCGACACGAGGCTGACGTAACTTATTTGAGCACCTTCAAATACCACCGGACTGAGCTAGGATCGAACCTGCCAAGTTGGGGTCAGAAGGCCAGCGCCTCAACCGTCTGAGCCACTCAGCCCGGCATTTTTATTATTAGGCCCATTATTATTATTATTATTATTAATATTATTATTATTATTATTATTATTATTATTATTATTATTATTATTATTATTATTATTATTAGGAGAATATAAAGAAATAGGGTATTCGCAAAATAAACGAAAAGGTGTGAAATTGATTCTTAAGGTCTCAGAGCATTAGGCAAAGAAATTTTGACAAAGGGAGTGGTGGTGGTCATTGTTTCATGAGGAAGTACAAAGTTGGACAACACCAATCAGAGGAAAAAGTGGTCGAAGTCCGGCATCGGCAAAAGAAATGGAAGTACCATGGAGGGCATGAGAATGAAAGGCACTCTATGCCCAGAAACCCTACCGTAATATCGTGATTGTCGGAAGAGAATAAGAGATAGCCAAAAGAGGCCAGACAGGAAAGTTGAAAATGAGGAGTAAATGTAAACAATACCAGGCTTTTTTCTAGTGACCCAGGGAGGAGTTATTGTGAAATTTTTATGACGCCTCCACCCACAGGGAGATAGCCAAGTGTGGTTCAATAGGAAAAATCGAACCCGGTGAAATAAGTGGGGGCAACGCCAGACTCAGTTACTGATCCACAATCAATGATTACTACTTTGGACAGAACATTTTATAAGCGAGAGGTAATGTAGGGGCCCATATTGCGTCACCTTAGCATATTTGGACTTGTAGAAATTCAAGAATATTTTGGACAGGGCTAGAAATTGGTATTAATATTACTGAATATATTTCTGGTTCATGGTGTGGGTTACTGTAGTCACGTCCTAGTTCGCTAACAGTGGGCAACGGCTGAGTGGCCTAGTAAGTGGTCCTGAGAGTCGGGATACCAGTTGCTATGGAATGGGAGTGGGCATCTCGGACATATTCTGAGTCATGGCCCTCCTTGTGCTCAGGTGGCTAGGACTATACAATTCACCGGTGGTCCATAACCCGTTAGAGGAGAGATCCTCACTTGGACAATGTGTAAGTAGGGTAGCATCCTGCTTCATGAATTTACCGAGCTCAGAACATTTTAAGCAAGCCTCGGACCTATGGGAGTAACGGAGTCCCACTCCCAAATGACAGGCGAGGGACTCCTTGGAAACAACTTGGCGAACGAAATGGAATTCGATGGCGAGCTATCAATATTAATGGGGTTTATGGGAGAAAGAAAGTAGAACTGGCTGAGTCAGCAAAGAGGATGCATTTGGATGTGCTACGAGTAAGTGATATTCGGGTAAGGGGAGATAACGAGGAAGAGATAGGAGATTATAAAGTGTACTTGACGGGTGTTAGAAAGGGAAGGGCAGAGTCTGGGGCAGGGCTCTCCTTAGCAGGAATACCATTGCACGGAACATAGTTTCTGTTGGGCACGTAAATAAGCGAATGATATGGGTAGATCTGTCAGTTGGAGGAATTAGGACTAGAATTGTGTCCGTGTATTCACCATGTGAGGATGCAAATGAGGATGAAGTTGACAAGTTTTATGAAGCATTGAGTGACATCATGGTCAGGGTCAACAGCAAGGATAGAATAGTGCTAATGGGCGATTTCAATGCGAGAGTTGGGAATAGAACTGAAGGATACGAAAGGGTGATTGGTAAATGTGGGGGAGATATGGAAGCTAATGGGAATGGGAAGCATTTGCTGGACTTCTGTGCTAGTATGGGCTTAGCTGTTACGAATACATTCTTCAAGCATAAGGCTATTCACCGCTACACATGGGAGGCTAGGGGTACCAGATCCATAATAGACTATATCTTAACAGACTTCGAATTCAGGAAATCTGTTAGGAATGTACGAGTTTTCCGGGGATTTTTCGATGATACAGACCACTATCTGGTCTGTAGTGAACTAAGTATCTGTAGGCCTAAGGTAGAGAAAGTGAAATCTGTCTGCAAACGAATAAGGGTAGCAAATCTCCAGGACGAGGAAATTAGACAGAAGTACATGGATATGATTAGTGAGAAGTTTCGAACAGTAGACAGTAGGCAGGTTCAGGATATAGAAAGTGAATGCTTGGCATACAGGGATGCTGTAGTAGAAACAGCAAGGGAATGCCTAGGAACAACTGTGTGTAAAGATGGGAAAAGGCGAACATCTTGGTGGAATGATGAAGTGAGAGAAGCTTGTAAACGTAAAAGGAAGGCTTATCAGAAATGGCTCCAAACAAGGGCCGAGGCAGACAGGGAGTTGTATGTAGATGAAAGAAACAGAGCGAAACAAATAGTTGTTGAATCCAAAAAGAAGTCATGGGAAGATTTTGGTAACAACCTGGAAAGGCTAGGTCAAGCAGCAGGGAAACCTTTCTGGACAGTAATAAAGAATCTTAGGAAGGGGGGGGGGGGGAGGAAATGAACAGTGTTTTGAGTAATTCTGGTGAACTCATAATAGAACCCAGGGAATCACTGGAGACGTGGGGGGAATATTTGGAACATCTTCTCAATGTAAAAGGAAATCATCCTGGTGGTATTGTGAACAGCCAAGCTCATGGGGAGGAGGAAAATGATGTTGGTGAAATTATGCTTGAGGAAGTGGAAAAGATGGTAAATAAACTCCACTGTCATAAGACAGCAGGAATAGACGAAATTAGACCTGAAATGGTGAAGTATAGTGGGAAGGCAGGGATGAAATCGCTTCATAGAGTAGTAAAATTAGCGTGGAGTGTTGGTAAGGTACCATCAGATTGGGCAAAAGCTGTAATTGCTCCTATCTATAAGCAAGGGAACAGGAAGGATTGCAACAACTATCGAGGTATCTCACTGATTAGTATACCAGGCAAAGTATTCACTGGCATCTTGGAAGGGAGGGTGCGATCAGTCGTTGAAAGGAAGTTGGATGAAAACCAGTGTGGTTTCAGACCACAGAGAGGCTGTCAGGATCAGATTTTCAGTATGCGCCAGGTAATTGAAAAATGCTACGAGAGGAATAGGCAGTTGTGTTTATGTTTCGTAGATCTAGAGAAAGCATATGACAGGGTATCGAGGGAAAAGATGTTCGCCATACTTGGGGACTATGGCATTAAAGGCAGATTATTAAAAGCAATCAAAGGCATTTATGTTGACAATTGGGCTTCAGTGAGAATTGATGGTAGAATGAGTTCTTGGTTCAGGGTAATTACAGGGGTTAGACAAGGCTGTAATCTTTCACCTTTGCTGTTTGTAGTTTACATGGATCATCTGCTGAAAGGTATAAAATGGCAGGGAGGGATTCAATTAGGTGGAAATGTAGTAAGCAGTCTGGCCTATGCTGACGATTTGGTCGTAATGGCAGATTGTGCCGAAAACCTACAGTCTAATATCTTGGAACTTTGCTTTACGGGAGCGAAAGCTGGGTGGACTCAGGATATCTTATTCATAAGTTAGAAGTAACAGCCATGAAAGTAGCAAGAATGATTGCTGGTACAAACAGGTGGGAACAATGGCAGGAGGGTACTCGGATTGAGGAGATAAAGGCTAATTTAGGGATGAAAATTAGCCTCTCGAAGACTAAATTGATGTCAGTAGGTAAGAAATTCAACAGAATTGAATGTCAGATTGGTGATACAAAGCTAGAACAGGTCGGTAATTTCAAGTATTTAGGTTGTGTTTTCTCCCAGGATGGTAATATAGTAAGTGAGATTGAATCAAGGTGTCGTAAAGCTAATGCAGTGAGCTCGCAGCTCCGATCAACAGTATTCTGTAAGAAGGAAGTCAGCTCCCAGACGAAACTATCTTTACATCGGTCTGTTTTTAGACCAACTTTGCTTTACGGGAGCGAAAGCTGGGTGGACTCAGGATATCTTATTCATAAGTTAGAAGTAACAGCCATGAAAGTAGCAAGAATGATTGCTAGCACAAACAGGTAAGAACAATGACAGGAGGGTACTCGGATCGAGGAGATAAAGGCTAATTTAGGAATGAACTCGATGGATGAAGCTGTACGCATAAAACGGCTTCGGTGGTGGCGTCATGTGAGGCGAATGGAGGAGGATAGGTTACCTAGGAGAATAATGGACTCTGCTATGGAGGGTAAGAGAAGTAGAGGTAGACGAAGATGACGATGGTTAGACTCGGTTTCTAACGATTTAAAGATAAGAGGTATAGAACTAAATGAGGCCACAACACTAGTTGCAAATCGAGGATTGTGGCGACGTTTAGTAAATTCACAGAGGCTTGCAGACTGAACGCTGAAAGGCATAACAGTCTATAATGATAATGTATGTTTGTATGTATGTATGTATGTATGTATGTATGTATTGAATGGAATGAAAACAGGTATGATAGTATTTCCTCTCAGCCCCTACTTGACTCAATTCATCCTTCTCCAGACTCATCGTTTCAGCTTAGTTGTTTGTCTCTGTAATTGCATATTTCATCTTTGCCACCTCTGCCCTTGTTTCCTCTTTTCGTCTTCCTCGTGGAGTTTTAGTACGTTGAAAGGTCGACTCAATGGAAATTTGTTGACTTAACACGAAATTCGTACAAAATATTGACGATCGAAAATTATTTTCAGTTGAGACCTCATGGCTTCACGGACGTCATGTTTTTCCAACGGATTTCTGGTGACGTATTTCTGTGGACGTATAGTCGGTTGAACTAAGTCCAAAGCACCAAGCTCCAATGAAAAGTAAAAGCATTTTGTGGCCTAAAGTATGTTTCTCTGGACATAGTGAAAAAGTTATTAACATAATCTCCCGATAAATAATCACCAGACCCTAATTCTTTCAAAAACTCTGCCATTATAGTGCGAAAAAATGGATACGGTGACTAATACCCATACTTTTAAATTCACAGAACACCAATGTAATGGATATTGAATTATTGTCATTTGCTAACATCTTTATTTCTTTCTTTCTTTCTTTCTTTCTTTCTTTCTTTCTTTCTTTCTTAATCCATTTAACTTCCAGGGTTGGTTTTTCCCTCGGACTCAGCGAGGGATCCCACCTCTACTGCCTGAAGAGCAGTGCTCTGGAGCATGATATATCCGGTCGGGGATACACCTGGGGAGAATGACTAGTAGCTCGCCCAGGCAACCACCCCTGCTATGCTGAACAGGAGCCTTGTGGGGGGATGGGAAGATTGGAAGGGATAGACAAGGAAGATAAAAGGAAGCAGCCGTGGCCTTAAGTTAGTTACTCTCCCAGCATTTGCCTGGAGGAGAAGTGGGAAACCACGGAAAACCACTTCGAGGATGATTAAGGTGGGAATCGAACGCCCCCCCCCCCTCAACACCCTACTCAGTTGACCTCCCGAGGCTGAGTGGACTCCGTTCCAGCCCTCGTACCACTTTTCAAATTTCGTGGCAGAGCCGGGAATCGAACCCGGGCCTCCGGGGGTGGCAGCTAATCATGCTAACCTCTACACCACAGAGGCGGATCCATTCTTCCAATAGACGAGAAAAGGAATAAAATATACCTGTTTCATTGTAAAATCAATGTAATTTTATTTACAGGTTTGGTCACAGAGGTGCCGGGTTCGATTCCCGACTGGGTCGGGTATTTTAACCATAACTGGGTAATCAGTAACTCATTGTATTGCTGAATATTACATTCAATGCAAGAAGAGAGAGGGTGCTGGCCCCGCGGTGAAGGCTTAGCATGCCTGCCTCTTACACACGTTCTATTCCCGGCCGGTACAGCAAATTTTACGTAGATCTGAGGGTTGGTTCGAGGTCTATTCAGCCTACGTGATTATAATTGAGCAGCTATCCGAGATGGCGCCCCGGTATATGAAACCAAGAATAAAGGCTGAGAAGATTCGTCGTGCTGACCACACGCCACCTCATAATCTGCAGGCCTTGGGGCACAGCAGCGGTCGCTTAGTAGGCCATGGCCTTTGGGTCTGTTTCTCAATGGGTTTGGTTTTCGGTAAGAAAAGGGATACAATAGCTTCTTTAATCGTCTAACCTTCTTGTATTAGTGATTCGGTGCGGCTCTGGCTAGTGCTAGACACGTAAAAGGAAATATGTTCATGTCAGGACAGTAAACTACCAATTACCAAGGTTTATTTCGTCAGGACGTAAAACATCCGTTTGCGAAATAACTATAAACGCATGTTTCTGTTTGTCCACACGTGTCCACTGTTTAACACTTCCTGTTAATTTGAATTTGAATTTGAAATTGCTCGCCTGGCTGAGAAGCTGGAAGGGTGGAGCTCTGGACATCCGAATTCAAGTTGGTGGGTTCGACTCCAAGTCAGTATGGTGCTATTTGATTGCGCTGAAATACGTCAGCCTCGTTTCAGTAGACTTAATGGGATGCAAGCGAATTCCTTCAGGCAAAATGCTGGCACCCCGATGTCTTCGGAAAACGTAAATATAATTTTGGTAAACGTAAAACCAATAAGATGGTTATTATTATTATTATTATTATTATTATTATTATTATTATTATTATTATTATTATTATTATTATTATTATTATTATTATTAGATTTATTAAGATATTATTGATTTACGAATTTATGAAGGAAATTAGACAGACAACCATGCTGTTGTTGAACCAAACTGAAAGCGTATCACGACTAACCAAGAAGATGGGGGCAATTTTAAAAGAATATCTTCCAGATATTAGGCACTGTTTTCGAGGAATTGTGTAACATGCTATCAGGTTCAATAGCATGAGTAATATAAACATAATATACAAGTACATTATTTTTAAATATTTACAGTAATAAAATATTTTTACATATCTATTTTAGAGTTTTAACTAATGGAAGTTAATAGCACTCACATGTTGTACTTCAAGAATTATGTGCCGGAGTACGTGGCTGTAGTCTGACAAACTTGCGTAGCGACCACTTCCATTACAGATAGTGCAAATTGCTCACACTGAAACTTGCAACAAAGTACGCTAAGAGAAATAATTCTTATCGCCAGAGAACGGCCAGTTGCATATTTTACGACCCATTACCTGAACATTCCTGATTCAAAAGACTGAAGAAAACAAAAGAACTGTAGGCTGATTGGAAGAAGAAATGTCTTTTCAACACAATTACCTCTATCAAACTGCTCTAAAAGCACATCTCAACATGTTACAAGTTTCAACCATCAGGTGGAGAGAAGAGATACGTGGGAAGTCTTGCAACTTCTCCAGAAGCTAGTTGGACGTCGAAATGGAACGCTGCCAAATGCCTGCTTTCCTTTACAAGTTCTTCCAGTCAAGTGATGCACTAATGAACTGGACGACGCTAGGATGAGGTCAGCTGACATGGCTGCCCATTGTCCGCGACAGCCTGTTTCACAAGCAGACGATATCCGCTGGACTGCCTTCAGACTGGAGGAAGTTAACTGCTAAAGGAAGCGATCAATAATCTGAATCATTGTTGCCTGTATTCTACGACTGGAGAGAATAACATCACAGAAATTTAAAATGAAGGCACAAAAGCAGCCAGAACTGACAATTACAGCATATAATTTACTGTGGTTTTAGGAGAGAATTATTTCAATTACCACTTGTCTGCCGTTCTTTTTATCCTTCATAAAACACCCATGTTAGTACTTCAACGAAAGCCGTGAGAGAAGTGTACTATCTTTTCATGATATTTAAGTTTGCCGATTTCGCTGGCTCACCGTGTTCATCGCTTTTTCTAGTTTCCAAGTCCGGCTCCATGGCTAAATGGTTAGCGTGCTGGCCTTTCGTCACAGGGGTCCCGGGTTCGATTCCCGGTAGGATCGGGAATTTTAACCATCATTGGTTAATCTCACTGACACGGGGGCTGAATGTATGTGTTGTCTGCGTCATCGTTTCATCCTCATCACGAAGCGCAGGTCGCCTACGGGAGTCAAATCAAAAGACCTGCACCTGGCGAGCCAAACATGTCCTCGGACATTCCTGGCAATAAAAGCCAGACATCATTTCATTTCATTTTTCTAGCTTCCTAGATAGTGGGTTCGAACCCCACTGTCGGCATCCCAGAAGATGGTTTCCTGTGGTTTCTCATTTTCACACCAAGTAAATGCTAGTGCTGTACCTTCATTAATTCCACGGTCGCTTTCTTTCCAATCCTAGCCCTTTCCTCCCATCATCGCAATAAGACCTATCTGCGTTGGTACGACTTAAAGCAAATTGTAAAAAGACTTTTGCAGGAAATCTTGTCCAATAAGACACGGTTCTATGTCACGGACAACTTTTGTCACAAAGTTACCACGCTGAGCGTGGGCAAACAAATTGTTCACATACAGCCACGGGGGACGCAGGCGAGTCTCGTGTATAAGGGGTTTTCCATATAAAACCTGACCGCACGCATATGACTGAGCCAAAGCTGGCTGGCTTCCCCGACACCCGCCGCCCACCTGGCCACAGCCGGCCTGTACTCTGTCCTCTGTCTGCACATTTACATACAAGAAAGTAAACTAAACACTTACCTAATAGTATACCGAATGGTTCACCAGCCCCTTATTTTTTTCGGAGGAAGGCAACCCATCTAACACGTATATAATTATAATCCGAAAAACATTAGTACCTTCTTCTTTACGGCCTTAGTACAACAGTACCGTTTATACAATGTTCGTGAATATGGCACAAATCATTAGCGGCCTTGTTATTTCCATTACTTAAACTATGATGAATGTGAAATGTATGCGAATAACACTATTTAACGTTTGGACAGGAAGTGTCTATAAAGACTACAACGTGCTAGCAATGCACCGAGGATCGCGGTAGCTAAGGTGGATAAATCGCACATCACTGCCATTGCATCAGCTAAAATGTGTGGTAGTAGGTTCGAATAACAGGATGGTGCACTTTTTTCTCAATTAACGCCGTTTACAGTGACTGTAATATGGCAGCATATCATTCTGTTCCAAAGAGTGAATGATTGTTTATTTGGTCCTGAAAAGGGCCGTTTTCATCCGATGATAAGTAACCAGGCTGGACTACGACGTGAAGGTCTGTAGGTAGGAAGTAGGGTACCGTACATATTCAGAGTAACTAGTGTTCGAAGTGTTGACCACTTTACGGTGTTCATTTAACATTTTACCATTACGGAGCACGTGGCATACATTTTAATTCGACCTACTTTCTCCATAAATTAGCAACAATTGAATGTACTCTTTGTAGGAATACATGGTGAGGAAATTAATAAGTGCTGTGTCATGACCTGGTAGGTGTGGATTACTATTTTCGTTCGTTGGATTCGGTGGGTTGTGGATTCGAATCCCATGCTGGCAGCCCTAGAAACGGTTTCTCTCGATTTCCCATTTGCACCACTTGGCGAATGCCGGGACGCTACCTTAATAAAAGACCAATGTCGATTTTCTTCCCAATTCTTCCCCCACCCATCATTAGCGGAAAGACGCCAAATCAGAAGGCACCCCTTAAAACCAATATGAAACAAATATTGATTATTATTGTACCACCGCTAAAATGGACCACCTCTTTCGTTCATAAAATTTGCCTTATGCTGTATTCGAAACACTACGCTGCCGATACTCACAGATAGGGCTCGGATGTTTATGCAGTTATAGGTTAGAATGCTGACTTACTGAAGCGAGTAATAAGTAGAGTCTACCCGCACGACGGTAATGCTTAGATGTTTGCATAAACATTAGGGGTTCGGACCCATTACAACCCCTACAATTTATGTTACTCCCACTACAATACGTTGGAGCGGGCTAGTCGACATTTCCTACTAACAAAATTATTTAGTAACAAAATTATTTAGTAGGAAATGTCGACTAGCCCGCTCTAACGTAATGTAGTGGGAGTAAAATAAATTCTAAGGGGTTCTAATGGGCCGAACCCCTTAATGTAGCAAACCTAATAACACTACCGTCGTGCGGGTAGATTCTACTTGTTACTCGCTTCATATTTCTAACCTATTACTGCATAAACATCCGGGCCCTACATCACAGATGTTCTGCTCCAGCCCTTAACCTATTCATCCACGAAGACAACATACATGATGCTTGGTAGAGGTTTCGTCCGGCTCCATGGCTAAATGGTTAGCGTGCTGACCTTAGGTCACAGGGGTTCCGGGTTCGATTCCCGGCAGGGTCGGGTATTTTAAACTTAATTGGTTAATTTCGCTGGCACGGGCGCTGGGTGTATGTGTCGTCTTCATCATCATTTCATCCTCATCACGACGTGCAGGTCGCCTAGTGGAGTCAAATCAAAAGACTTGCATCTGGCGCTCCGAACTTGTCCTTGGACACTCCTGGCACTAGAAGCCATACGCCATTCCATTTTTTCAGTTCCACCTCGAAGGTTTACGTACGAGTCAAAGTGTTCAATTAAGTTTTGCAGTGTTAATTTAACTTCCTTACGTTAGAGAGCACGTGGCATAACCCATTAATTTAATCGTATTGCGGGTACCTGTGTTATTTCAAGGCGCAATAAATCACATGTTTTCAGAATGGTCCTTAGTATTTGGCGCGAAATTGTGCATAGTATTTTTTTCCTTTGCTTGGTCCACGGATCAATTTACAGTGATGACACACAGGTAGTGGAGAGCCTTATTGAGCATGGGTTGCCTGTCTCCGAAAAAAACTAGGGGCTGGTGAACTACCCGGTATACTGGCAAAAACATTTCGATTGAGTGATGGCAGAAACCAACCTCAATAACGTGGAATTGCTGCGGGATCGGCTGGATTTAACTTATGAACACGTGTGCATATCTAAGGTTTGAGATTTAATAATTTTATTACTCTATGTGCAGGAGTCACTCAAACGCCAACTTACTGTTTTAATATTGGTAGTGATTTACATGGTGAACGTTGATGTTTTGCGCCAGTTTCGTCTAGTTCCCCTGTTGTTAGCATTATACGTCGTCCCTGTGTTCTAGTTTAGCACCGAACCGATACTCTCAAACTTATTCACAATATTGCGAATTGAAATTATGGAAGAAGATAATTGCCAGGGAACCACCTGATTTATTTATTTATTTATTTATTTATTTATTTATTTATTTATTTATTTATTTATTTATTTATTTATTTATTTATTTATTTATTTATTTATTTATTTATTGATTTATTTATTTATTTATTTATTTATTTATTTGCTAAAGTATCTATGTATTTACTACGCACTACTGGATTTCTAATGCCAACTACGGTGGCAATTGTTTATATGTGTTATATTTACAATGAACTATTCTAATATTATGTTTACAATGAGTAAGAAAAAAAGAACATTTCATATCGATTCTAATTTATCATCATCATCATCATCATCTGTTTACCCTCCAGGTTCGGTTTTTCCCTCGGACTCAGCGAGGGATCCCACCTCCACCGCCTCAAGGGCAGTGTCCTGGAGCTTCAGACTCGTGGTCGGGGGATACAACTGGGGAGAATGACCAGTACCTCGCCCAGGCGGCCTCACCTGCTATGCTGAACAGGGGCCTTGTGGAGGGATGGGAAGATTGGAAGGGATAGGCAAGGAAGAGGGAAGGAAGCGGCCGTGGCCTTAAGTTAAGTACCATCCCAGCATTCGCCTGGAGGAGAAGTGGGAAACCACGGAAAACCACTTCCAGGATGGCTGAGGTGGGAATCGAACCCACCTCTACTCAGTTGACCTCCCGAGGCTGAGTGGACCCTG
The DNA here is from genome assembly GCF_040414725.1 of Anabrus simplex. Lineage (NCBI taxonomy): Eukaryota > Metazoa > Arthropoda > Insecta > Orthoptera > Tettigoniidae > Anabrus > Anabrus simplex. The sequence goes on along the minus strand of NC_090267.1, from coordinate 314,299,348 downwards.
TTCCAGCCCTCGTAGCACTTTTCAAATTTCGTGGCAGAGCCCGGAATCTAACCCGGGCCTCTGGGGGTGGCAGCTAATCACGCTAACCACTACACCACAGAGGCGGACTGATTCTAATTTAATCCGTACAATAAAGAGTGAACAAAAAAATTAAAAATCGTAATTTCATATCTAAACTATTATTTTCTTCTAGTTCAAACTGCCCACGGACATAACGAGTCCATTGGTATTTATAATATTTACATACAAAAATACGTTGATCTAGAGATGAATGTCTGCCCATCTTCGCAAACGAAGGCGAACTATTGACTACAGCGTGGGTACGGAAACACAGGAAGCGAGCCAGCCAGCCAGGGGGGCCGCGGGTGTGGAGAAATTCTGCCAGCCGGGCGGTCTTGGTTCAGCCGCGCGCGAGCGGTCAAGTTTCTTAAGGAAAACCCTGTGCATCTTGTCCAACATCAGTTGGTGAACTCTTGTTTTGTTCCAACGCAGAAAATAATATGTTTGTAAGATCTAAGGAACCATTTATGTTCACTGCTTTTGAAGTAATCATTTTGGGGGGTCTTTAACTACTTCTCATCTTTTATTACCAAAAATTACGGCTGATAGTCTCTCCTTATTTTGACCCACCAATCAACGATCACGACAATAACCAATCACATGTCTTACCATTGTACCCGTGTAGCTACAGTAAACAATGATATATGGGATGGGGGTTACGAGAGTTCCGAACGACTCTTCAATAATCCAATGCATAAAGCAGATTTTGTGATGAGATTACTCAAATTCTTGGCAGAACCGGAAATTAAATCCAGAGTCGTATGTGCTTCGTATCATTATTTCCAAGTTTAATGTACTGCGGTTTTCATTTCCCCGGGCTCCGAAACTCAGACGTTTGCGGCGCTTGCCTTCTGATCTCAACTTGGGAGGTTCGATCCCGGCTCAGTCCGGTGATATTTGAAGGTGTTCAGATACATCATCCTCGTGTCGGGAGGTTTACTGGCACGTAAAAGGACTCCTGCGGGTCTAAATTCCGGCACCTTGGCGTCTCCGAAAACCGCAAAAGTAGTTAGTGGGACGTTCAGTTTGCGAATAGAGGTGATCAGTTCGGAAAGGGTGACGAATTTGAAGTCAGGTGGGGGGTTGTGCTCTCCCAGTTTGTCGATTTCTTCCTAAAACAAGATCGATGAAGTCATCGTCGGATGGGTCATTGTTGGGAGTACATGTGTTTTCAAGAGTATCTGCAAGGGCATTTGCCTTGTTATAATCTGAATGGGCCAATCCTCGTAGGGAGGGTATGCCAGTCCGCTTCCTAGTCAACCTTCTAGCCATTCTGTGCAGTGAGTTGTTAGCCACACTTAACTTAGCAAGTCTGGATTTCCATGTTCTGATCTTATGGTTCCTGATGAGGATAGCCACGTTTCGTTTTTCCGGGTTCCAGACTAATTTAAGATGGGGGTCTCTAGACAGTTGCTACTACTTGCGGGTGCGGTGTTTGAGTTTGATTTGAACCAGGATTTCTGCTGGTAGGGTCTCCGTCCTTGTCCTGGCCACAGAGGGCCCCACGGTTAATGATTCAGCAGCAGAGATGATGGTGGAATTTATGTCTGCTGTTAAGGTATCTATATCCTCATGTACCTTCACACTGGGATTGCCATGGATATGGGATTGGATGTAGTCTGTGAAAGCTTGCCAGTTAATTTTTCGGAAATGGATAGGGATGGGAATGGGTGGACGGGAAGCTATGGGCATAAAAATGAGGAGATCATCAGAGTTGAGAGCGTCGATAGCAGAACGTTTGACATAGTGATGTATATTGGAGGATATGTCAATGTCCACTGTGTCGGGCATAATGTTGGGGTTATGCGTTTAATACGTGTGACGATCCGGGCCGTGTATGAGCATTAGTTTCTCGTCACAGTAGCGAGCTAGTTCGTTGCCTTTGTTGCAGGAGGCGCGGCTGTTCCAGCGTGGCTTTTTTGGCGTTGAAGTCACACGCAAGCAGGTGTTGTTGCCTGGGACGGATGACTTTATCCACATCAGCTGAGTCAAATGTGGCTTTTGGAGTAATGTAGTAAGCAGAGAGACTGAGGGTCCTTTGTGTGTGGCTATTTCAATGGTGGTGGCTTCAAGAGAGGTAAGGTCAGGAGGGGTAGGGATACGTTGATGGGAGAGGGTATTGCGAATGAAGATAGCAGTCCCTCCGTGTTCTCGGTTGGGGCGATCGTTTCTGTAGGATTTAAATTTGGGGATGTGGGAAGAATGGCGGGGTTTAAACCAGGTTTCACAAATTAGCGCAATGTCTGCCTTCAGTTCCTTAAGTAGCTCACATAGTTCTACATGTTGAAGTAGGACGCGCTCGGCGTTCCAGAAAAAAACCCTCAGCTCTCTAGGGGACGCCCTATTGTTGGTGGCATTAAGCATCCTAGAACCACTATAATAAGGCTTCTAGGAGGACTTGTTTTTGGCAGCGGGTGCAGGAGCAGGCACTGTTCGAGAGAGCGTGTTCTTGATTAGAGTAATAATGCTCTTGATAGACGGACCAGTAATGAGTTTGAAGAGTTCAAGGATGCCAGAAGTGATAGTAGAATGGGAGGGGTTCAGCGGTGCTTCCCTTTCTGGTAAAGGGTCCGTGGTTCTTTGTTGAAAGGGAAAGTAGACTGCGCTAGAGGGAGGGGGAGAGACAGATTCAGAGGTATTCGGGATTTGTAGCATTTGCATAGGTGACGTTAGCTCTCAGTTTAGATGGAAAGGGGCCTTGGGCACCTTTGCGAGTGGAAGGGAGTCTGGAGCTTTGGGATTGGATGCTTTTGATGCTATGACTGGAACCTCGGTAACTGGCGGTATGCTCTTCTCCGCAGTGGGCACAACGAGGTTTCTGGGTTCGGTCGCTTCTTTTGGGGCAGTCGTTGGAGGTGTGGTAGGCCCCTCAGATCACACATTTGGGTAGACAATGGCATCCACCGGAAATGTGCCCAAACCTTTGGCACTTGAAGCATTGAACTGACCCTGTGGGACTGTTGTATGTCTCAACGTTAATATCGGTGCAGAGTAGGTGCTTCAGGTAGATGTTGATGTCTTCTGCGTTGTTGGTGTTGTATGTAACAAGGAAGAGCTTCTTTTTGTTTTTTGTGAAGTCATCTGCGCCACCGAGGAGATGCGAAAACTTTTGGCGGTGAATTCTTCGGCGATCACCTCCGGATGCGTGTGGTGGAGACCACAAATAACGACTTTCCTGAATTGTCGGTCGACGAGGAGCCGGTTATGGTATTGCCCATTTAATTTATGAATTAGCGCTTTCAGGACTTCAAAGTCTTCTGAATTGCAGTCTGGATCGTGATGCCATCGTGAAGGACTTTGATGGCATTTTCAATTTGATTAACCTTGAGAAGCTCGGTCAATTGGTTGATATTCTTGACATCCCTTATGTTGGCAGGTGGAATCTTGATTTTGGGGTTTTGAGACGTTTGGGGGGAGGGAACTGGGGGAGGGGTTTGGAGGGATTAGGAGGGAGTGGGGTTATTGGGAGGAAGGGAGTGTTTGTGGGAGAGGGAAAGGGGACTCTGGGCGAGATAGAGGGTTTGGTAGACTAGGGTTTGGGGGAGGGTGGGGCGACATTGAGGGGTGGTTTGAAGACGTCGAACATGGAGGAGACTACCAGTGGTCTGGGCTTGAGATCGAAGATTTTAGTCCTTCTTCTTTGGGAACGTCCCAATGGGGAGGTAGATGTTCCGTTGGTAGTGGCATATCGGCGACACCTGTGGTTAGATTGTCCTCCATGATGACGCCATGGGGAGGAGGCGACCTTGCTCTTGATGTAGGTGGAGGTTGCGCGTTTTCGCAACGTATATGTAGACTTCTTCATTCCCACTCCGTCTCGAAATGACGAATCTCGTTCACGCGTGTCTGTCCAATCATGAGCGAGAGATTTCCTGCGCTATGATACTCATGTAGCTATTTCCTGATCAGGCCCGAATTTATGACTTTGGGTTCGTAGCTAAGTACGGGTCAGACTTCAGAATATCCATGTCTCAGACTTGTACACTCCATTACATTTTATTATGCGGAATCTGAAGAAAGCTAATTCTGGTGCCAAAAGTGAAGCTTATAAATGCTTGGTAAGACCGATTCTCGAATATGGATCTGCGGGCTGGGATCCGTACAGGGTGGGTTTAATAAATTCCCTATAAAAATGTCAAAGAAGAGCGATGCGTTTCGTAACCGGATATACCATTAATTGAGAAAGTATTGAATATAGAAGAACTAGAGCTCGCCTGTATTGTCTTTATAAGAACTATACGGGAAGGGCTGCCTGGAGTAGCATTAGTTATATGTTGAAACCTCCCTCGTACTTATCGGGAAATGATCATAAGTATAAAATTAGGGCCAGAAACCAGCATAAGGACGGGGGAAAGTTTTCCTTCGTTAACAGGACAATAAGGGATTGGAATAAATTACCTGCAGCAGTCTTTGATATATTCCCTTCCGGTATCAGTTCATTTAAGAAGAACATTAGTGCTATTGTAAATTGAAAATTAAAACTTCTAAATTACGGACACTGAATTTGTGATTTTCTGTTTGGTTTACGTTATGAAACCAGGAGTTTTTTCTCGTGGTATTCTCTTTCCAGGTAATTGCTTGTTGTACTCATGGTGTTGTTGTAGAGTAATTATGTTTTTAACATTACTTTATTAACATTGTAATGTTAAGCTAGTAATCAGCTCAACCTATAGTACTGTAAGCCGTAGTGTTATGCAATGGAAATACTTTTGTGTGAAATTTTACATGATAATGGTGGTTCTAGAATGTTAAACTAGTAGTATTTCTTGTAAGATTTTTTTGTGGAATTTCTGGTTGTAATCCACTTGCTGTTGTTGGGTAGTTATGTTTTAAATTTTAATTTATTACTAGTAATCAGCTCAACGTATAGTATTGTAAGCCGTAGTGTTAAGTACTGGAAATACTTAAGTTGTGTGTGAATTTGTATATGATTATGCTGGATTTAGAATGTAACTGGTAGTAATTCTTGTATTATTTTCTTTCCATTTGCTGGTTGTATTCTTGTTGTTTTTTGTTGTTGTTGTTGTTGTTGTTGTTGTTGGGTAATTATGTTAACTTTACTTGATTATTACATTACTGTAAGTGACTATTGCCACCGGGATATTTCCCACTTGCAATGTAGCCTATTTGTTAATAATAATAATAAAATAATAATTTGACTCACCAAACATTCCTCGGATGTTCTTCCAAACCTGGATATAGCTGTGTGTTTTCCAAATGCCTGTATAAAATAAACTACTATTTTCTGACATAGAAAACTTCCAGTTTCAAATAGTATTACATTAGTACACCAATAAAATGATAATGATAAATAATAATACGATGTGGTAAATCCAGTGCGGAGGGTGTGATATATGTACAGTCACATGCTATAGTGTACAGTGAAACAACATTAATCGGGATTAATTTGGGGACGTTGCGGTCCGTCTCAATAATTCTTAGATTTAATTAAAATAACTGAAGTATATGGTCCAAATTAGATTGAAACAATCTGCGTAAGAACAAAGTAAGCGTATTGAAACCTACAGTAATATAAATCTTAAAGCATAGGATTCAAAAATATATATTCATATTTTACAGAACGCATTTTGGACGTCTTACTTTGAAACACGTCGTAGGCTGTAGTGGATATATTCGCTACTTAACTCCCTCGTGTAGTGTAATAGACGTAACTAGCATATGTACCCGTTCTTCGCACGGGAATTGGTAATCGATTTTACGATTCCTTCATGAATTAATGCGAAGTTACATGCCTGTATTTAATCGTTTAACACGGCGTGTTAAACTGATATTCTTCTACGAAAGCACGTGGCACTAACGTGAAGTACGATAAAGCTGAACAAAGTGGATAACAGAGTTTATTGAAGGGCACACTTCCTGACCCGAAGTTGTGCGTAATTCTTCCTACTTCTTGGTTACATATTGTTGTTAACCTGAAGCCAGCAGTGGCTCTGTGCCTCAATACTATGAAACCTCTCTTATTATCTGTTGTATCGAAAAGAGTAAAATTGCTTTATAAGTAAACCCATTACTCAGACCTTGAAATGCAATGACAGCCTGTAAAATAGTCCGTTAATGATATCTCCCTTATTATTCCCCGAATCTGAATGATGCACATGAGAAAAAAGGTTTCGAAATGGATGTACATTAACACAGGCAGATTTCCATTACGTTTGATTGTTTATATCTTGCGGAAGTGCAAAATCACGATTTCGGTTCCGTATAAACCCCCAGTCAGTTCTGGGATTTAGAAACAATATTGATCCTAAAACATAATGAAGGACAAGCGGATTCTAAATATGTAGTTCGGTAGAAATACATCCCGTAGTTTTCGAGTTATAAGAACTCAGACAAGCAGACACCAAAGCTAAATAAGTATGCAGACGGTCGTTTCTACACCTGAAACGGATAATTGAAGGAAAATGTCGCCAAAATAGTCAGTGTGGAGACAAACGATCGTTACGATTTAATTTATATAGATAAGGAATCTGCTCCTCGTGCAACCCCTTTGGGACTATGTCTACTAAACTTAGCCCACAAAACCGACAGTTTATGATATCTCCCTCACTAATCATCCTATCGAAAAATTGCCATGAAAAAAAAATTAAAAATGGATATCCATCAAGGTTGGTCGATTTCCAGTCAGGTTGGTCTTGTATATTTTGTGGGAGAGTAAAATCACTGTTTCCGTTTCCTATAAACCCCCAGTCCATTCCGGGACAGGAGGTTCTTAATATGAACTTTGGTTGAAATATTTCCAGTAGTTTTGCAGTTATAAGGAATATGTTTGACACGAACCGCTTTGAGGCTAAGTCCGCTCGAACTTATAATGAAAAACGGTCCGTTAATGACGTCTCCCTTATTATCCTCGTATCGAAATGTTGCACATGATAAGAAGTTTTAGAAATATATTTCCATTAAGGCAGGTAGATTTCCATTATGTTTGGTTGTTTATATTTTGTGGGAGTGCAAAATCACGGTTTCGGTTCCGTATAAACCCACAGTCAGTTCTGAAATTTAGAAACAATATTGGCCTTAAAACAGGTGGATTCTAAATATGAAGTTTGGTAGAAGTATATGCAGTAGTTTTCAAGTTATAAGAACTGAGGCAAACTTACACCAAAGCTAAAAAATATGCAGATGGTCATTACTACACCTGAAACAGATAACTGAATAAAAATTTTGCCAAAATAGTCAATGTACAAACACACGGTCATTTCAATTTTATTTATATAAATAAACAAGTAGATATGTTTACACCGTTTTATTTATTACTTCAAATTTGTATTTGCACAATTGTTAGCAATTATAAAAATGTTATTGAACAAATGTAGGACGTAGGAGATATATGTATGATTTACAATATAGTTTGGTTTACCATTTGATTTTTATGAGATCCACAATGCAAGCTCAATTTTGTGACATTTTCACAGCCGTCTCAATTGTACCGCAGATGTATATTCGGTGTCATTGGTTCCCTTAATTGAGTTTAGTTTTCTCACGCATATGTTTAATACTGGTTTTGATCCGCTTATTAGCTTTATTTTGATCGTGAAGTATGCCGAAAATTGTCAACTTTTAGTCACAAATTCTCCAATATTTTCTTTGATTTACAATCCCATGTTAATGTTCCTGGTATGTTTATCTCGTTGAGACAAATAATATGAAAACAGATTCGTCTCGCCACAACATCTAAATCACGCGGTAATTGACTTTCGACAGTCAAAAATATGCCTTAAATTGACGGTTTTTTGTGATGGCGTCATGCGCAATTCGTCAGTTACCGTGGTCAAATTTGGGCAATAATCTTTCTACTTTAAAAAGATTTACAAACCATTTCCATATTTGATGAGTTAAAATATTTTGAAGTGTTTCATGAAGAGAGTTTCGCTTGAGACTCCCGCCCCTAACGTCAAAACACGATGGGTATAATTATTTATTAATCTTATTATTGTATATGACCATTCTGTTGGTAATATGCATTGATCATTGGGTTTTATTTCTTTCTTCCTAAAACTCGCTGCCATTCGTACGCACAGCGAAAAGCGCGGGTATCGCTATCTTATAATAAATCTGCGTAACTTGGAATTTCTTAATTATTGCTCTTCATGTCGACTTGATACGGAGCCAGTTATATCAGGAGCAGTTGACGGACGAATAGTGAACATTAAAATGTCCCTTATTTTTAAGGTTTGTGTTCATCAAATTCGATGGCATCATGATTTTATTTTTTAAGGACAGGGAAAAGCTGTTTATACAAGAAACTCGAGAATGAATCTCTCTCTCTGCGTGTGTGTGTGTGTGTGTGTGTGTGTGTGTGTGTGTGGAGTCCTCGGATCCTCAACAATTAAATTTTAATTTTTAATTTCGTGTGGCATTTCTAGCCAAGTGCAGCCCTTGTAAAGCAGACCCTCCGGTGAGGGTGGGCGACATCAGCCACGTATATGTAACTGCTTGTTATTGTGGTGGAGGATAGTGTTATGTGTGGTGTGTGAGTTGCAGGGACATTGGGGACAGCACAAGCACCCAGGCCCCAGGCCATTTGAATCAACCAAAGGAGGTTAAAATCCCAGACCCAGCCGGGAATCGAACCCGGGACCCTCTGAACCGAAGGCCAGTACGCTAACCATTCAGCCAACGAGTCGGACAAAACTCGTGTCCTCATCCCGAGGTTGTGCAGCACTTTTCAGAAACACCCCCATTGGAGGTGAGCTGCATGTACCATTCCAACCACATACCAGTCCTGCTGCCATTCTTAAATTTCTGGCAGTGCCGGGAATCGAACCCGGGTCCCCAAGGACGGCAGCTAATAACACTAACCGTTACGCTACAGAGGCGGGCAACAATTAAATGATCAGCTGTCATAGAAGGCTTTACTGAAGTGGTACATTAAGAAAACGTAGAGTGCGGTAACTTATGTTCCGTTGCTTTCCTCAGTGATATTGATGTTCGTTTGGCCAAATACACTAAATACACCACAGAATGGTCCCGTAACACCCATCCTTTCTTTTTTTTTTTTGTTGCTATTTGCTTTACGTCGCACCGACACAGATAGGTCTTATGGCGACGATGGGATAGGAAAGGCATAGGAATGGGAATGAATCGGCCATGGCCTTAATTAAGGTACAGACTCAGCATTTGCCTGGTGTGAAAATGGGAAACCACGAAAAATCATTTTCAGGGTTGCCGACAGTGGGGTTCGAACCCACTATATTCCGATTACTGGATACTGGCCGCACTTAAGCGACTGCAGCTATCGAGCTCGGTTGACACCCATCTACTACAGGAAATGACTACATAAGTAATTATGTTACTAGTGTCGCACATACCTTCACCACTTTCATATTGTTATAGCCTATCGTTAATTTTATCTCTCACTGTATAACTTTACGGTTTATGTAGACGCCATGGTGCCAGAATGTTTGTCCACAGAGTTCTTTTATGTGGCAGAAAATCTTACGACACGAGGTTCATGTATTTGAGCATCTTCATATACGACCGATCTGAGCCAGTATTGAACTATCAACTTGAGCTCAGAAGGCTAACGCTCTACTGTATGAGTTACTCAACCAAGCTTTCAAGCAGTTAAAGCCAAAAATGATACTGGTACAATAATGGAACAGAAACCTTTTCTTGCCTATATCAGAAAACATAATGAGTGTTCTGTTTACATTCCTTCTCACGGGAGATTGATCTGGACACAAGGAAAGTCCGCCTTGGAGAAAATGGATGGCAGCAAGAAACGTGTGAAAACGTCACGTTGAGGATTACAGCACTACAACGGCTGGAGATGTAATTATAAATGTTTTGATGAATCTTTTTCAGTTTGAGCAAATGCCTTCATAAAGGTTCCGAATACGAGACCCTACAGCTAGGACAGATTTCTTCTACCCACGTTTTGAGTGAAGAGTTTTAACTATACTCTGTCCTCTACATTGGGAACAGCGCTCAATTTTTGAGCAGCCCTCCTCTATGGGCTAGAATTATCACTGTACAATTTGATGTTTGAATATTTTGAATACCTTTTTACCACATCGATCCACCTAATTTCTAGGCATACTTTCCTAGTCCTTCTTGCTACGGGAAGAACTAAGTGTGTGAAGTCTTGGAGCCATTAACATTCTTCTCCTATAAAGAAGCAGACATCAGGGGAATTTCGTTAAAATTACTGACTAATTAAGCTTGAATGGACGACTATTTCATGCTGGAAGAGGTACTCCGTATATCTTTCGGCACGTATAGGAGAAACCAGTCTCTGAGGCACAGTTACGATACGCGAATACGTAATGTTGTTCTGTGTTTGAATCTTGGGAGTCTATTAGTTAACTTGTTCTAAGCCTGCCGACATCGAATTTATGTCACGTGAGAACTCGTAGTCAAGGGCCATAGCAATAATATTTCGCTTCCGTCTTCAGAAGAAAAGAGAAGAGGATGTGTTGACAGCCATTTCTTAAAGTAATTGGATAGTAAATTTGCTTCAACATAAACTATACAGGTTGTCAGCCCAGAGGTCTTATTTTCATGATACTGTACTTCCTGTTCTAGGTGAGTGAGCTAATGGTAGACGTGTTTCACAGATGAAATTCACATAAAGTCAACGTTGGAAAAGTATTGTAAGGTCAAAGTTGACCACATCCTTCCGGTTGCGCAAGATGCCTTCTCGGGTGTAAGTTTCGGCATAACGTTGTACCCCTGAGTAAAAAAAAAAAAAAAAAAAAAAAAAATTGTAGCGTGTAAATGTGACTCTGGCAGATACGACCTACACAGACAAGATCTTCTTTTAAAAATTAGGCACTGGTTATGCAACAAATAAACAGTAGAATCAGGACAATGACGTTATCGAACTACTGTTCATATTTTCCATACGTATATGTTTCACAGTATTTCTTGGAGTGTGTTAGAGGAAACCAAATAAATATAGGTGTGTATTTCATGCTATAATAGTTTCATGCGGCTGGTCCGGTGGGGCGAGTTGGCCGTGCGCGTAGAGGCGCGTGGCTATGAGCTTGCATCCGGGAGATAGTCGGTTCGAATCCCACTATCGGCAGCCCTGAAGATGGTTTTCCGTGGTTTCCCATTTTCACACCAGGCAAATGCTGGGGCTGTACCTTAACTAAGGCCACGGCCGCTTCCTTCCAACTCCTAGGCTTTTCCTATCCCATCGTCGCCATAAGACCTAACTGTGTCAGTGCGACGTAAAACCCCTAACAAAAAAAAATAGCTGGTCCGGTGCATCCCCCGTAAAGCAGACCCTCCGACGAGGGTGGGCGACGTCTGCAGCATTTGTATGGTGGGGAATGTTTTTATGTGATGTTTGAGTTGGTGGAATTCTAGGGATAGCGCAAACACTCAGTCTCCGAGCCGATGGAATAGATCATTCAAGATTAAAATCCGTCGACCGGGCTGATAGTCGAACGCGGGACTCGACACCGAGCGCGACTATTTAATATTAATAAGTGCATACTACCAGATTAAAAAGAATGTATTGTTAGAACACGTATTTTATACTGACGATTATATCATAGTTTTATTCCTTGATGAATGAACATGTGATAACAATAACTTCAAAAATAAACTTTTCGCTCATACGCAATCCTGTTCTTAAATAGAGAAAAGATATAATTTTCTACTTTTGTTTAGCAAATGACAGTGATCCCTGTCGAAATAAACGTTTCGTTAATATGAATTTCTGTTAAAAGTTTAAACTTTTATACAAAATAGTGGAAGTATGATCTCATTCCAAGTTACTGTTGCGTTCCTCGCACCGAACGTACGGTCGTTGACGCAAGTAGGGGATGGAATGTATTGTAGACTATATATGATAAACAACCAGAAATCTTTATACTGAGGAGAGATGAATAAATTTTCCTTTGGCCACAAACAAATGTAATGGATTTACACAATGAACTCCACTAACTGTCGTTTTTTATACACTGACTGACAGAGCAAATGCAACACCAAGAAGGAGTGGTTCGAAAGGGATGAAAGTTGGGGAAAAAACAGAGACGGCACGAACGAATAATTGATGTTTATTTCAAACCGATATGCAGGTTACACAATGCGCACGGCATCGACTCAGTAGGATGCAGGACCACCGCGAGCGGCGATGCACGCAGAAACACGTCCAGGTACAGAGTCAATAAGAGTGCGGATGGTGTCCTGAGGGATGGTTCTCCATTCTCTGTCAACCATTTGCCACAGTTGGTCGTCCGTACGAGGCTGGGGCAGAGTTTGCAAACGGCGTCCAATGAGATCCCACACGTGTTCGATTGGTGAGAGATCCGGAGAGTACGCTGGCCACGGAAGCATCTGTACACCTCGTAGAGCCTGTTGGGAGATGCGAGCAGTGTGTGGGCGGGCATTATCCTGCTGAAACAAAGCACTGGGCAGCCCTTGAAGGTACGGGAGTGCCACCGGCCGCAGCACATGCTGCACGTAGCGGTGGGCATTTAACGTGCCTTGAATACGCACTAGAGGTGACGTGGAATCATACGCAATAGCGCCCCAAACCATGATGCCGCGTTGTCTAGCGGTAGGGCCGGATTTGACCTTTCTCCACGCCGACGCCACACTCGTCTGCGGTGACTATCACTGACAGAACAGAAGCGTGACTCATCGGAGAACACGACGTTCCGCCATTCCCTCATCCATGCCAGGCGTGCACGTCTATGCTGTGGAGTCAATGGTAGTCTTCTGAGCGGACGCCGGGAGTGCAGGCCTCCTTCAACCAATCGACGGGAAATTGTTCTGGTCGATATTGGAACAGCCAGGGTGTCTTGCACATGCTGAAGAATGGCGGTTGACGTGGCGTGCGGGGCTGCCACCGCTTGGCGGCGGATGCGCCGATCCTCGCGTGCTGACGTCACTCGGGCTGCGCCTGGACCCCTCGCACGTGCCACATGTCCCTGCGCCAACCATCTTCGCCACAGGCGCTGCACCGTGGACACATCCCTATGGGTATCGGCTGCGATTTGACGAAGCGACCAACCTGCCCTTCTCAGCCCGATCACCATACCCCTCGTAAAGTCGTCTGTCTGCTGGAAATGCCTCTGACGGCGGCCTGGCATTCTTAGCTATACACGTGTCCTGTGGCACACGACAACACGTTCTACAATGACTGTCGGCTGAGAAATCACGGTACGAAGTGGGCCATTCGCCAACGCCGTGTCCCATTTATCGTTCGCTACGTGCGCAGCACAGCGGCGCATTTCACATCATGAGCATACCTGAGTGACGTCAGTCTACCCTGCAATTGGCATAAAGTTCTGACCACGCCTTCTTGGTGTTGCATTTGCTCTGTCAGTCAGTGTATTAAACGAAAAATATAGTGTCCAATGGTTTCGAAAAGTTCCTTTGTGCATCAGTTTCACAGAAAGACCATGTCTACAACTTTCTTCGGTATTTTCTTTTCTTTTTTTTTCTTTTTTGTCGAGAAGCGTTCTTTATTCTCAAAGAGACCTCAGTTTGACATGAATTAATTGCAATGGTAAAAGTAATTTTAGTAGGGTGACTTATCATGTTAAATACAAATGACGGTGAACTATACGAAGAAATCCATCACAATATCTATGAATAGGCAATGTCCTTAGTGAGACTCATAAACCCCCAACGAAGTCCATTTAAGCTAGAGACTTGACATTTTAAGGATATGTTTGTAAAAGTGAGCAACGGAGTGCTAAGAAACTTTTATATTTTTTTATTTTACAAGGACGTATTCGAAATTTACTTTTTCTTCGATTTTCTCGGCTGAGAAAAAAATACGTCTTTCGTTTTCAGCTAAACTTTCTTATTATAATTACCTAAAATATCAATTCTGCATTGTGTGAAATTCGACTTAAGAGATGTGCAAAGGGCTGAATAGGCGTATATTCGAAATTTACCTATATTTTCAATTTTCTCGGCCACGGAATGCAATACAACTTCGACATTACACTAAAACATTATTTATATAAAAACCTACAATAACATTTCTGCAGGTGTTCAAATTCGTCTTAGAAGGGTTGCAAAGGGTAATAAAGGAAGGCTACATTCAAATCTATATAAAATATACGTACAATATTTCGACTGACTGGCTCATGAACGTACATCTGAGATCACAAAAGCTAGAAACATGACATTTTAAAGATATATTCTGATAAAAGTGTAGCCTAAGGGTGCGTTAAGAAAGAGTTTCATAAAATTTTGATTTTCGGAATTTATGCAGTACATTTGAAATACAGTACAACTTTTCTTATTTTCTCGGTCGTGGAATAAAATACAACTTCGTTTCTGCACTAAACATTATTCGCCCAGGTTTCAGTATGGTACACCTATCTCGAGAGATAGGTGTTTGTGTTATGCCGATACCGGTGTCTCTTCGAGACTCCTCTGTCGGCCTTTAATGTCAGTAATGCAGTTGTATGTTACACTAATACAATAATTCATCGGTTGTGTGTTGATTCTTGTATATTGGTGATATCGTGTTGTAGTGGTTTAGGTACGTGTGAGTGTTGTGGTCACCCATCCAGTGGGTGACCACTCCCGATGTTGCTTAACTGTGTGTGTGTGTGTGTGGGGGGGGGGGTACGTCTGAGTGGTAGTGTTGTAAGTGTGTTGGTTGCCTGGCAAATCTTACATTCAGTGATCATGGCTAGCACAGTTATTGTGTGTACGATGTTGCTCACCCTATTAGTTTAGGGCTTGCGTAGCTGGTGTTGCTTTCGGAGATCTGCAACGCTACATCGTATTTACGTTCGCAGCGTACTATTTTGTATAATAAAATAGTAGCTATTGCGGATGTTAAGTGAAAAAACAGCATTCAGGTGTTAAATTTTGAAAAAGTAATTAGCATCTGATATGTGCAGTTATTGGCACACCGCCTCGGCTGTACCCGAGTTCCAGTGCTTAGGAAGTGAGGACTAGTACTTGGCATGGTTCTTCTTGGCGGGAGGGGGGGGGGGGGGGGATTAATTAACGATGAGCTGTCTAGTGGGCATGGGATTTGTAATCTGATTCTGGGTTGTAAGGAGGTTGAGAAGTAAAAGGTTGATTAAGGTTGAGATGTCCTGGTTTGACTGGATGGGTTGTTCTGGAGTGTTAGGTCCTGGGTTCGAGGGAGGAGGGACTGGTGTGCTGTGAGTGAATAAGTGTCGTGAGTGTCTGTGGTGTGCCTTAACTGCCCTTTTGATGAAGGGGCATCCAGGGAATGAGGCGGCGTGGCTGCCTTGGCAGTTCGCACACCTCGCCTGGTCCCGTGGTACCGTGCAAGTAGTGTGGCGGTGAGAACCACCACGTCTATTACAGCGGGTAGATTCAGTGCAATTGGCAGCTGAGTGGTGAAGTTTGAGGCAGTTAAAGCACTGACTAAACATTATTCATATACCGTAAATACCTAAGATACAATTTCTCCACTTTTTAAATTCGCCTTATTAAAGGGGTGGGGGAGTAAAACAAGGGCATATTCGAAATTTACGCTTTTTAATTTTCACGGCTGCGAAATAAAATACTACGTCGTTTTTGGGCTAAACATTATTCCTGTAAATGAAAATCCATACCCTGTTTCCAGTCATTCATCCTGGTCAGGAATTGAATGTCTGAAGCCCCCATCTAGCGGTGAGGACAGGAATTGTGCCGGCTGCCGAAGCCTGTCGCTCTCCTCTGGAGCAATGATTAATGACTGACGGATAAAACGAAATGATATTGTAGAGGGTTGCTCGAATGAAAGATTACAGGTAAAACCGAACTACCCGGAGAAAAACCTGTCCAACCTCCGCTTTGTCCTGCACAAATCTCACATCGAAAAACCGGAATTTGAACGACGGAACCCAGCAGTGAGAAGCCGGCGCGCTACCGCCTGAGCCACCGAGGCACATTTTTCAAATACATAATACAACATTTCTGCATTTTTTGAAGTTCGACTTCCAAGGGGTGCAAAGGTTTGAACAAAAATCTCTAATCCAAAATCAGTTATGTAGCATATACTTCAAAGGCCTAACGAAATGAGATATCAACGCCATTTTTCTAAGAAATTGTTATCTTTACTGTAAATGCGACTGCCTCTTTAGCGGCAGCTTAGTTGGGATGATTTTAAGAGGGCGCTAGGAGCAACATGGTATGACAAACATGATATGATCGCATTTGACAATACAATGGCTGTTTTCAGATGACATTGTTTTGGTGGTGACCAGAGTGCAGAACACAGTTCTACGCCAAGCGTATCATTTATACGGAAGCTTGCTACTAGATTCAGAAGAGAAAGCTTCGTTTTTACAAATTTGTTTTGGCGATGAAGATGAAACAGAAGTGCGTCTAGCTTGTTCTAGCTGTCCCGAAGTTAAGCAGGAGTTAGTCTAGCAACTGCAAAGAATGCTTCAATTAAAACAGTGGTGGGCGAAGCCGTAACGGGTAGTACTAGTAACAATATAATGTAAACATTCCTCATATTCACCGTTGTACATTTCGCCTTTCAGCGTTCAGTCTGCGAGCCTCTGTTAATTAACAATAGTCTATTTGCAAACAGATCTGGGGTCTCGTTTAGCTCCGAAGTCTAACCTTTCTCATCTTGGCACCACTCTGCTAATCTTACCCTCCATGGCATATTATACCACCGAAGTCAGTTTGTATGCACAGCTTCATCAATCGAGATCATTCCTAACTTAATCTTTATCTCGTAATTCCAAGTATCATCGTGCCATTATTCTGACTCGTTTTTTCCAATAATCAATATCAGTACCTTCATGTCTGTTTTCTTTCCAACTTCCTTTTTGGACAGTTGTCTAATGGCTTGGTGTCATCAGAAAATTTGCGTCATGAAATTAATGATACAAAATGTGTGGCACGATTGTTACCTGGCAACTGTGCAGGCTGTGATGTGAAGTATTGATGGATGGCCATGACTGAGAGACGTACTGAAGGATCTTTGATCAAGGAGACCTCATATTATCATACACTGTAGCACTGATTATCCAGTTCGTGGTATTTTCATAGGCCCTCCCTTTATAATTCACTGAATTCTATACTTGTCGAGTCCACATTTTGTACAGATTTCTCTCGAAATGAAATAAATGAAAATAAATTAATCCTTATCAATTTGAGTTCCATTTTGTGAGCTACACATTTATGATCATTTGATCTTCTCAAAGGAAAATTTGACACCACTCTACTTTTTATTTTATGTTTTGGTTAAGGAGGAAGCTATGATTTTCAGTGCCCACTTCGTTAAAATAATTTCTAAATTGTTCAGTCTATTATTGAAAAATGAAAATGAAAATGAAAATCCACAGCCTGTTTCAAGTCATTTGACTGAGTCGGGAATGGATTTAATGAAGCTCCATCTAGCGGCGAGGATAGGAATTGTGCCGGCTGCCGAAGTCTGTCGCACGCCTCTGGGGCAATGATTAATGAATGACAGATGAAATACAATGATATTGGAGAGTGTTGCTGGAATGATATATGACAGGAAAAACCGCAGTACCCGGAGAAAAACCTGTCCCGCCTCCGCTTTGTCCAGCACAAACCTCACATGGAATGACCGGGATTTGAACCACTGAACCCAGTAGTCAGAGGCCGGCGCGAGCCACCTGAGGCACGGAGGCTCGTAATCGATTATTGTCTTATATTATCAATAAACTGGTTTTTCAGGTACGTACTAGCATTTATAAACATTTATACAAAAATTATACTATTAATGAAATTGTATTTTTCAGGTATGTACTGTCATATCACAAATTTTTATCGTATGTTCGTCAGGCCGAAAGAAAGGTTTTGTTTAGATATTCTTCTAACTTATGAAGAATTTATTCTGAGTTCATCAATCCTCCACTCCCGTACAACGAAGTCGGTCGAAAACAGAGCAACGTAAAGCCCTCTGCATTAGCATTGTTAGGTCTAGAATCGATTTCACTTCCGACACTACCATCCAGGAAGTTTACACATCCTAATTACTTGAAATAATACACCTATTCCAGTTTTATAGTCCCGACATGACATTCAATTCTCTTAGGTCTCTTTCCAACTGGCATCACTTTTGTTCTGGAAATAATAATTTTCATATCATATTCACTGCACCCCTTTTCTCTCTCCAAGATGTTAGACTGCAGACTTTCAGTAAAGTGTGCGTTAAGATCAAGTTCCGGCATAAGCCAAAGTACATTTACACCGCGCTGAATCGCTACCTACCATTTCATGCTTTTCAGTAAGTGATCACTGACGCAGTATACAAAGAGCAATGAGGGTGTAACATTACATCCCTGTTTTACATCTGTAACTACTTTGAGAATTTGATAGATATTTCAAGGCATTTTAGGTATTCTCTGGTCTTCTTAGGGACAACTCCCTACTTCCAAATAGTAATCGTATCACAGACCAGCGATTAGAGCGGTAAAGCAAACATGGACTTCTCGAAGTTAATTTCAGATGCGTGATTTTCGTCTCTTTCAAAGACGATTGTTGGGTCCAATACGATTATTTTTCGTATGCATCAGTTAACCACAAGAAGATCAGCCGTTCTAAACGATCCCTTTGAAGACTCACAGTGAATTTTCTTCATATGGCTTCAATCGTACCGATCTTAAAGCTGAAACTAAAGTGCTTCCCACTCTCGATGTCTTCCTTTCTTAAAACCTTGTCCATTACTTTCACTGTCAAACTGACTTCTCGTGAGGATAAATTGATATTTGCTATTCTGGCCACCATGTAGAGATACCCGTTGTTGAAGTAATTTAAAAGGGTCTAGTAAATTTTTCAAACTGACCAGAATGAAAAATCAAAAGTAGTTAAATAATAATAATAATAATAATAATAATAATAATAATAATAATAATAAATAATAATCGTACAGCCACACAACCGTGTGAATTCATTTTGACTTGAAACAATTTAAGCTGTCTACGTGCCAATTCTGACTTTTTGTTTACTCTACCAGGTGGCAGTGGAACGGATCTCTGTTGGGCGATGTATGGCTTTAAAAAAATATTGATTTTGTCGAGTGCCGGGCTGAGTGGCTCAGACTGTTGAGACACTGGCCTTTTCATCCCAACTTGACAAGCTCGATTCGGGCTTAGTCCAGTGGTATTTGATAATGCTCAAATACACCAGCCTCGTGTCGGTAGATTTACTGGCAAGTAAAAGAACTCGTCCGGGACAAAATTTCGGTACCTCAGAGTTCATAAATCCGTCGAAAGTAGTTAGTGGAACTTGAAACTATTATTATTATTATTATTATTATTATTATTATTATTATTATTATTATTATTATTATTATTATTATTTCGAATAAACGTCAAGTGTGTGATCAGAGATGTTTTACACGCCAACATCGCACGACATGGAGAACCAAATTAACTTTTCTCCGCCCTTCAGAAATCTTGCTACCTGTGTTGTGTTTGAAACCGTGATTTTGGAATCCAGAAACCGATACTCTACCACTAATTCACAGAGGGAGATTCTTGCTGCTGGTGATAATTAAGTATGTGGTAGTCTATTTTAAGAGAAATCGCTGATTTCTAACAGCAAGATATTTAGGCAGTGCCTTTGTCACCTTTGTAATGATAAACCGCCATGTCAACTTTTTAAGTGTTGGGCTTAATTTTGCACATACACACTCCTATTAATCTTTGTCTTGTGGTCGTAACATAATAGTGTCCTACTTCCAGGAGATCTCAGCGAATACTGACGTGGCTGCCGCTAAGTGGGTCATAGGATTCAAGTGTCTTGTTACACTGCAGAGATGGCCTTTGGTCTGGGTGGTTGACCGCTTTCGAAGGCTGTTTCTAATTAATGCTAGAGACATTCGTACACACAGTTTAGATGGTTGTTCTTGTTGTTGATGATGATGCGGATGCTGCCATTGCTGTTGGTACTGCTTAAGAGGCATTCCCAACTAAAGAAGTAGAAGAATGTGTTCCGAGAGTGTTGAGAAAATAGGAGAATGTTTTGTCCGTAAAAGACAAAGTTGACCGAAATGACGTCGGATAGGTATAATGGAAGATCTAGCCCAGCGCAAGTAAGGCTTCGTCCAATGAAGTTCTGCACAGCCCTTAGTCACTCACTGAACTGCAAAATAAGACTTGTTATCAAACGATAGCGGTAAAAAGAGAGCACTGCACTTCTCACTGATCTGGGTACCAAGTTACGTAGTAACCCAACATCCTATACGGAAATTGATCTTCTGTTTGCTTAGCCTAGCATTTCGCATCTCATTATGTTGAGAGCTTGACGGCGGTCTATTTGAAGTGTAATACAATGAACAACGATTAATTATGTCAAAACAACAGTCTCGGTGTCATCAAAAACCATTATACAAATTCAAAATTATCCACATTGCAGCTGGTTTTAGTTCAGAAGATGTATTTCAAATCTATTACTTTTAGAGCAAAATACCACCTCGCAAAACTGGAATTAACTATCCCAATAGTATGTTGAGGATATTAGGTCGTGTTAGAAGTATATTTCCCATGTTCACACCTGGAAAATGCTGGGGCTGTACCTTAAAACCACGGTCACTTCTTTCACACTCCTAGCCCTTCGCTACCCCATCGTCGCCATAAGACCTCTGTGTCGGCGCGACGTAAAGCAACTTGTGTATGTACAGTAAGTATATAAATAAAGTTGTAGGGCGTCCGCTGTCTTTAATTTCGTTTGTTTTGCCAATTTTTCAGATATTTATCCGATTTAGGCCGAACTTCATACGGTATATAGGGTATACTTATCCAGGGGAAGGTTTAGATAAATATTTGATTTAACAAAAACTAAATAGACTGGGGGTTTATAGGGAAACCACAGCAGTTTTCTTCCATTTTCTCTTATACTATGGATTTTCTATAAAATCCGAGGACTATATGTGAAGCGTCCTTTCATTTTAAACGACTTGTGTTATGTACATAATGTAATTTCGCTTGGTCACTGGACATTCTTCCCTTGGAGGGAAAATTCCAGGCTGTTCAAATTTATTACTATGAGGCACCAGAAAATATCGAAATATGGAGGCAATTTCAATGACGGTGCAGACCTTCGTTTTGTGGTAACTGCTTTCTTACGGTAAGTCATTTCACAAGGCAGATTACATATTCGCTGCTCAATTTAGAGATACCTTCAACCTTGGCCCCATGCTTTATTGTCGTATCTCGATTATTTATACCTTAGTTAGCCCTGCATTTCTCGATTTCCCTCCAACTCTATTTTGACTGGCATTAGAAAAGAGGTCCTGTCATTATAATGAAAACTATCCATATTTATTGTGGCACATGAGCCTGCCGTTATTGTAAAAATTCCCGAACTCGATTGTGAATGGCAGTAGCAAATGTGGCTTACCATTATCGTCAAAATTTCCCAACGTGCACCTTACATGGGAAACAATATGGGGGCTCCTCCCCGTTTTGTTTCTCGGATAACGGTAAGAGACATGCAAATTAATATAATCTCACTCATTGCGTGTACAGTAATTTACGTAGAACTCCGTATAAAAGGTAGGATACCGTTGCGAAGCACGGGTACATTTGCTAGTATATAATAAGTTGAGGACTTTCGACATTCCTCCAAAAATCGTCTTCAGAGCAATAACAAAGAAACCAGATAATCGCAACGGTTGCGCCGTGGTAGCTAGACTCAAGATAAAGACCATCAGAAGTGTAGATCATTTCAGAATAATGATGTTGAGACTTCAATATGGAGGGCAGCCATGATCTACTTACTGCGTAGGAATCCCCTTTGTTAAAGTTATTCGGGTGTTTAATAATTTCTATCGTCTCGCAAATGACTCTAGGTGTAAAACGTTTCTCCTTACAAATTACAGGGGTTTCGTCAGAAAAGACTTAATGGTCGTTATGTATGACATGCTCAGCCACTGTAGACTTGGCTGGCAAAAACGTAGGTGACTGCGATGTTCATCAGCCGAGCAAGAAAGGATAAGTTAAACGGTGACTTGAGTTCCTAACCGAAACAGTCCTGAGTAATGTTTATTCAGAGGAACAGATTGACGAGGTGCTATATCCTAAGCCTAAAACTCGTGATTCTCCTCTTGTGAATTTGACCTTATTGCCATACGTACAGTCTTTCACTGACAGGATTGGTAGTATTCTCAGACCGGGCGAGTTGGCCGTGCGGTTAGGAGCGCGCAACTGTGAGCTCGCATCTGGGAGATAGTGGGTTCGAACCCCACTGTCGGCAGCCCTGAAGATGGTTTTCCGTGGTTTCCCATATTCACACCAGGCAATCGTACCTTAATTAAGGCCACAACCCCTTCCTTCCCACTCCTAGCCCTTTCCTGTCCCATCGTCGCCATACGAGCTATCTGTGTCGGTGCGGCGTAAAGCAAATAGCAAAAAAAAAAAAAAAGTATTCTCAGTGGTACAGTAGCATGATCATTAGGTCCAATATCAATATGGGTCAGCGTTTGCGATCTCTTAAAGATCCTATTGATTTAAAATGCGCTGGAATACATTATGCTATCGGTGTACGATACTGGCCTAACCAATATTTTCGGATTAAGTGTGATATCATCCTATAACAGCTCATTATGGCACCAAAGTCCAGTGCCCAAATATGTTCTTGTGCTTCCACGTTGAGAAAGTTGGCGACAGATGGCATTGGCCGTTGTACACACTGAATTTTAAATGTAAAGTTTTACTATGGGCTGATATTTCACTTCGTCAAAAAATGTTTGTTAGGCCACTACTGCGCTGATAGCCTCGTATATGATTCCTTGTTCCTGTGGAACATGCAGGAAGGTAA
The DNA here is from genome assembly GCF_040414725.1 of Anabrus simplex. Lineage (NCBI taxonomy): Eukaryota > Metazoa > Arthropoda > Insecta > Orthoptera > Tettigoniidae > Anabrus > Anabrus simplex. Next base: position 314,276,581 of record NC_090267.1, on the reverse strand, counting down.
CAACGAGGTTTATAGAAAATCGCAAGCACTTTCGTCTTTTCAAGCCAGAGAAATCTGCTTTGGCAGAGCATGCCATACAGAAGGACCATCAAATCATTTCTGATTAAACACCTGTCATTTGTAATTGAACACCATTTTTGCAAAACTCAACAACTACAAAATGAAACAGGAAACACATTTTATTGATTATCTTCCGAAAGAAAAATGATACATTGAATTGAAAATTCACTTATAATTGAGCGTTAAGAAAGTCTTTACTATAACGCACTTTTCAAAAAATTTATACCTGGTGATGTGGCCATGCAGTTAGGGGCGCGCGGCTGTGAGCTTGCATCCGGGAGATAGTGAGTTCGAATCCCACTGTCAGCAGCCCTGAAGATTGTTTTCCGTGGTTTCCCATTTTCACACCAGAAAAATGCTGGGACTGTACCTTAAAACCACGGTCACTTCCTCCACACTCCTAGCCCTTCGATATCCCATCGTCGCCAAAAGACCTCTGTGTCGATGTGACGTAAAGTCACTATTAAAAATAATTATTAACAACAGTAGAAAAATAGGGTTGAAAATTGTGGGTTTTCCGCAAAACTCAACATCTACTGGAAAAAAGTTAACAAAATTATTTTCAGAGGTCATATTTTAGGCCTACATAATATGTAGAAGTACACATTGAAATACTCAGAATACTCAGAACCATTATTGTGTTCACTTCGCTGTGAGCAACCTTACAATACAGCAAAATAGAACAGTTTTTCCTCCTCTGAAGATGAATAGAAATATTTCATAAGTTTCTTAGCATCCTCACTTTTCTTAACATTGACGTGATTTGATAATTTGATTTGCAATGTCTTCTCCATACTTCTGAAATTGGCTGTGTTACGGGGTTACCCGCGGAGCAGAAAGAGGTGAAAGAAGGTGCGGGCCTGAGTGGGTCTAACTACAATGTCAAGAATTGAATTTAAAACTTGAACTGAAGGTTATATTTTCGGAACTTCAAACTTAACCATTTTTTTTGACAATGTTACAGGTACAATTAGCAATCATTAAACAAGATTGGGAAAAGTCCAAGATTCAGAACCTTAACACTTTCGGCTTTAAGCCCCTAGTTTTAAAATATTACAAATGGAAGAAGAATTACTTGGTTAAGGGCAGAAATCCTCTAAATCACTGAGCACTTGCTCCCCAAAGTACAATATCTAGCCTTCTAGAGGCACTCTTTACAATTACAAAACTTGAGAAAGAGCTAACCAGCTCTCCGTTTTCTTTCGGCCTCCTCGAGGCAACATCAAAAATCTGACACACTCTGGCCTTCCATGGCCCAACTTAAAATTTAAAACAGGGGCATCTCGTACCCAAGCTATAGGGCCTATGTGGAAACGAACAGGTTAATTAAATGGCCCGACACACAATCTGAATGGAGGCTTACACTGCGCTCCAATAAATTGAGAACTTGAAATCCTAAGGGGTTCTAGGTCGATGAAACAGGGGCTATTCCCAAACTACTGAGATGACTCGTATAGAATTTACTTTAATACATTACAGGGAGAAAACCGTTACAAAACGTAGTCACCTCAAACCAAAATAAAGGGGAGCTCGAGAGGGTACATCACCCTCTATCCCCGATTTACAGTGAAATATTTATGAAATTTTTACATTAGCCGGAAGAAGTTACATTTTTAAAAAAGGTTGTTACATACTAAAGAGTCGGACCTTTCCCTCGGATTAAACTGCGGAGTTAGCAAGAAGGAATAAAGTTATATGGGTATTACCTTGAAGATGTTCTAGCTGCCGACGAAAGGGGCCTCCCGCCTCCTGCTTAACACACACACTCAGATGGACGTCGATCTATTGGCCAAGAAACGTGAAAAGCCGCAGTTCATAAACCCTCAGGGAAGGTTCTAGATCATTCAAGACTAAACTAGCCACACCCTCTCATTTTTATTGGCAGATTTCAAAAGTAACACTCAGAATCGAACAAGCAGCCTGTGATAGGTGGAAAATTAATTACAGAAATTAGAGATTGGCTGGATTCAAAACTGGCGGAAAGAAAAAGGAAATATTGCCAAGCCAAAAATAAATGAACATCATTCAGTTACAAAAACCTAGAAATACAAAACTTCTTTAAATTATAACTTCTTAAACCTCGCACCAGGGTGCATGATCATAGTTTTTAGTAGTGTCATCTGTGGAAGAATGTCCAAACTTCTTGATGAATGGCAAACAAAACAAGGATAAATTCACTCAATTTAGGCAACTGCACAATAACAAAATTCCTTCATATTTCTGTGGTGATATCTTCTGAGAAAAGTTCTAAGTTGGTGTAGTTTCACTGTTTTACCAATAGAGGGGTTCGTTTAGGTGCTGAATTTGAATGCGGCGTTGGGGTTGTACCTCCCGGTACAGGCTGTACCACTTTTCAGCACTTCTGTATCAATAGGATAACCAAAATAATTTGTTTTAACTTTGCACTGAACTCGATTGCTTGATTTCAACTACATTATTACCCGCACTTCTGTCATCTTCAAGGGTAACTTGTGTTTCAAAATATGTCTACTTGCCGATTTCAAGTCATACACTTCCCAGCTCTTCCCAAGAACAAGACCAGGCCCGTGGATATACAGTGTCTTGTGGTCATGGTACGGGGCTGATATAGTTTCGACTTTTCTCAGTTGTTTCTCAATATTGCATAAAAACGTACATAGTTATCAAAAGTAAATATATATATATACCTCATACATATAAATAAAATCCGGAATAGCATGATGTAGAGATTTGATAATTTTTTATTCCTGTACATGTGTAGTTTTGGAAAATCTCATAACATTGAAGCTCTGTTACAGTGGCAGATGTTCAGTTTAGCTAAATTCTGATGAGTGCAATAATTGGTTTCTCTCTTATTAAACTACAGGACCTCATATAAGTTATTTTCGGAATTTTTGTAGTTGTTGAGTTTTGAAATATCGGTATTCGATTAGAAACATTTTACACTTAGAATAATTTGTGAAGCGATCGGAACTGTCAAGCATCCCATTAAATTTAACAAAGGGAACGGCTATATACTGAGTGGATGATCATAGCTGCCCACCATAGTTAAGTCGCATCATCTTTCTCCTTGACTCTGGAGGGCCTCGAATAAAACTTCTGGCAGGGTGTTTCTAACTTGAGTCTAGTTACTATGCTGCGACAACAGGCATTGACTGGTTCTATTTATATTGCCCTGAAGACGATCTTGATACCAGGTTGCAACATTTATAACATGACCTACTGTAATAGTCCCAACATACAACTATGTTATTTAGTGGTCAAGTCTACGTTTAAACATGGAATTAAGTACACAGTTCAAAAGAGTTAGGGGAACATGTTTTGTAAGTCTGGTATGTGAACGTTAATTTGGTAGGTAGGGTTTCAATGGCCGTAGAGCATTCCTTGAGAACTTAGCTAGTCAGGGTATGTCAAATCGAAGTTATACTCCATCTGTAGGCGTTGCCATTCATAAACTGCCTGGTGACCCCTCAAAACAAAGTGAATAGCGGTGCGTCCGTGTGTCGTTGTGAGGTACACAAACTACTGCGGTCATTTGAGCACGTTGTACGTCAACCAACACATACCATGAGACATCTTAACAAGGTTCATTTCGCAAGGGCCGTCACTTTGATCCAGGCAGGATGGACTTTTCGTCGTGTTGCTGTGGATCTCAATGTTTCTCCGTCAGTTATTCACCGCTTGTGGGATCGCTACAATGAAACAGGCCAGTTCACAAGGAGTGTTGGACAAGATCGTGGACGCATGACAACCCTACAGTATGACCGATATCTGACCATCTATGCGTTGCGGCGTCGTTCAGCAACTGCCAGAAAACTGCAACAAGACCTCACTGGAGTCACAGTGTCTGATCAGACAGTAAGTAACAGCTGAGGAGAAGTGTCCTTACGACCCAGACGTCCTGTTCGAGTGTTCCGTTTAACGCAGCAACATCGCGCAACTCGCCTTCTGTTTGCCTGTACCCACGTCAACTGGCAACTTCGACAATGGAGACCTGTATTGTTCGCAGAGGAGTCCAGATTTCCCCTGACACAGCGTGATGAACATCAACGTGTATGGAGACGCCGTGGTGAGCAGTACATGCCAAATGTTGTCCAGGAAGGCGACCGATTCAGACAAGGTTCTGTGATGATTTGGGGTGGCATCAGTATTGATAGCCGTACGGATCTTGTCGCCGTCCGTGGTAATCTTACCGCTGCGGGGTACATCGATCAGATACTGCTACAGCATGTGTTGTTGCTGCATACGGTGTTGGCCCTGAATTCGTACTCATGCACGACAATGCCAGGGCTCATGGAGCGCGCATCACCAGAGCTGTCTTGCGACAACTGGTTATTCAAGCGATGGAATGGCCAGTAGTGAGTCCCGACCTTAATCCCATAGAGTATATGTGGGATAGGCTTGATAGAAGTGTTCATGGGTGACCTGTTCCACCACAGATTCTCCAAGACCTTTAACACGCTATCATTGAAGAATGGGACCTGATACCGCAACGTGACCTCCGTCGACTTATGCGGAGCATGCCACGTAGGTGCCAGTCTGTGATAAATGCTCGTGGAGGACACACAACATACTGAAGCTCTCCAAGTGTGATATAAATCCACCCTGGAGGACTGTTATCACTTTGTTTTTGCCCCTATTTGGACATTTCCGTTTGTGTTCTGAAAATGAACGCGAATCCATCGATGTTCTTTTGTATACTTCAACGGTAAAGAAAAACGGTTCTTAAGACTCAAACCAGATTTAATTATTATAAATATTCCATAAACACCCAAAACCTTTTTCATTTTCATCAAACCATCTGTGGATCATACGTTTAAGTATCATTTACTTACGTGTGTATTGGCACACTTATGAATTCAGTAGCGTACAAGGAATTTTGTAAACGGGAATTATTTTTTGAGACTGGTTATTCAAATGCAATTCGCCGATACTTTTCGTTTTTTTTTTTTTTTTTTACAATTTTACTTTACGTCGCTCTGACACAGATAGGTCTTATGGTGACGATGGGATAGGAAAGGCCTAGGAGTGGGAAGGAAGCGATCATGGCCTTAAATAAGGTACAGCCCCGGCATTTTCCTGGTGTGAAAATGAGAAAGCACGGAAAACCATCTTCAGAACTGCCGACAAAGGGGTTCGAATCCACTATCTCCCAGATGCAAGCTCACAGCTGCGCGCCCCTAACCGCACGGCCAACTCGTCCGGTGGTATTTTAATTGCGTTCTCGATAATAATTCTTATTATTATATCTGATCGCTGGTTTTACTTCCAATGTGACAGACTATGAATAACAAACAGATTCAATACAGAATATTTATTATGTTTGGTGTTATGTTTCAATTAAAAAGAAACCTTCTAAAGTTCAAAGGGAGCATTAAAACCGGTAACTCTCCCCCCGTCCGCCTCTGTGGTGTTGTGGTTAGCGTGATTAGCTGCCACCCCCGGAGCCCCGGGTTCGATTCCCGGCTCTGTCACGAAATTTGAAAAGTGGTACGAGAGCTGGAACGGGGTCCACTCAGCCTCGGGAGGTCAACTGAGTAGAGGTGGTTTCGATTCCCATCAGTGCCATCCTGGAAATTGTAACCGTACGAATGTACGATCTCCAAATGTTTTGATTAGGAAATTTTCGTAATGTAGTTCGTAATATTGAAGTAATGAAAATCATGTAATTTTGTTCATTTATATGTAAAAACATAAGATTAGAAGAAGAATTTGTAGTAGGGAATTTCGTATATATATGTAACTTTAATTTGTGTGTCTGCACATGGCATGGCAGTGTAGGTTGCTCAAGAACTGTGCAACACGGAAAACAGTGGCTATATTGGGAAAGATGCTTGAAGTCAGTTGAATGTGTTGCATCAAAGCGGCTTGGAAACCCGGGGTACGGCAAGTAGTATAGGGTGAAGACTGGAGTGGATCAATGTGGATGTACGTGAGTGGACGTTCTATGTCACATCAGACACTCGATAGCCAATACGAGGGCTTTGTTTTAAGCAAGGTTGGGTTGACTGAGTGTCGCGTCAACAAGTGCCTGTGAGAGCGTTGCTACCAGTAAACGTTTCGGGACGTTATAACCACGTGTGGCAAGCCTATATAAGTATGTACACGTGTGTCATTCTGATTCTGATTCTGTGTTTTCCTCATTCGGACCGGTGCGCGGGAGCTACATATTTTACGCAGTTTCCTATGCGTTCTTCAATTGTTCGTGAGTATCTTTTACGGAGTGAACATGCTATAATCACAGATGCTAACGAGTTTCCGGCCTTGCGGTGGATGTTCAGTAAAAGGTGCTACTAAGTGTTTGATACTCAAACTCTGTATAATAATTAGGCCTATACTACAATTCTTCTATAAGATAATGTACAGTGGATGTGGTGGTGCATACAGAATTTACATTATAATTGTATGCCCTCGCGGACCATTTTGTAGAGCTTGAACAGCTCTACATTTCTTTGAGAAAGGAATTCATCGTCGGCCGAGCATGCAGTTTCAGTTAGAGAAACGTGAGGCGTCACACTAACCTGTGCAGCAATCGGGAAGGACTCAAGACGTCGATGAAGACGTGTGTAAATAAGGTTAGGGATGCTCTTCGTAAAGAAGGTTGCATCCGTACGTAGAGAAAGTCGTCGTACTTTTCTTTACCAGACTAGGATTTTCTTCTGTAACAGTAGAGAGTGCAGTGGGACTCTTAGATGGAGATATGTTAAGAAATGTATATAGTGAAAATAATGTTCTTGTTGGTTTTTAGTGATTTGTATATTTCCCCTTTTGTATATGGCAAACACGAGTTGGTCTCATTAAGTAATGCTTTTTAAATTGGTTTTTAGTGGTTTGTAATTTGCCTTTGTAAACGCAAACACGAGTTGGTCTCGTCAAGTAGTGATTTTTTTTAAATGTTGGTGGTTTGTAGATGTTTGTAATTTGCCCTTGTAAGCGGCGAACAGGAGTTGGTCTCGTCAAGTAATTATTTTTTGTTGCTGATTTTTTGGTTGTCGGTGTATTTGCCCTTTGTAAACGGCGAACAGGAGTTGGTCTCATCAAGTGATGATTATTGTGGTATTTGTCATATACATTTTTATTTATTTTGGGAGTAAAATCATGGAATGAAACTTGCAGTAAATCTTTTATCAGTAGAGTAAGGATGAACCTGGCATGCTACCCAAATTTAATTTCAGGGCAGGTAAGGTTGTAAAGTAAGTCTAGAGCTTCGTCAGCCTGATGACCGTCGCCTTGGAAGAGGGAGTTGCTCGTTGCTCTACAGAATTAATTATTCCTGCAATTGTTTGCGGGTGGCGCCCAAACTTGTTATTTATACTTATTTTAGTCACCGTTTATTTATTTCATATTTTCAATAGCTTGCAGATGTTACAAAGTGGTTTCTGTGGTTTCCCCACTTCTCCTCCAGGCAAATGCTGGGATGGTACCTAACTGTAGGCCACGGCCGCTTCCTTCCGTCTTCCTTGTCTATCCCTTCCAAGATTCCCATCCCACAGCAAAGGCCAGTGTTCAGCATAGCAGGTGAGGACGCCTGGGCGAGGTACTGCTCATCCTCCGCAGTTGTATCCCCCAACCCAGGGTCTGAAGCTCCTGGACACTGCCCTTGAGACGGTAGAGGAGGAGTCCCTCGCTGAGTACGAGGGTAAAACCAACCCTGGAGGGTAAACAGATTAAGAAAGAAAGAACCCCCCCCACCTCAACTTTGCATACTTCACGGAGTGTAATTACCTCTATATCCTTTAAACTAACAAATATTCCAGGATGTCCCACTTAGTCCCTATCAATCACACTAATAACGGCGTATGCCTTTTAGTGCCGGGAGTGTCCGAGGACAAGTTCGGCTCGCCAGATACAGGTCTTTTGATTTGACCTGCGCAGCGTGATGAGGATGAAATGGTGATGAAGACGACACCTACAGCCAGCCCCCGTGCCAGCAAAGTTAACCAATTATGGTTAAAATTCCCGATCCTGCCGGGAATCGAACCTGGTACCCCTATGTCCAAAGGCCAGCACGCCAACCATTTAGCCATGGATCCGGACATCACTAGCATCCTACCTATGGCAAATCCAAATGGTACCATTTAGATCCTACACAACATAGCACCAATCTACTAATGACAAATTTCTAGGACGTCTCGTTTAGTTTCTATTTATCATACAAGCAACCAACTAATATCAGGATGTCCATTTTCTTCCTATTCATCACACTAACAAGTAGTAAACAGACTTTGTTTGCTAAATGGTATATCAACATCGCAGATCAAGGAACACAGACTACTCGCGTTCTCTTGACGCGTATTCATGACTGAATACTAATATTATTCCTAGGTAGTTGGAACTGGGTTCACATGTGTGGATAATTATAAGCTTAGCGCCATGATTTATGTTATGGCAATAATAACCAGTTTTACAATAACACATTACACTCCGGTTGAAATGTAGTTAGACCGTTGTGATTTAATTATGAAATATCTCCTAGAACGTAAAAAGGAACAGGCATTGAAACTTTCAAGGGATTATGATAATTAAAATGCCAACCATGCGGAGGCGTGACGTTCGTTCATCACGGGACAGCAAACAGGTGATAGGCAGCTTCATGTTGACCTCTGGCTGGAAGCTGCTGACCCCGACAAGTAGCGGAGTTCAACGGCCTTGTTTTCAGATCCAGTTAGGTTCACTTTAAAGAAATTAAACCTACGGCAGTGAAAGGTAATATCTTAGCCGTGTGAAAAGTATTTAGAATTTAATCGTATTGGTTATCATTTTAATATGAATTAAGTCCGCTGTTTTCAGTTATTTATTTATTTTTGTATTCATTTATTTATACGTACATCTTCATTATAGGCTGAAATACCTTTACGAACAGGTGGGAACAAGAACAGGAGGGTGCACGGATTTAGGAGTAAAGACTATAATAGGAATGAACTCCATGGCTAAAGCTGTGCGTACTGTATACACCGGCTTTGGCTGTGGGGTTATGTAAGGTAAGTGAAGTGAAGGATAGGTTACCGAGGAGATTAATGGACTCGGTCATAGGAGGTAAGAGACGTAAACACAGACCAAAGGGCCGATGGTTAGTTTCTATTAATGATTAAATGACATGAGGTGTGGAACTAAATTATGACATAGAGTTGTGAATAGAGGATTATGGAAACTCGTACTTAATACATACATGCAATCATTCTCGTTGCTTTCTCTGTTACTCTTTATGAATAAAATATCCTTAGTTTATCCATCTTTCACTACTGCATGTTAAAGACGGTTATTTATTACAGAATTGCCGTGAACATTACATGTTTTCCCAAATTCAGTGCCGAGTATTGTTGGAAAATGAATAACTAATAATTTCGTCCATTGAAAGATATGTAATAATAATAATAATAATAATAATAATAATAATAATTCAACCCCCATGGCAGTACAGCCCTTGAAGGGCCTTGGCCTACCAAGCGACCGCTGCTCACCCCGAAGGTCTGCAAATGACGAGGTGTAGTGTGATCAGCACGACGAATACTCTCGGCCGTTATTCTTGGCTTTCTAGACCGGGGCCGCTATCTGTCCGTCAGATAGCTCCTCAATTCTAATCACGTATGCTGAGTGGACCTCGAACCAGCCCTCAGGTCCAGGTAAAAATCCCTGACCTAGCCGGGAATCGAACCCGGAGCCTCCGGGTAAGAGGCAGGCACGCTACGCCTACACCACGGGGCCGGCAATAATACTAATATTATAATAATAATAATAATAATATAACTTAATTATAGGAGAAACATATTGAGGAAAGGGACATATCAGTATTATTTTAAGACAATCAATTAAATCTCAAGGCATCATGTTTCTTAATAGGTAATCTGCAACACTTTATCACGGGGTATATAAAAGTGTTTCCAGACATTTTGATATCCTTATCAGTATGATACTATTGATTACACTATTATGTAGTTCTTCTGTGAATGTGTGACTGTTCTCGGTATGCGGAATATTCCAGGATATAATAGATGTTACATTAGGAACGTAAATAGAATTCTTTGTTTAACATTAGTCTCATCAATTTCATTATTTATTACATTATGAATGAAAAACAGACCACGGTTTCCTGGTGTTAACAGCTCTGATTATTTATGGTTCATAGTAAGGATAATAGTAAAACATTTTAATACACTCGTCTTACGGGTGCAATACCTATAATTTCTTTGAACATTCTCAATTGCATCACAAAATCTCACAGCGTACGGGTTCCACATCATCTCTACATAGCATAAAATAAAATCTCTGATACCATCTATCTGTCTATCTTTTCTCTGTGTTGGCTAATCTCGAGAACCACTGGATGGATTTTGATGTAGTTTTCACAGTTCTATAAAGTATTTTTCGGAAAGGTTTATGTATATTATATTCACCTATGACCAAAAAAGTCCTAGCTGTAACGATTGAAGTGAAACAAGTCGAAGATGAAACGACCGCCCGTGTGACTCTTTAGCTTACGCTAATTTCCATCTCTACTATGAGGGTAAGAAGTGTTCGGCATAAAAATTCTACAAAAAAGTCCCAAGGCAGCATATATCTATCTTTAACACATAGCCCACTATAAAGGTTTTTATATTACAGCTTGCAGTAAAAAATTAACGTCAAAATTATGAACAACTTTTTAAATTAATTAATCCTTATCAATATAAAATGTTTGTTCGCCTCGAGTAAGTAATGTAAATTAAAATGCCATTTAAAGTATGTAATTTTCATCTATACTTCAGAAGATACCATCATTTAATTTTTCGGCGGAATCTCCATTCTGAAATACGAAAATGTAACGATTTCAGTGAAGCAAGTCGAAGGAAAAATTATCGTCCGTGCGTTTCCTTTTTATTTGTCTAGCTTACGCTGGCTGAACCTTTAAAACTAGATTTGTAATATGAGGGTAATAAATGCTCAGCATAAATTCTCCATATCAATCCCGAATACTGAACTGCTTTTATGTTAAAGTTCACAGTTAAAAAATCAAATTTAAAAACAGCCTATAACTTAATCGTTTAATCCTTATCAAACAAGTTTAACCACCTTAAGTAACAATGTAGTTTAAAATGTAATTACCAGTACGTAATTTTTATCTGTGCTTTCGGAGCTATCAACGGCCAGCAGCTAACGGTCGAGTTAAGACTTCAGAGAAGAGTGGATGTGTTGCGAGTTTTCGCTCTTAATTCGATTCAAATAGCCTTTTCTTTATTTCGTCTGCGAACATTTTGCTCCACAGTTTGTTTGGGCTGTTTGGAGTTTCCTTGGTAATTTGGTGTACCTCGCCTTTTTCATTCCGTCCGTGAACATTTCCCTCCACAGTCCACAAAGTCGAGCTATACATGTCACGATACAATAATTAATAGTTTCCCAGTAACTTCTCGTTATCTATATAAAATTCATAAGAATGCGTGTGGCCTCAGGAGAAGCCTGGTACGAGTCTTTCTAGTTGACGCCCTTTAGAAAACCTGTGCCACTGGGAGTATAGACAAGATGATAGATGATTTTTTTCTGATCATGAAGAGGGCACATACACCAAGGCAGAGGAATTAACCAAGGAAAGTTAAAATCGCTCAGCCGTCCGCAAATCTAACCTGGGACCTCTTGGACCAAAGTCCAGCATTCCAAACATTTATCCATGGAGCCGTACTCTAGAATCTATGATAGCCCATCATGACGAGACCGAAGTACATTAGATTCGAGAAAAGTGCGCTTACCGCGTAACACTAACCAACAAAAGAGATCCTCGATTGTCACAGGACACAGAAAGAATGACTTCACAAAGACAAGATTGCCTGTAGTTTATAACAAAGTGGATACGTTAAAAATTCTTACATAGGGCACACAGACAGATTAAATTTACTTGATGTAAATCTACATGGTACATGATATTTTTGAATTCAAAATACACCTAAGGAGTATAATAAATGGTGATTTCTTCCCTGCAGCTAGTCATTCGTGTATAAGAAAAATAGTATTTAATTAATTAATTAATTAATTAATTAATTAATTACTTCATTCATTCATTCATTCATTTTGCCTAATGCTGCCAGTTTAAAGTCTCGTTAGCTCCTGAAGGTCTCAGTAGACGTCACAGTTCTGCACCTAAGCTTTAGAAGGGGTGCTTTATCGTTGCAATGAATTTAAGGTCACAGATCACGTCTTGATGTCTACAGTTTGCTTTACGTCGCACCGGCACAGATAGGTTATGGCGACGATCGAACAGGAAAGGCTACGAGTGGGAAGGAATTGACCGTGGCCTTCATTAAGGTGTGAAAATGGGAAACGACGGAACTGACAACTACGTGACTCAAACCGCGCAGCTACTCACTCAGTTTCTATTATTATTATTATTATTATTATTATTATTATTATTATTATTATTATTATTATTATTATTATTATTATTATTATTGTTGTTAGGTATAGTACCCGTCGTTGACGCGACAGTGACTTAGATGTGCATGATTGCACTTTCGTCTACCCTTCTTATTTTCCCCCATATTCTGAGGCATATTAATGGGCATACCTCTCTGTCAGCTTCTTGTTGTGACGTACTAACGTCGTTGTGGCGATTTGCACTTTCATATTATTTGCATTATTACTGACCTTTATTTGACCTCTTCCTTCCCCTATAAAAGAAAGCCAAAAAATGGGTAATATTTGAAGAATGCTGGCAAATGTACAAAGCCTTTAAAACTTTGCCGGAACGATCTCCATACCAACTCTCTTTATATTCTATAGAATTACATACCGACTCTTGCACTTACAATTTTACTTGATTACCACCGATATTTCCCTTATTTTTGACTGTATCACCGGGCAAGTTGGCCGTACGGTTAGGGGCGTGCAGCTGTAAGCTTGCATCCGGGAGATAGTGGGTTTGTACCCCACTGTCGGCAGCCCTGAAGATGGTATTTTGTGCTTTTCGATTGTCACACCAGACAGATGTCCGCCTCCATAGCGTAACGGCTAGTGCTATTTCGTTCTTATTGTGGGCACGACCGATAGAGCAATACAATATTTTGTAATTCTGACCAATGCACAGACAAATCTCTTAATTAATATATTTTAATTGTTATTAATTTTTGTGCTGATAGGTTAGACTGCAAACTTATTTAAGCCAATAAGAAGTGTACCATACCGTGTACAACAGTTATGCTATAAGGTTTGCATAGACATTAGGAGTACGGCCTATAGAACTCCTAGAATTTATGTTACTCTTGCTACAGTATGGAAGAGCGGGTTGTGCGACACTCCCTATTAACCAAATCAGTTTGCATTCTAACCTATTACCACCTAAAAATCCGAAGTCTAGTTATTATATAGATTATTATTAACAAATACATTGCAATGGCTGTGCTTATTTACGTAACACAGCAACGAAGTTATTAAATGAACTAACAAGCACAATTGCATTACATTCCTTCAGTGTAGTGACCCGCAAAGTCTATTACCTTTCGCCACATGTTAGGGAGCATTGGCAAGGCGCCCTACTGCGTGGAGTACAGATGCCACGTCAAGAAATTGGGGGGGGGGGTTCCTTCAACTTCGAAAAAAGATCGCAGTCTGGTGAGTACGGAGGATATTCTGAGACTTCCCAAAACTATCGTAGCAATAAGAGCTTGACATTGTTTACAACATGACGGCGATAGAGCGATCGTCTCGCAATAAACGTGGATGTTTGCAGTGCATAGCCGGACGTAGACGCCACTCCCAAAATCGGCAATAGAAGTCACTCTCGACGTTTTGTCCCTCAGGCGTAAGAAGAATACCCTCGTAGCCGTATGCCACAATCAGTATAGCTGGGTTCTTGACGACATTTCTGTGGACGTGGTGAACCTGAGTGACGCCATTCATTCGATTGACGCTATAATTCAGCCTCGTAGGCTCGTGCTCACGTGTCATCAGTGGTGACAATACGCTGCAGAAATGAGTCTCCTTCGTTGCGGAATCTGTCCAGGTGGATGCCAGCCAGTGCATACCGGTGCCTTTGCTGTACGTCGTTGAGTTGGTGTGGAACCCAACGGGACGCAATTTTCCTCATATTAAGACATTTCGTCAGTATGCGCCACACAGTTTGATGAATGAGACCAACCTCGACTTACAATTTATGGACAGTCCATCGATGGCCTACGGAAATTAGACCATTCATGATGTCAATCTGATCTTGAGGAATGGGCGGCCGACCTGTGTGGTGGAAATCCGCAGTCCCATTCCGACCCAAACGAAACGCTTTGAGCCATCGTGCAACCGTTCTATACGGTAATGCATTCTGGCCATAGACTTCATGTAATCCTCGGTAATGATGTGAAGCATTTTTTTCACCAATAACCTCGATTTTAATCTGCAAACGCTGATCACCTTTTGAAAACATGCATTAAAGCGGTGAAATCGACACTCTTCACTTCAACGCCACACAGCAATAACACTCCCATATCCTATTTGCGCATGCCCGATCTCGTGCGAGTGTTTGGACTACGTTGCTTTGTTTACAGCTCTCGTATACTCTTCTTCTTCTACCAATTTCCTACACCCTGGTGGGTCGTGGGTGCGAACAGTGTCACACATGTGAAGTCGCCACTGTTTTACGGTCAGATACCCTTCCTGACTTCAATCATATATGAAGGGATGTATTCACTAATACGTGTTCTGTGGTGACTGGTAGTGTGGTGTATTGTGTGTACAACAGCTCCATGGCTAAATGGTTAGCGTGCTGGCCATTGGTCACAGGGGTCCCGGGTTCGATTCCCGGCAGGGTCGGGTATTTTAACCATCATTGGTTAATTCAACTGGCCTTAAGGCTGGGTGTATGTGTCGTCTTCATCATCATTTCATCCCCATTACGATGTGCAGGTCATCCACGGGCGTCAAATCAAACGACCTGCACCTGGCGAGCCGAACTAGTCCTCAGACATTCCCGGCACTAAAAGCCATACGCCATTTCATTTCATATGTACAAAGAGGATTGTTTTGGGGAAAACACAAACACCCAGTCCTTGAGGAAGATGAACTAACGAGATGCGATTGAAATACTCTACCTGGCAGGAAGTTGAATCCCGGACCCTCTGAACTGAGCTTCGACGCTGGCAATTCAGCCATGGTATCGAACAAAAACATACGTTACATATCAACAACGAAATAATAATGTTATTGGCTGTCCCTCTAACTACTTTTACGGTTTTCGGAGACGCCGAGGTGCCGTCATTCAGTCCTGCAAGAGTTCTTTTACATGTCGTTAAATTTACCACCAAGAGGCTGACCTACCTGAGCACCTTCAAATACTACCGGATTGAGCCAGAATGGAACCTGCCAAGTTGGTTTCAGAAGGCCAGCACCTAAATCGTCTGAGCCTCTCAGCCAGTACACAGAAGAACTACATGAAGCCAAAACATTACCAGAAATTATTACAATCCAGTCAATAACATAATAAAAGAAGAGGACTAAAAATTTACATGACTATTACACACTGTTCACGAACAGTGCAACACTACGAAGAAATGCATATAAATGCAGGATAAAACTAAAAATATTCCGTTGCAAATAATATAGCATAATAACTGCAATGCAATCACATAATTAATCACGCATAACATAATTACTTCCAATACCTTTGCAGTACGATTTACAACAGATTGAGCGGTTCAGTGACTCACTACTGACGTAACATTGTATTTACACCATCACATGAACATTTATACAACCCGAGATCGATAGCTGTAGTCGCTTAAGTGCGTCCAGTATCCAGTAATGGGGAGATAGTGGGTTCGAGCCCCACTGTCGGCAGCCCTGAAGATGGTTTTCCGTGGTTTCCCATTTTCACACCAGGCAAATGCCGGGTCTGTACCTTAATTAAGGCCACGGCCGCTTCCTTCCAATTCCTAGGCCTTTCCTATCCCATCGTCGCCATAAAACATGTCTGTGTCGGTGCGACTTAAAGGAAATAGCTAAAAAGCATTTATACAAAATTATCAGAATTCTTAAGTCCTTTCTCGAAGCATCTAATATTTTTGGAAATCGCTCTACTGCACCCCACTGTTTCCTTACCTTGAGCACAAAGGCCGAACCGAACGCCTCACCACACACCTGGCGATAGCGATAAAAGTTGGCGCAAAATTTGGTCATGAACAGATAGGATCGAATATTTATTAGCAATTCATAACTACAAAGTAACTTAATAGGTGGAATCAAAACTATAAAAAATTGGACATTCATTACAATAATGCAGTGTGTAAATTGAAAACTCCCTAACACGGCTTGACGTGAGCATAATGGAATGAGCAATAATTGAAATGGAAATATCCAGTACAGTCTCAATCACGAACTAGTTCGTTCAGTTGAATTATTCATGAGACATTTCCCCGTGCTCCTCTCTGATGGAACGAAAACAAGCAATATCATTCAGAAACAATCAGTGCACACAATGTACTTGAAAGCAATTCAATGGCCTGCGGTTTTCTTTGTTTGCAACTTTCGGACACAAGATGGTGTTTAATATGTTTACATTGCAGTTGATTATCAACACGTGTAATGCATATTTCAACTATGAGGTGATTCGTGAATAGCTAATAATAATAATAATAATAATAATAATAATAATAATAATAATAATAATAATAATAATAATAACGATATGTGCTTAACAGCCACTCAACTATTATTGATCGCAAGAAACACTGGGCCACGCTGTAACCTGGAAGCGAGTACAGTACCCTCTCATCAGTTTGGCAGAATTTGATTCCCCGTTCTGCCACGAATTTAAGTCTAGTTTGATTCTAGTCTGATATACAATCGGAAATTATGATATTTACATTGCACGGAAGGGTAATAATAATAATAATAATAAGAAGAAGAAGAAGAAGAAGAAGAATCTCAGAGAAAATCAATTCATGAATGGCAGCAAAAATGGGAACAAACTTCAAAAGGCACACTTACGAAGGAATTCTTTCCAACAGTTGCAGGCAGATTAAAATCCAAAATCAACTTAAAAATATGACTACAATACTGACTGGACATGGAAATATTGCTTCGTACTTATACAGACTTAAAATTATACGAAACTCCGAGTGTTCCTGTAACAGCAGCCCTCAGACAATAGATCATATAATTTTTGAGTGCAGTGGAGTGAAAAATATTAGGCAATTCTAGATAAATAGTGTTAATAGTGGTGATAATTGGCCAATGCAGAAATCTGTGCTATTAACAAGTATTTAAAGGAATTTTTCAAATTTGTTAATGCTCTGGACTTTCAAGCCCTCAGGAAAAAGGAAGACTGATACTGACTGATATTGGTAAGATTAACAGTCATCTAGAAATTTCATCATCATCATCATCATCATCATCTGTTTACCCTCCAGGTTCGGTCTTTCCCTCGGACTGAGTGAGGGATCCCACCTCTACTGCCTCAAGGGCAGTGGCCTGGAGCTTCAGACTCTTGGTCGGGGGATACAACTGTGAAGTATGACCAGTACCTCGCCCAGTCGGCCTCACCTGCTATGCTGAACAGGGGCCTTGTGGAGGGATGGGAAGACTGGAAGGGATAGGCAAGGAAGAGGGAAGGAAGCGGCCGTGGCCATAAGGTAGGTACCATCCCGGCATTCGCCTGGAGGAGAAGTGGGAAACCACGGAAAACCACTTCCAGGATGGCTGAGGTGGGAATCGAACCCACCTCTACTCAGTTGACCTCCCGAGGCTGAGTGGACCCCGTTCCAGCCCTCGTACCACTTTTCAAATTTCGTGGCAGAGCCGGGAATCGAACCCGGGCCTCCGGGGGTGGCAGCTAATCACGCTAACCACTACACCACAGATGCGGACCATCTAGAAATTTAATTATTCAAATGTAATTTATGTTTGTGGATTTGTAAGGAAATATATTGTATGTGCATGTAGTACTACTCATGTAGTGGAGCATGCAGAGAGTATGTACAGTAATTTAAAATAATAATAATAATAATAATAATAATAATAATAATAATAATAATAATAATAATAATAATAATTGTTCCGAGGTATCTGTGGAACAGCAGAGGTGAAAGAACATACTGGGTGGAATAGGTCTCAACTTACGAAATTAAAGTTAATTTAAAACTTTAACAAAGGTTATATTTTCTTTTCAAGGTAAATAAATAACAGAATATGACAGGTACCAAGCAGCAGATCAACAAATTAAGAAAGTACAATTTTAGTTCGTTACAAAATTTGGGCTTCGAGCCCGACAGTCACGAACCTTGAGCTATAAGCCCAACTTTACCTATATACCAAGTTCAAACAAAGGGGCAGAAAACCCCATTCATGCCAAGGAGCACTGGCTCCTGATTACCATATTAAGCCTCCTCGAGGCACACAGAAACCAAATTTAAGAAAGAGCAAACCCGCTCTCAAGGTTCAAGCCCATCAAAGGCCACAACAAACTATACTTCAAACTGCCCTAAAGGCATACCAAGAACAGGGGTAATAATTACCCAACCTACTGGGCCTATTCAGTAAAGAAGCAGGTTAATTACATGGCCCAAAATACCAACTTGACTGGAGGCGTAACTTGCACTCCTAATACACTTTTAAAACCTACTTGGCAGGTAGGCCGCATACACAAGGGCTAATCCCATACTAAAGAGGTGACTTGTATAAGAAGACTTTATTACATTAAGAAAGGAAGAAACGGTTGTGAAAACAAAGTCACCTCAAAACAATAGGAGTGGGAGCTCGAGAGGGTTTAGCACTCTCTATCCCAATTTATAGTTAAGGAGACGAAGTTTTACCAAGTGTCTATTACATTTTAAAGATAGGTTACATGAGAAAAGTTTTCGAACCTGCCCCGAGGGTTAAACTGCTGAGCTAGCGAGAAATGAAGTTATTAAATGGCCATTACCTTATGGATGAACTGCTGCCCGAAGAAAGAGGCGCTTCCCGCCCCCTGCTACATAATCACACTAGGAGAGATGTTACTGAAGTGGCGAGGAGACCAGAAAATCAGCAGTTTATATACCCTCGTGGAAAATTCGAGACGTTTCATGAATGATTACAACCCGCCCACAAAATTTTATTGGATAACAGCAAAAACTAATACACCGGACGAAGAAGAAACACCTTATTGGTGGAAAATTAAATACAGAAATTCCTGATTGGCTACATTCAAAACAGGCGGAAAGAAAGGATTATATTGCCAAGCTACAACTGACAGAACAAAATTTAGTTAAGACAAAACTTACGAATACAAAATTTCTTCAGGAAGGTACATTCCTTTACACCAGAGTGCGATATTAGTTTTGGTAGAGACATCTGTTAGAGAATGTTCAAATTTCTTGATATGGAGCAAACAAATCGAAATAGACACAGTTCAGAACACTTCACAATTTACGGTAGTGACATCTTCCAAGAAACCTTTGAATTAGTACAGTTTGTTAAAGTTCAGGCGTTCTCCTGTAGAGGAGTTTCAACTGGTGCAATATTTGAATTAGCGGCGTGGAGGTGTACCGCCTGGTACAATAATGATAATAATAATAATAATAATAATAATAATAATAATAATAATAATAATAATAATAATAATAATTGCTCCATTAGTTAGGCATCTCTCTAAGTTTGAACTGCCGCCAAATCTCAGACTGTGGTGCCATCAAATAAGAACTTCTTGAACTATATTATATCCGCAATCTGCTACGTATATTGATTAGTTGTCTTGTGTCTAGTGCTGGCTTCCTAGCGCTACGTCATATTATACACTGTAACTAACTTATTGAGAATGTTCATGTTTGGAGATTTGGTAACCTGATTATTCTTCTGTTGTTTATTTGTTATTTTGGAGTTGTCACCACTGTTCTCGGATTTATTAGTCAATTATTTATTTAGCGTATTACCCATACAATTAAGTTGAATACAGAAATAAATCTGTATATAACAGGAAAACAGTGAACAATAAAAGACTCTCTACAATTAAATGTCACTGTATTACCTCTGGAGATTCCATCAGAAAATCCACTTTCCTGCCTGTGTATGCCCGCGTTTCACACTCTCCGACAATATGATGTACGGTTTGTCGTGCAGCTCCGCAGTGACACGGGGATTGATGTTGCTCATGTCCGTAGGTTTAACCTCAAAATACCCTACATGTGACCCCTGGGTGATGCTAAGAGAGCAACAATACATTTGACAGCCAGTCTATCACTGCGATCTCCTAGCAATTACATAAAATGACATATTAGCCAATTATAACCTGCCTTATGATATTAGATTTCACAAATAGGAAAACATATTACGTCATTGATTTAGAACTTTCACCAACCCTCTCCATAAATACTGTAAATTATGTACCTAATATTGTCAGTCTCCATGGCGACCGTAAAGAGTGCAACGTAACTCAGGAGATCTCCCTCGGGAGATGCTGAGGCTGGCATAGGAGTTAAGAGGCGGCTTACTGTAAGGTAAAGGCAGAAACTTTTGTCTAACCTTGTGAAGTTCATCTACGTTCAATAAAGGGAAGATTCCAACGCTACTCCTTAGCATATAACGGTTCGGTCGATCTGCGTTTACTTGGATTTTAATTTAGGGTTTTCTTGTATTTAAATTTAATATGTAGGGTTTCTTGGCAGTCTTCGGACTTCATGTATCGCCCCTAAGGGGGATCTGGTAAAATTTAATGACGCACGAGTGTGTATATTCGTTTCCCTTGCTTTTTCTTGTTTGCTGGTGGCTAAGTTTAAAAATTGTGAATTGTCTTGCTCCCTCTTTTGGACTTTATTCATTTTCCTTTATCATCAAGTAGTGTGGCCTATCCACTTCGTCTTAGGGCTATGTGTCCTGTTAGGTGTTATTTTCGGCTTCGTACTCTGAGTGCTTAATGTATTCAGCCTCCAGTGTTCATATTTGGCCTTTTTAACCGTTGCCTTTCCTTTCCTGTTCATGGCCGTATAGAATGGGCTTCGGCTCCTATAGAAATTTCTGGATTTTTCGGTTCACGTTTCGAGAGTGTCTTCCCTATCAGATAAGGGTAGCGAAGGTATTAGCTGCTTAAGTCTTTAAATCAGAAGGTACTTGCTACTTCAATTGTCGGACGTGTTTGACTATAAACATGAATGTAATCTCCTTGCCGCATAAAGTGCGTTTGTAAGGTACAAACTGCAAACTCTGCTTCAGTCCGATGTAACTTTGCTACAGAAGCTACGGCTTCTTTCCCCGAACCGAATTGCCTCTATTTTCCTTCTGCTGTCTTCAAAGGTAACTTTGTAAATTGTTAGTATTACTCGGTCTCAGTTCTCTGACTGACTTGTTCAAAATGGGAGTTCTTCTCCCCTCATTTTAAATTTACTAAGCTGGTAAGCTTCCCTGTAATTACTTGTAAAGATATCCGTCTTGAATATTCATTGTTTATAATGATTGAAAAAAAAGAAAAGGCAGAAAATATTGTAACAGTAAATTTGGTACTTCGGTAGAGATGAGACGCAGGGCGTGTACCAGTCGCTGAAATGCATACAGAGGGAGAGGGTTTGTTTAAAAGAAATCCTAAAAACTTTTTTTCAGAGTTTATTAAAAAATTAAAATTAATATCACCTCTGTACAGCGTATACAGTCGAAAATGTTCCTCGTCCTATGGCTGGCGATGTCCTTGGATTCCGGCAGCTCCATTTTCCATAGCAGCGAACCACCATTCGTCCCCCGATGGAAGTTCTAGAAGATCTATTCGGTGCCTTGAAGATCCATGGCCTTGAGGTAGTCCTTGCAAATGGTGAACACGAATGAACATCGTTAAGCTCTGGGGCGAGTTCATGCAAAGGCTGCTTCTGCACAGATGATAGAGTGTTTATAAATGCTTTTAACAAAGTCCAAACACAAATGTCTCGGTGAAACGTCACTTAATTTTGTCACGTGTCAAGTGAAAGAAATATTCATAAAATAAAGTCCACTCGGAACTGATTGTCGAGTTTAACAGAGTTACTTAAAGTTTCTTGCGCCTAGTACAACGTGAAGTAATGTCACATGACTTAGTTTAATGAAGCACTGTTCAATATAAATGAAATAAAGATGTTCCGCTCGTGAATCAGAACTCATTCACGTATTGAAAATAACATGAAACCAAAAGACGAAATTAATTGAGTACTGACAGTCCTTGGTTCGACTGTTCGTAAACTAAATGTTCGCAGAATTGAAATACACTGTTCATTAGAATAGAAATGCACTGTTCACACATGCACAGTTCACAGTTTATGACCTAAAATGTCGACACAGTTTATGGATTGGTAAATTAAATTTGGATTCAAACACAGTTTTATAACTTAAAGTATTTAGTACTCGGCAAGGAGCAATAAGTTCTAAGTCCATAAAATTGCAATTTCGAACACTCGAAAACGTTTGCGGGTCTTGGACACTCGAATAGAGTAACAGTCAATAGATAATGTCCAGACGATACACAATTCACCTCACGTCCTATCGGAGTAAAAGGTTGTCACAATATAAAGAAATCTGCATAAGTCCAGATTCAACACGACTATATTAAAGTCCACGAACTTGAAACTTAATAGCGGCTTCACGCTCGATCACGGTACCCGCGAACTGACTGTGCGAATACTACAGTCTAGTGTGCACGTAGAAATCCCGGCCACACACTGGTATCACACTCAGGCAACATACTGTAACCTGCTGGAACACACACTGATCTGCTGAGCGAAGCAGTACGTATTTATATCTGATCCGTCGAAACTCGTAGAACATTCTACATCAGTCCAGGCTCTGTAGTGCGGCGAGGCATGCTGTGACGTCACCCGCTCACTACGTCACACGCGCACAGCTGTTGCTCGCTGCCTAGTTAGTTCTTCGTAAGCGGTCCGGAGCATAACACGTAAGTTTAAGATTTTATGACGGGGACTTAGTTTGTACCACCGTTACCGGTACAATATATTTTCAGTAGTTTTTACTAAACAAACTTAAACTTCATAAAATCTTTAATTGTAAATCGGGGATAGAGATTGAGTTACCCTCTCGAGCTCCCCTTCATCTTGGTTTGAGGTGACTTCATTTTGTAACGGTTTTCTTCCTGTAATGTGTTAAAGTGATTTCCATGCGAGCCACCTCAGTAGTTTAGGAATAGCCCCTGCTTCATCGGCCGAGAGCCCTATAGGTTTTCATATTTCAATATCTGGAGCGCTGTATTCGCCTCCATTGAGTTTGTGTTTCGGGTCGTTTACTTAACCTGTTCTTTTTCACTAAGGCCCTATAGGTTGGGTACTTGATACCCCTGTATCAAATTGTAGTGGGGCCATGGAAGGCCAGAGAGTGTAACATTTTGATGATTGCCTTGAGTGGGCCGTAAGAAACTGAGAGCCTGTTACTTCTTTTTCAAATTTTTGTAATTGTGAAGGGTGCCTCTGGAAGGCTTGACATTGTAATTGAGGGAGCAAGTGTCTTGAATTAAAGGGATTTCTGCCCTTGGCTAAATGATTCCTTAGTTTGAATTAAAGTTTTAGTAAACTAGATCCGGTATCTCTGAAATTGTAAACTAGGGGCTTGAAGCCTGAAGTTCTGAATCTTGGATTTTCCTAGTCTTGTTTCAAGATTGCTTTTGTACCTGATATATTGTTATATTCGCTCAGTGAAAAATATTGTTAAGTTTGTTTTTGGAATAGAAATATAAACTTTTAATGTTTTAACTCAACTTTGATATTGTAGATAGACCCATTCACCCCGGCACCTTCTATAAACCTCTTTCTGCTCCACGGGTATCCCCGTAACAATAAAAATAATAAAATAATAATAATCGTGTGGACTTAACTACCGTGCGCAAGTATTTTATTTTACGCCATTAAAGCTGTCAGTGTGTGTCACTTTCAACGTTCTGTATCTGTTGGGCTATCCATGGCTGGGTTCTAATTAACTGTGTACATGAATTACATTCTTCTTCTTATTATTATTATCATTCTCCTTCTAGTTTTGTACCCGTTATCCTATATTTGCGACCATTTTGTCTATCACAGTCTTTTTGCTGCTTGCGCGGAATTGCGAAATGGTTGGTTGTCCGAACCACTATCGCAGGTTCTCCAGTCAAAACGTGCGAGGTTTCTCAGGACCTCTCTTCCCTTTAATCTTCCCTTTAATAATTATTTGCAGGAGCGTGTGGTTGCCTCATGATATGACCGAAATAGGAGGGATTTTTGATCTTAACAGTGCTAAATAGTTCTTTCTCTTTACACATCCTGGTCAATACCTCATCATTTCTATCCAGCTGATAAGAAGCATGTGACGCTGGACCCGCATTTCAAGTGCTTCCTATCTTCTCATGGTGGTCTTTGTCATTTTTCAAGCACTAGGCTCACTACCCCACGATGGAGAGCTCATAACACCGTGCAATCCTAACCCGAAGTTGCAATGGTATTTCTCTGCTACAGAGCACTTGGCCCAGGCTTGTAAATATTACCCTGGCTTTCTCAATGCGGCACTTTATTTCTTGGGAATGGTCTCATTATGCTCTCATTGCCCGTTGATAACCCGGTAAGTGATTTTCTCGACCCTCTATATCGGAACTCAATTGACCCAAAGGCCGGGATTTGCAACAAGACCCTTGCTCATAATAATGTATTTTTTCTTCTTTATGTTCAAGTTTAGGTCAAGGTTTTTACATATCTCCACCACTTTCTTTCGTACCTGCTGCAGGTTCTCCAAGCTATTCCCCATCAGGACGGTGAGGTCAGAATATCTGATGAGTTAATTTTTATTTCATTGCATTGATGCCGAAATCAATATCATGCAGACAGGCTGAACAGGAGTGGGGACAGAATAGAGCCTTACCTCAAACCTCGTTTGATTGTGACTTCATTCGAGGGTCGGAGTCCTAATCGAACACAGGCCTTCTGTTCCAATATAGGTTTTCAATTATGCGACTATGTTTATCTTCTATACCTGCCTCCTTCAATACGGTCATCATTTTATCATGCCGAACACTGTCAAATGACTTCTCGAAGTCAATGAAAACCGGGCAACTGACCTTGTATCTCTGAACGAAGACCCGATTTTTAAACAGGGATTCACGAGTGTATATTTCCCTACATTTGGCCTCATACATTCTTCCTTTCCCACTTTGGCATTAAAGTCTCCTATAATAATAATCATGTCATGTCTTAGCACCTCTTCGGTTGTTTGTGCTAGCTCATCATAAAATTGTTCCTTCATACCCTCAACTGTATACTCAATTGGTGTATGCGCTGATATGACAGTTATATTCCTAAACTTCCCTTTAATCCGGAGTTTAAATATTCTATCTGAAATAGGTTAAAATCCTATTACACTCTTCTTCAAGTTCCCATGTACTATAAATCCGGTAGAGAATTGTCCTGTTCTTTCTTCCAGACCACTATAGTAGAGGCTATAATCTTCCTTTTCAACACATCCTTGCCCCTTCCATCTTATTTCCTGAACCGCTACTAAGTCATATCCAAATCTTTCTGTTTCATTTTAAAATTTATTGATTTTTTCCAGGTTTCAACACAGTTATTACATTTCATGTCACCATGTTTATATCCGCATTCCTTACTCGTATCCTTTTCTTATGCTTCTGACTACTTTCATTTCCGCCCGGTTTTCTCGTAGAAGTCTTCTGAACGGTGCTTTCTTTTACGAGGTAAGGCCATTAACCCCACGCTAATCCCTATCCATTGGCCGGGTATATTGATTCTGGAGAATCCTACTCCAAGACAGGTGTCTTTCACCACGGCTAAGGAGCCCTGTCTACTCCGCCTTATAACCTCATCTAATTCAACCGAGTGAAGGTGGGTTGCCTCATCAGTCTTTTTACCATTCCGAACTTTTCCTTCCCTGCCGGTTCCCCCGTAACCCTAGGCATGGGTTCCACATTGTACTCGTGAGACTGGGTCCCCACCTGAACTTAGCCACCCTTTTAGACCGGCCTACTGGAGTAGAGGGTGCCCACCAGGCAGGAATTACTCAAGTGGAGATTAGGGAAGGTGTCCCTATCTCCCTTGAGCCGAGTTAATGGTTGTGTATGATACCACAATCAAAGGGCGTATCTGTAATAGAGTACTATATATGCCTCCCTCCATCCTCCGAAACGCCATCAAAACCTATTACCATTAAACATGAAGATTGTATGCTCAGTAGTCGGCCCGAAGTGTGGTCGGATCCTCGACAGCTCCGGTATCAGCTGTCGCAGATGACCTTGGTGTGACTGAAGAGGTGCGCAAGTGAAATGAGAAGTGAGGGAGTTTCCCGTTGGTTTATGAAATTGAGGCTTATAAAAACTGATTCTCCCTCTCATTCTATAATATTGTACAGTGTGATTGAGCAGCCCCTTCCAATATAGTTTGCTGCAGCCCAACTAACGTGCACATGGTTATAGGGGTGTTATTCCTCTGCGGGCGTACTGTATGGTAATAATGTTCAGTGAGCACATTTTGCACACGATCCTGAACCCCAGCGAAATATTATATCATCCGTTCACAAAACATGACGCCTCAAAATCATGTAGCAACGTCCTTTTACCATGTAACTATGCTAATGTGTCGTGCCTGGTGACCGGGTGTAACGAAGAGGGGAATCAATGCATAAAACTAGGTAACAGTGTAGTAATTAATGTCTTAAACACCGAACAGGATGGCGTATGTACTCGGCTCTCGGCGTACTACCAGCGTGTTTCCAGCAGTGTAGCGTAGCGGTTGTGGTTAGGCGTTCGCTTAGCAGTCGACGGAATGTGATAGCGGCGGTTCGAGTCCTGCATCGTTCAAGTATTTTGCATCGGTATAATGTTTGAATACGTAAACACAGGCCCACGTTTGCCACATTCAAACAGTAGAATGACATGTAATACATGTTGTGCCCTGCGCATACTCCGCTGTCATTCGGCATGTTTTCCACAGAGGAATAAGTTGACATGCTCTTCATTTATGGGAAAGCAAGACAAAACGCGTGCGAGACACTACGTCCGTACCAGGAACGGTATCATGACAGGCGACACCCAGCTGCTACGACATTACACCATGCTGAAAGACGACTGAGGAAAGCAGGCGTGATTTTCAACCAACCACCAGCCACCAGCCTGTTACATCGGGTGAAAAGGGCGAATGCATGACAGGTGAACACAACTGAGCCGCCTGTGAATACTGCATGAACATAAATTTCACCCATACCATCCTGAGCTACACCAAGAGCTCCATGGGCGGGATTTCGAAGCTCAAATGGAGTTCTGTCGGTGGATATTAGGCAGGCTGGACAATGATCCAGCATTCGTATCGCATATCTTGTTATCGGACGAATCGCGCTCCCACAATAATGGGAACGTCAATCGCCACAACATGCACTATTGGAGTCCAGACAATCCTCACTGGGTGCGAAAGATTGCTTATCAAGTACGATGGCGAGTGAATGTTTGGTGTGGAATCTTGGGGAACCGCCTGATTGGACCTTATTTCTTTGAGGGCCATTGGACGGGCCTACGCTACCTGCACTTTCTGCGTCACTCCCACCGCTGCTGGAGGACGTGCGCTTGCACGATGGTTTGGCGATGTGGTTGCAACTGGATAGAGCTCCACCACATTCGACTTCACCCGTTCGTAACCATCTGAAGGAGGAACTGCCAGGGAAATGGATAGGACAAGAAGGCCCTGTTTCTTGCCCGCCAGATCATCAGGTTTAACGCCGTTAGACTTCTGCTTGTGGTGACATTTGAAGAACGTAATTTACACTCAAGCGCCGGGAGAGTCCGAGCAGCTCCGGCTACTCATCACGGACGCCTGCCGAGCAATTACACCTGGAATGCTTCAGCGCGCAAGACGTCCTATTGGACACCGGGCCCGAATGTACAAAAACCAAAACGGTCATCAAATCGTGCATTCGCTGCGATAAAACATTATCAGGGCAGTTGTGTTCCTATTATTTCCGATCTGTATGTGTTCGTCCTGCTAACTAATCGGCCTTTCTTAGGACCACAAACACATTCATTCGTATACAATTTGCATGAAAGCGGGTAATTGAACTTACATTGCGTGTGGTACGTATTAAACAAATATTTCAAAAGTTTGTGATCATCTCCCCAAACATGTAAGCCCGCTCCGCCACGCCGTTACCAACTACGCTACGGTTCCGTACGTCACACTGGGAAGCTTATAGCAAGTATTATGTTTACTGCGGTCACGATATCAATTTAGTGTTTCGCCGGCGTGTCAGATTCACGCATGTCTTCCAGTGTACGAGTATAACATTACTGCATCCTATCATGGTGATGTGGTAAATACCAGGATATACGGTTGAGTTGTCTGAGCACATCGGCAGGGCATATGTTTTCAGGACGGAATGAATATTGTGGATTGCATAAAACTACATTGGAAGGGGCAGCTGAATCTCGCTGTATAACTTCAAGCTGTAATCATTGATTCAACTAATTAGCAAACTGGAAAGATAGAACCGACCATGAATTCCTGCATCAACTTTATATCTTTCCTACGCTATGACATACTTGTCATCATATTACAAGTAACTTTCTCTCCTCAAATTCAAATAATTCATAAATCTTCATGTAGCTGTCTTGTGATGAGATACCTAAGATATTTCCCCAATACCTGCCTTCAAAATTTAAATTAACTTTCCACCTTTCACCAGCAATAATACACGTTCTGTCACCAATCCTTTTAGCAGGCCAGGTGCGCAGAATCGCTCATTTATTGCAACGGGAGCTAGGTTATAGAACTTTATTCTAGATAGCATCCGCAGCATGCATTCGTTAGATTCATTCAAGTCTTCCTACAGAAAATACCTCAGATTAAGCTTTTTTTTTTTTTTTTTTTTTTGCTAGTTGTTTTCTGTCGCACCGACACAGATAGGTCTTACGGCGACGATGGGACAGGAAAGGGCTAGGAGTGGGAAGGAAGCGGCCGTGGCCTTAATTAAGGTACAGCCCCAGCATTTGCCTGGTGTGAAAATGGGAAACCACGGAAAACCATTTTCAGGGCTGCCGACAGTGGGGTTCGAACCTACTATCTCCCGAATACTGGATACTGGCCGCACTTAAGCGACTGCAGCTATCGAGCTCGGTCTCAGATTAAGCAACGGTGTGAATCGTAGTGAGTGACTGATAGTGCCGTTGTGAATTAGGATATGAATCTTCTTCTTTTTCTACCGCTTTCCCCACACGTGCGGGGTCTTGGGTGCGAACTGTGTCACACATGTGTATTTGGCCCTGTTTTATGGCCGGATGCCCTTCCTGACGCAACCCTATATGGAGGGATGTAGTCACTATTGCGTGTTTCTCTGGTGATTGGTAGTGTAGTGTGTTGTGTGAATATGAAGAAGAAAGTGTTGGGACACACACAAACACCCATTCCCCGAGCCAAAAGAATTAATCAGAGGCCATTAAAATCCCCGACCCGACCCGGAATCGAACCCGAGGAGTTCTGAACCGAAGGCTTGTCATTAATCTCACTGTATTAGTAGTTCGACTAATGATATATACATATCACCGAGCTCAATAGCTGCAGTCGCTTAAGTGCGGCGAGTATCCAGTTTTCGGGAGATAGTGGGTTCTAACTCCACTGTCGGCAGCCTTGAAGATGGTTTTCCGTGTTTTCCCATTTTCACACCAGGTAAATGCTGGGGCTATACCTTAATTAAGGTCACGGCCGCTTCCTTCCTCCTCCTAGCTCTTTCCTGTCCCATCGTCGCCATAAGACCTATCTGTGTCGGTGCGACGTAAAGCAACTTGTAAAGAAAGATATATATATCGGTTTAAAACGGTTCTTATGTTGCATATATTTTGTATTAATATCCAAATGATTTTTAATATTTCAATTTTTTATCGTTTTTACTATACAGTAATGCGGTTAAGTGTAGGTTCGTTACTATCTCAGTGGTTTAGCTGCTGTCTTCCCTCCAATAAGTCTGAGGTTCGAGTCCCGATCGTTACTGTATTGATATCTGCATCACCAAATGCATTTGGCATCAGGAAGAGTATCCAGCCTTAAACTCCCGATCAAAACTGAAATAAACCTGGATGGCTCCAGAGGCCCCAGAAATGACTGGTATAAGCTGAAGAAAGTTTAATGTGTATAAGTGTTAAGAGTGGGCCTTGACTTCTAACTTCGCTACTACTAGAGACAAGTAAATAGATACCAAACGCGTCACCACACATCTTTTACAGCCGACATCATACGACATGGAGTGCGAACATGTTTACGTCCTTGAAAAATTCGACCCCTTCTCGAGATAGAAACCATGATCCTGAGATCCAGGGGCAGATACTTTGCCACTGATTCACGGAAGGAAATGTTATTTTAGGCAATAATAATTTTCTTAATGTACAGACAAGGCGTACAATTTATCCATAGAAATGAAGGATTCTTTCAAACTACAAAAATATCATTTATCAGTGTTTAATAATGCATTCTTATCTTACTGAGTTCTTTGCACATACTTGAGAAAATAGACTGAATGTATTGAAAGCTAAAATACAGCCTGCTTGCCAAGCATAAGCTTCAAGTAACGAGCACGTGACAGAGTAACAATGTCATTTCTGACGTGATGTCTGCTAACAAGCGTGATCTACTTGAAGAGCGAGCACATTGTGTACCCAGGCTGCGTCCCAGAGGCCGCTGGTTTCTTTGTACGTACACAATAACTAGGCTAGGTCAACTCTTGGCCAGTCTGCCTATTCTTGCGTGTTTTCTTTGAGATAAATTGCCCCCGTTACAATCGCCAGCACAGCACTCACATCTCTCCATATATGCTGAGAATTGTACGATGAACAGAAGCATCTGTAAGGTTGGTCAAATTGACAGGTCCACAAGAAGGACTAACCAGGATAGCTAAGTACAGAGGTAATAAATAAATAAAAATAAATAAATAGCCTTGTAAATCCCCTAAGGGCTTCGGCATCCTGCAATGCAGGGACAATCCTCAGTTTAACTCATCACGTTAGCAGGTCTTGAAGAGCAATATTTCCTAGTTTGTCACGCGAGAACGTATTACTGCATATTGTACATTTGTGTTCTCTCACCACTGAGTGAATGCAATTTTGGCTTTCGAGATCAACAATTCGCGAAAACGTATTATTACATTATAGACACTTTTACAGTTTTTCCCCAGGGAGGGTTAGATTCTTTCTTTGTAAAACCGTACCCCTGTACATTTCGTTCCTTTTTTTTTGCTAGGGGCTTTACGTCGCGCCGACACACATAGGTCTTATGGCGACGATGGGTTAGGAAAGGCCTAGGAGTTGGAAGGAAGCGGCCGTGGCCTTAATTAAGGTACAGCCCCAGCATTTGCCTGGTCTGAAAATGGGAAACCACGGAAAACCATTTTCAGAGCTGCCGATAGTGGGATTCGAACCTACAATCTCCCGGATGCAAGCTAACAGCCGCGCGCCTCTACGCGCACAGCCAACTCGCCCGGTACATTTCGTTTTTGCATAGCTTCTCCTCACAATGTCAGTGGATGTGTCTTTTGAGTTCTTGAGCCTCTTCTAACGTGGAAATTCTGTATTACAGATTTTACACTTGCGTGCTCTCTTTCCACAATGTGTTCCGTGATTACTTACAAGATCTCCACTTCATGAAAATGTCTTAATGTTATTTGATACCTGTTTTGCTGCTTCCCTGAGTGATCAGAAGATGACCATGATGATTCCCTCTTCGTGGAGAAGTACAATTGTATGTTGTATATTTCACCCCTATTCTGAGGACGTACTGTAACATACTTTACACTTGCTTGGCTTCATTCCATAGTGTGCGTGATGATGATTTTTATGTTCACCACTTTATAAAAACCTCTTGTTGTATTCTTGGCACTTTTACTGTTTTATCCCGAAGTGATCAGGAAGGTGATTTTCAGGCTTCCCTCCTTGTGCAAGCTCAGAGTAGAAGTAGAAATACAGAGGTGTATCATATTAATTCTATTAAACCCTGCATGACATATTTGTCATTACAAGTCACTACAACATTTCTCACTGAGGCATATTATAAATAGCCCCCGATGAATATTATTACCATTTTAACTGAGAGAGTAATATTTTCCTCTCATTTGTCCAGAACAAAAGGTGACCACAAAAATCCAGAATGCCAAGCTACATAGGGTTAGTACATTATGAAATGGTTGCCATTGGATATAGCTTGAATTTTTCCATAACTATTACTGAGTCCAAGCGTAGATGATAAACTGTCGAGTGAGAGCTAGAGGCAGAGTGATGAAGAATATTCAAGAAGTTTTGTATCGCATCAAGATCATTCTGCTGAGAACGTTGACTGCGAGGCTTAGTTCAATTATTATCTTGGAGATGAACTTAGTTATGCCACCTCTGTCTCCAACGTGTAAGCCATTATCTTTCCGTTTTTATTTTTTACAATTTCTCTACATCACCCGATATTTCCCATAGAGAAGAATGGTATTTCAGTGCTTCACTAAAAATGGAATTTATTTCTGAATGTTCTACACATATTTTTCTTAAGTAACAGGAAAATATTTCAATTCGGTAAATTCCACTGTGTCCTTTGTGATGTACTAGTTAGTGTGATTAGCTGCCACCGCGGAGAACCGGGTTCGATTCCCGGCTCTGACACGAAATTTGTGAAGTGGTACGAAGGCTGGAAAGTGGTCCACTCAGCCTCTGGAGGTCAACTGAGTGGAGAGGAGTTCGATTCCCACCTCAGCCATCTTCAAAGTGGTTTTCCGTGCTTTCCGACTTCTCCTCCAGGCAAATGCAGGGATGGTACCCAACTTAAGGCCACGGCCCCTTCCTATCCTCTTCCTTGTCTATCCCTTCCAATCTTTCCATCCCCCATAAGGTCCTTCCTCAGCATAGCAAGTGAGGCCGGCTAGGCGAGGTACTCGTCCTCTTTCCCAGTTGTATCCACAAGCTAAAGTCTCACGCTCCAGGACACTACCCTTGAGACGGTGGAGGTGGGATCACTCGCTCAGTCCGAGGGAAAAACCAACCCTGAAGAGTAAACGGATTAGGAAAGGAAGAAAGATAAAGAAATTCCACTGTATGACAGTAGACAAAATTTTGCATAATCTAAAATTGTATTTAGTTTGATATCCTCTTTGATATTTTAATTACTGTTTTTATTTTCTAAATGATTACCTTCTAATTAATTTTACAAATAATATAGTAGGGACTATCCGTTTCTGACAATGAATGTGAATTACTTTTAGTTATAAATTGTTTATACCATTATACCATTGATTATGCCATTATTATAAATAAGTCTTATCGAGAGTGAAAATGCAAGGTTTGGAATAATTGAATATCAATAGAACGTAAGATAATAAGCATTGTATTCACGAAAAACTTTTTTTCTACCATAGGGTTAATACACTCACTAGGTACTCCAGCTGTGTTTTTTTTTCTAGTTGTTTTACGTCGCACCGACACAGATAGGTCTTACGGCGACGATGGGACAGGAAAGGGCTAGGAGTGGGAAGGAAGCGGCCGTGGCCTTAATTAAGGTACAGCCCCAGCATTTGCCTGGTGTGAAAATTGGAAACCACGGAAAACCATTTTCAGGGCTGTGTTTAATGGGAAATCTAGGTGTTCTCAAATTGCTCAGCATACGGCTGATCGTAACTTTCCATTCACTGCATGTCAAGGCCTTGTAGTCCCTAATTCATTTGTTAAATGGTGCATGTTGTTTCAGTATGATTGGTCCCTTTCCTTTATGAGACTTATTACTCCATTTCTCGAACTCTTGTCTCACATTTATTGTGCAAATTCAACTGTGCCGCCTCGTCCGAAATATTTCACAACCTATAATACATACTGATGTAAGACTGTCGGAAGTTTGTTGAGAGAAATTCCTAATTTCATTGAGGATATGATTATCTGCGAGCTGAAGAATCTTGCATTTACGAGTATGTTGCAACAGAACTTCCCAGGCTGTACGCAAATGAGTCCAAGCCTTTGAATTTTGTGCCCACATTTAATATTTATCGTATCATTTGGGAAATCGACTGGCAGTTGTAACAGTCTTTTCAGTGTCGGTCTCATGATTATGTTCGTACCTTTGCAGGATTTTTTAAACAGAAACTGTTCGGAAAGAGTATGTCAGACGGGGTCATACTGAGGTATTCAAGATTGTGAACTTCTGATCCAGATGCCTAAATGTTTCAGTACTTCGTTTGAAGTGAACACTATTTCTTGTGAATATTTAATGCCAATTTTCTTTAGACATTTGATTCATTTTATAGATATTATGGCCAGATTTTCTTCGTGCAGTTGATCCTTTTGCAATGTATACCAAGTTTATATAATTATATACATTGTATAACGGTGTTTCATAATAGAGTTTGGATAATAGCTGGTTTCTTAGCCTGAGCCCCGACATACAACAAAGGCAATAAATAATAATAATGATAAATTCCATCGCCACCTAATCTACCGACCCAAGTTTGGCGTATTTGATAACCTTCGAATATCAGCGGACTGAGCAGGGATCAAACCCGCCAACTTGGACTCCAAACCGCTGGCGCTCTACCGCTTGAGCCATTCCTCAACTACAGTTCACTGGTTTCCACGAGAAAAGTTGTGGCACATAATAAATGTTTAAATGAATATGAGATATGATTTGCACAAAGCGATGAATCCTAGATGTAGTAGATATTAATTAAAAAGAGAGCCTGTTAGGAATGACAAATGTTTCTATTAAGGCCACTCAACATTAATGGCCATAGTGAGCGAAGACAAGAGCAAGAACTCACAGGTTTGTGTGGGTGGTAGAATGAGCTACTTTTACAATGTACAGTCGCACTATTAAACTTAATGAGGCGAGAACCAAGAGTAATATCCCTTCTTGAAGATTTTCTTGACGAAATAATTGAACCGTAAATCTGTTTGACAGTGCAAACTGTAGAAGTCAGCAGAAGATAAATACAAGGTGAATAAAATAAAGGTGAACGATTTGAATAAAACATCCTTGACAGAGAAGAACCGATACATAAAAACTCCACCATGATTGCAGCTCCTCGGTTTAAAATATAACCAAATTAACTATGCCATATTCACTGTATTGCATGGTAATCAAGTGCTCAGTCTTATAGTGTGTATACTTACACGACTTGATTGCTCTTACTTCCACTGGGACAATGATTGTAGTTTGGGGCAGGGAATACATCCACGCAAAGGCGGATCCACAATTCCCTAAAGGAAAACTAGTGAACTGTAGTCGGGGAATGGCTCAGGCGGTAGAGAGCCAACGGTTTGAAGTCCAAGTTGACTGGTTTGATTCCGGCTCAGTCCGGTGATATTGGAAGGTTATTAAATACGCCAGTCTTCACTCGGGAGGTTCCCTTTAACTAATTTTAACAAAATATCACAACACAAAAACAACGATTAACTGGGAAATTGTACTTCCCTAGTGATTATTTTTTGCTAGGGGCTTTACGTCGCACCGACACAGATAGGTCTTATGGCGACGATGGGATAGGAAACGGCTAGGAGTTGGAAGGAAGCGGCCATGGCCATAATTAAGGTACAGCCTCAGCATTTGCCTGGTGTGAAAATGGGAAACCACGGAAAACCATTTTCAGGGCTGCCGACAGCGGGATTCGAACCTACTATCTCCCGGATGCAAGCTCACAGCCGCGCGCCTCTACGCGCACGGCCAACTCGCCCGGTCTTCCGTAGTATGGGAAAAGCTGTAGAACAAAGTAGAAGAAGAAGAAGGGATTATATTTTCCAAGTTAATTTTAAGGAAGTTGTTGTAGTAAATGCTAGTTAAGGTAATTTAATATTTACTTCGCCAAAAAATTCCAGTACATAATGTTTAGAGTATTACCGGTATATCAACTTTACTATGTACAGGTACATATCAGCAGTTCGCATCAATTAACATTTGACCAGTTATAAATATGCAAGGACATTAATTTGGTTCTCTCCCATTGTACATGTAGGTTTTTAGCGCTTACGTAAGGCCAAAAACTTTTCTTTGTAGAGGCTGTCGTGACTGGCAGGGTGGTAAAATTTGTAGCAATAGTCTAATATTGGGAAAGAAATCTACTTTACATAGAGATAATATATGCAACTGTTTGTCCTTGTATTTTCTTCTGAATGAGACGTTGTCCGATTATCTCTCTTAGCTCTTAATTCAGTACTTGCTGTGAAATCTGCATCATACATCTCTGCTGCTTTAATAAATTCCTCTACTGAAAAGTTAGAAAAATGGATGAGAATTTTTTACAATTTGCTTTACGTCGCACTGACACAGATAGGTCTCATGGCGAAGGTGGGCTAGGAAAGGCCTAGAAGTGGGGAGGAAGCGGCAGTGACCTTAATTAAGGTAGAGCTCCAGCATTTGTCTGGTGTGAAAATGGAAAACCACGGAAAACCATCTTCAGGGCTGCCGACAGTGGGGTTCGAACCATCACTATGACTGAGAATAAGCCCTTCCAAAGGGGTCACTTTGTTAACAATAGTAATCTTGTCATCGCCACTAGAAGAAGAAGCCTTTACCTACAGAATTTTGATAGGGTCTATGTTTTATTTTCTGCTTCGTTTCTCCTTGGCTTTCCAAAGAACAATAAAATTAGAAAATCTATATTTGCTCATTGCATATAAAAATAATTTACTTCCAACTAATATTTTTTGTATTACTTGTGAACTAAGAAGCATATTCTTTGTGAATTTTAATGCACCGCATCCCCAATCTCATCGTAACTTGTGAAGCCCTGGGTTCGGCGGTTGCTGCCAACATGCAGCCTCCGGCCACTGGTAGTTCTAGTTCTAGTTCAATACTTCCTATCCTATAGTCGCTATACTACTACTCATCCCTAGCGAACTTTAGTGATACAATCATTTCAACGCCACTAGAAGAAGGCTTTACCTACAAAATTAAGATATGATTTATATTCTGCTTTACGGTGCAGTTCGGCTCCACCCTATACAGAAGGCTCTTTTGTCAATGAGGCCTCATCTCGTCATACTCCAGAGAAATTATTTCATTCGAGGTAGTTTCATAGGTCCTGAGTCTGTTTCTCTCTTTCTATGCAGGAACAAAACTATTAGGTATAATTTCATTGAACAAAAAATATTTTGCAAACTTCTAAGTTAAACACGGGGAGGAGTGGGGGGTCTTAAAGTCCTCCCTACCCCTCCCTGGATCCGCCTCTGCATCCGCGTTATACCCTTTTAGTCGTAAGATGCGACTAAAAAGGACCCTCAAGAGCTCTCAATTCAGAGTGAAGATTGGTGACCACCGGATATCGAACTGAGTATTATCTTGCTTTCATTTATTTGTACTATTTCTGCTAAAACCGCAAAAGTAGTTAGTGGGACGTATATCAATAAATTTATTATCATCTTCCGACCGCGACAGCGTTAGGCATACGAGGCCTGGGGAGTCTTGCATTTTTACAGCTTTCTTGGACCCTCACTTTCCCAATTCTTCGAGAGATTGTCATTATTCCGCAGTCTCTTCTACGCTGGCGTAGCAAGGGGGAGGTGATACTCCCACGTGGCGCGTCCCAGGTGGCGGATAGAGGGATCCCAACAGACTTGCCGGCGGACTTGAGGGAAATAAAATACCTCTCGCGGACCAAACACACATCCCTCTGTGGGTAGGGGATGCAGACGAAGGAGACACCCGCGGTATCCCCTGCCTGTCCTAAGAGGCGACTAAAAGGGGCGACCAAGGGATGATTGTCTTAGAACCATGAAACTACTTGTGATTAGTACCACCACGCGGGGAACACCATTGGTCACTTTTACTTGCGCGTAGTACCACTACGTTAGGTACCAAATAGGTTTGTGATTAGTAGCAAAAGAGTACGGTGCCGGCTTTTACAGTACCTTTGATTAGTACCACTATATGACGACACCATGGGATGAGCGACGCCATGGTTCTGGCTTGCCTAGGATTAGTACCCACTATATGAGGAACACCACGGGATAGCGCGAGTCCCTGTGGTTGTTACGTTTGTATGATTAACACCATAGTTTTGCGTTGCCTGTAAATGGCGCCGCAATATGCGAAACAGCGTAGGTCCGTAATACTAGTACGAAATTCATAACCTGTCAGTAGTACCATAATGTGTGGAATGCCGCGAGTCTACGCTACTTTAGATTAGTACCGCCAAATGACAAATAGCATGGTTCTACATTCCTGGCAATAAGTACCATTATGAGGGGCCGATGACTAGGATTTTGAACCTCTTTAGACTAAAAGCATCATCGATTCAGTATTATGCTATAGACGCAGTCCCTTGGTCAGTAATACTATTATTTCACGTCAGTTTCTGTGAATGCGAGACATTGCGGTTCGGATCCACTGACTGTTTTAAATTCATATCGATCCGTTCATTCATCGTCCTCACGTTTTGAATTCTGGTCAGTGGAGGATTTTGGACTTTTAATTTGTCATCTCATTTGTGGTCTCATTTCGTACCATTAGGGACCGATGACCTAGATGTTAGACCCCTTTAAACATCTTCATCTTCTGGTTACAATTAATTGGGATGGTTCCCCTTTGTACGACTTCTCGATACAACATTGGAAACTGAGGATTTCTAGGGCGTCTACACTGTGTTCCTCAACTCCATGATATCTAATGTTCTTCCGTACTTCAATGATTTATTTCTTCAGTGTTCTTTTCCATATATTTATTTTGAACAATATATTCTCACCCATGTTTTGAGCTCCAAGATCAATTTAGTTCATTACTGCTTTCCTTAAACCGAGCGAGTGGCTGCGGTTTGGGCCACATAGCTCTCAGCTTGTATTCGGGAGATTGAGGGTTCGAACCGCACTGTCTACAGTTCTGCAGATGATTTTCCGTGGTGTACCATTTTTACACCAGGCAAATGCGGAAGCTGTATCTTAATATGATCATGGTCGCTTCCTTCCCACTCTTAACCCCTTCCTACACCATCGTCGCCGTAAGACCTATCTGTGGTGGTGCAACGTAAAGCAAATTGTAAAAAAATAAACAGAAAATATTTTCCTAAACGTGTATCTTATTCATTTCCATACGTTACAACAAATGAGTTGACTAAACTGGATTGTCTGGTCAAAAGTGTGTTTATCCTGTGGAGGTGGCTTTGATAGCTTCCATGAAGAAGACGCATTCTAATTTCGTGTAACTTTAAATTCCTGAACCGGACTTGCTTTGAGATGGTGGATTGAATTCTACCGCAATGTTTTCCTCTCGTGATTGGTGTAGTGTTCCCGTGTGGTAAAACTGTGTGTAACACAAATGATCGAAATAGTAGTTTCTTTAACAGGTATTAGTGCACTTTTTCGATGGAACAAAAATGCTTGGAAATATTTCTATCTAAGTCTGTGACAAACGTAATAATCACGAATATCTCCGTTATTATTATCCGTAATGTAAAAGTGCATTGAACATAAACGATAATTATATTTTTCACAAATTTTATAATGTTCAGTTTTTCGATATGGTTAATATTATCCGATAAATTTGACGTTTTGTACTCAACATAGATATCAACAAAACAGCAACCACATTCACTCTGCAACTCACGTCAGAGCCACATCTCTAAAATATCACCAAGGACTCTTACTTCCCTCGTTAAGACTTTGTATGTCCTTCTGAATGAATTAATGACGCAATTCTGAAAGCTTACTTTCCGATATCCAGTATTCGGAAGATAGTGGGTTCGAACCCCATTGTCGGCAGCCCTGAAGATGGTTTTCCTTGGTTTCCCACGTTCACACCGGGCAAATGCTGGGGCTGTACCTTAATTAAGGCAAGGGCTGCTTCCTTTTCACTCCTAGCCCTTTCCTGTCCCATCGTCGCCATAAGACCTCTCTCTATCGGTGCGACGTAAAACAACTTATAAAAGAATTTGAAAAGCTTACTTTTAAATATAATGCAGTAATTTACTTACACACAGCCAAATCAAATTTGCATTATCACCTTAAGCCTCATAAGGAGTATCCGATGTTCAATCAGTAGAATAGTTCCTGAGACAATCGGTAGTGCACCTCAATACACCATTGTTTTGTCCTTAAAATGAGCAGTCACTACTATATCGTGAAACAATATGAATATATAAGTTCCATCTCTATTTCTTGAAAGAAAAACCAACTCACGATCAGAGGACACAGATCGTATCATCAGGAAGGAACCACTTTCGTTCTGTTATGACCAATGAATAGGTGTTAGCTCCGAAATCTGATCGTGTCTGAATAGTCCATGGAACTCTTTGCGAGCAGGAACAAGGAATGCCTCCACGATTTATTCGGCTTGTCGTAAGAGTGAATAATTAATGTGTGACTCCCAATTGGTGGCTCAAATTTGGGGCGGGGGGGGTGACCTTAGAACTCTGGCAATACTTTCACTTAGTTGTGCAAAGCTAATCACTTTCTGCTTTCCTATTTTACCTTCCTTGGCCAAATCTTGTTCTCTTACACCGCAGACGATATCAGGTTTAGGAGGCCGGAGAGTCTTTGGTGGATGATGCAAATATTTGTATGTCTTTAAACTGTCATCGATATCCATCGTAGGTTGTATTTAGTAAAATGTTCACCTCTTATGCTCTAGATTTGCGATCGAAATGTTGGTATAATTTCATTTAATTTCGCGCAATGTGCATAAGTAGGACTTTCACAGAATTTTGTTAGAGATATTTCTTTGCGCTTACATAGCATTACATGATATATCTCACAGCGAT
Source organism: Anabrus simplex (assembly GCF_040414725.1). NCBI lineage: Eukaryota > Metazoa > Arthropoda > Insecta > Orthoptera > Tettigoniidae > Anabrus > Anabrus simplex. Next base: position 314,235,934 of record NC_090267.1, on the reverse strand, counting down.
CGAATTATTAATAACAACCATTTCACCATCAAAAAATGTGTATACCGTATACCTCTCCTTTTTATTGTAAATCTTAGAAAAATCGATTAATCCACTCACCACAAAAACGAGAGAAAATTCGTATTTAAGTCCGGAAAGTGATTATATACCTTTCCCTCCTCCTTCATCTTCTTCCTTTAAAATAATAATAAGAGGAAGAAGAAGAGGAAGAAGAATTCTCCTTGGCTTAAAGACCGTTTTACTTATGATAATCTTACGGCATGTTGGAGGGCCGTACGAATGCTCTGGACAAGACATGAATTCTAGCATTTAAACATCCATAAGTAATGGGCAATTGCTCTGAGATTTATTATAGTTCGTAAAACATAAAAAATAGGTCACCACCTAGTAATCTCAGCCACTCATATGCAAATCTTCCGGATAAAACGCGTAATTTTAATAGCACAAAGTAATTAGTAATACAGTAGTATACTGTATGTTGTCGTTTTGTTTCTTAGTTCAAAATCCGTATTTCAGATTCATTTTATGTATATAAAATAATAACTTGCACTATAATCTGTGCTGTAGGATTCATCTGTCATCGAACATGAAGAAGGTGTACGGATGATAGAAAATGACTACACATAGGCATTTTAAGATTGCGAGAAAAGGAACTGTAATGAATAAACCCTAATGTTTAATTTCTCATACTCTTACATTTTCAAATATTCTGTTCCATAGAAATGGGTTACCTTCTTCATGTTCGATGACAGATGAATCCTACAGCACAGATTATAGTACAAGTTATTATTTTATATACATAAAATGAATCTCAAATACGGATTTTGAACTAAGCAAGAAAATGGCAACATGCTGTATAATACAGTATTACTAATAGATACGTTGTATTTGAGACATATTTAATAAACGATTATGCCATCAAAAATTTTTCTAGCAACGTGTGACTAAAATACTGAGAAAGAAATGCATCGCAGGATATCCCTGTAATCATCGATCAAACCTCTCATATTCAATACCTACTGGTTCGTATACAAATCTACACGGCCATTGAGGTAAATCTCATAGCAGGTGTTTTAATCAGAGGGAAGTAATCTTCGTTTGCATATAATCATAGCTATGCCAGTTTCAAAATGGAAACTGAAGATAAGTTATATGCTGTTTTTGTTTTGTTTTTGCTAGTGTTTTAACGTCGCACTAACACATCGAAGCTTTTCGGCTACGCAAGGATAGGAAATGGTTACGACTGGGAAGGAAGCGGCCGTAGCCTTCCTTGAGGTACAGCCCCAGCATTTTTCTGGGAGTTATATGTGATCTATTTACCGAGTGGCTACAGGTTTGTATGGGTGTTTCCTAGACGAAGTGGCAAGGGAATTCTCGGTTCGGAAGAACTTAGGTTCGATTCCTTGTCAGAAGGTCAAGTATTTTAGAAAAAAACGTTTACTTCTGGAGAACTGCAAATGGCCTTTGGTTTCAATCAACCTATACTAGAAATGAGTGCCAAGCTAATTCCTAGGGACATAAACGCCAGGCATACAGCTAACTAATCTATCAGAGCTTTTGCCGGGATTACGCATATTTAAAGTTTTCGTGATCCATAACAATGCATTTTTCTTACAGACTTATTGATAGGTGAGTTTAGATATTAAAATATTTAGAGCCTGTGCGGATAAAATCATTAATTATAATATTAAATAAATTTAAGTGCCTGAGATCTGAGTATTTGGAGTATATCAAATCTCTGGTTGCAAGAAATAATAAAACCAGTACCGAGGTAAAGGCAAGAACTGGCTGGGAATCGCTAATATTTTTCAATGGAGATGTTCTGAAGATAAGAATTGCCTATCTCTTGCGGTGTTGAGGTAAGTATCAACCTGCTGTAACATGAGTTATTATATATTGTAATATCTCGATGTCTTAGTGACAGTTATATAAGAAATTTAAGGATTTGGGAAAGGAAAGTTTAAAGAAAGATCTATAATGTAGTTCATGTTAGTAGGATCTAAAGAATTGCGACAAACAAAGAATTAATACAATTGTATAGACAACTTGATAAACTATCGAAAAATCAAGTCGAAAATGACAGAGCGAACCAGGTGGAAACAGGAATATTTAGTATAACTAGGAAACAATGTAGTACAAAGGTTGGGGAAGAGCTGAAGACATGAAAATTGTAGTAGAAAAGAAAGGAGGAAGGTAACTCGCAGAATGAAGTAGAAACGTAGAACATATACCAATAGTTGAATTTGCGACAAACTTAACAGGATGGCTATGGATGACAAATTGTTGCACGTTACAAAGCCTTGAGAAAATATTTTTGAATTAATTTTTTATCAAGATTATTGTAATTTATGGAGCAATGAATTACCGTATGATTATAATTATTCAGTGATACCGTATTAATAATCGTTAATTTGATTTGTGTTAGGTTTCACTTTTACTTCTTTTCATTGATCTGCCTCAGTCTTACCCTTGGCTTTGACAGTATGAAAGTGACTGAGGTATGAGCAATGCTAGTAATGCCATTCCTTATGCACCCAGTCCCTGTTATAAATAGTGTGAAAATATCGCTCATAGTGTCGGTCGATGCATGCAATTCAGTAGGCTTGGCAGACTTGTATGTAATAGCAACTCCTGGCTCGGTGAGGAAAGCAACGGGAAACAACCTCACTCCTCATTTCCCCAGCATGCCTCTTCAGTGATGCCTAGGCCATCCATGACAGCTAATGGCGGAGCTATTAAGGATTCTACCAGCCTTAGGGCTGAGGACTGAACATACATACACACATACACACACAAGAATTATTAGTCCGCCTTCGTGGTGTAGTGGTTAGTGTGGTTAGCTGCCACCCCGGAGGCCCGAGTGTGATTCCCGGCTCTGCGACGAAATTTAAAAAAGTGGTACGAGGACTGGAACTGGCTCCACTCAGCCGCGCGAGGTTAAGTGATTAAAGGTGGGTTCGATTCCAACCTCAGCCATTCTCTAAGTCGTTTTCCGTGGTTTCCCACTTCTCCTCCAGGCAAATTCCGGAATGGTATCTGACTTAAGGCCACGGCCACTTCCTTTCCTCTTCCTTGTTTATCCCTTCCAATCTTCCCTTCCCCCACAAGGGCCCTGTTCAGCATAGTAGGGAAGGCCACCTGGGCGAGGTACTGGTCCTCCTCTCCTGTTTTATCCCCCGACCCAAGGGCTCACGCACCAGGACACTGCCCTTGAGGCGGTAGAGATGGGATCCCTCGCTAAGTCCGAGGAAAAAAACTGGATTAAGAAAGAAAGAAAAAAGTAAAGAAAGGGAAAAGAAAGAAAGATAGAAAGAAAGAAAGAATTATTATCGTTTGTCATAATTTAGTATGTTTAATAATCTAGTATGATATGATTCTAATAGAATTTTTTTAACTTTTTAACACAGTTTTTCTCATTCGCTGTAACTGATAAGGTTATACAAAGTCCGTAGCAAATTAGGTCACTTAGGAAAAAAATGCAAATTTATTTTATGGATTGTCATACTGCAGTCTAATATTTACGGCTCTGCAGGAAATTTTGCGTAAATGACCACGCTTTTAATTGACCACTTCCCTGATATTTATGAAATCTACTTACAAAAGCATAATAGTTGCAGAAAGCTCCTTAATTCGTTCCAAACGGCTGCAGACTAACTTGTTCCTGCATAAATATGTTCCTTTAGTGATTCGCTTGGTCAGAATGTTGTCGTTAATTCATACTGCGCGCTGCTGAGGCCATGCGCTTTAAAATCGATACCGGTGCTGTACGACTGGGTTGACTATTCTGTCGGAAGGGGGAGGGGTATGATATAAATAGAACTCAAATACATAATACTTATTCTTGTTTGGTGACAAAAATTAATTCATTGGTATGTTGTGAAGAACACGGGAAATCTACTCCTGAGTCCTTCCCACCAACTACGTTTTTACAAACACTCGTAGGCGATGTTGAATCCGCCATGATAAGTATATATACCGTTCATGAGAACTAATACGTATCGGAGAGCGTGGAGCCTCGGGGTCGATCCTAGAGAAATAGGAGCTGCTAACAGTGCAATGCTAAATTGACCGTAACCATTACGGATTGAGATATCGCCCCAGGCATAATAAGCTCTCCATTTTTCCTTCAGTACATTACATTAAGAATGAAATAATAATATTAACGTGCGAAGAATCTGATTAGACTGGCCGAAAATGAAATATAAAAGCAAGCCAATTGTAATTTTAGGTGACAGTTCATAAAATGATCGGTATAACCTACCGGGATGTGACTTTACATTTCAAAAATATCACATGATTTCTTTGCTGTGATTTCATCCGCGTCCGCCTTCGACGTCATCAACTATCGTACTCCGAAAAGAAATATGAGGGACTAAAGTTATATCATGGAGTAAGTTGAACGTATATAGAAAATGTATGATCATGACAAGAAGTGTTGAGATCGAAGGGAACTGGATTCTAGGAGATCAATCATCGGTGTGATAGGCTATTTTTATATATTTTAAATGGAATTACTTAAAAGGTTACGAGGTGGATAGAAAGGAGAAGGGAAACGGATTCCAGCTCTGTGGTGTAGTGGTTAGTGTGATTAGCTGTCACCCCCGGAGGCCCGGATCCGATTCCCGGCTCTGCAACTAAATTTGAAAAGTACGAGGGCTTGAACGGGGTCCACTCAGCCTCGGGAGGTCAAGTGAGTAGACGGGGTTCGATTCCTACCTCAGCCATCCTCGAAGTGCCTTTCCGTGGTTTCCCATTTCTCCTCCAGGCAAATCTCGCGATAGTACTTAAGGCCACGGCCGCTTCATTCCCTCTCCCTTGTCTATCCCTCACAAGCCCCTCTTCAGTATAGCAGGTGAGGCCACCTGGGCAAAGTACTGGTCCTCCTCCTTAGTTGTATCCCTCCGACCAAAAGTATCACCCTCCAGGACACTGCCCTTGAAGCGCTAGAGGTTGATCTCTCGCTCAGTCCGAGGGAAAAAACAACCCTGGAAAGTAAACGGATTAAGAAAGAAAGAAAGAAAGAAAGAAGGAAAAGAAAACTGAAAAGTATTTAAAAACTGGTCAAGGTAGGAAATTCGGAAATGTAATGCAGCTTTGTATATATCAAATCTTACTTTGGAGTCCAATAGAGTTAAATACTTTTATTCCAATACGTTTATTCCAATCACACTGAAAAACTGTCAACGTACTTTTACCACGAAACTTACTTCAAAAAATACTATCGTGAAATTTAATGAATTATCGAAATGCACGTTTAAACTGTGGATACAGGGTTTTGTATGTGCATCAATTACGTTGTTATACTGTACCATGAAATAACCAAACCTTGTAAGCACATTGACAGAGACCATAGGGTCTGTTAAGTCATCAGCCTGGAGGCTCGTTAGATCCCCATATAACACCACCAAAAGTTTATGTAGTATGAGGAAGACCACAAAAAGCAGTAGTGTGACTAAAACGGAGGAGTGAGGTATTTTTTCAATGCTTTCTTCACTGGGCTGGAAAGTGTCATTGCAGAAAAGCCGGCCCTATGACTAGCACCATTCGTAACACCCATAAACAGAATTCGTGTTCCTTGTCATTAATCAGCACCACCACTAACTTAGCAGCTTCCATATTGCCACATCCATAAATGATTCTGAGACTTCGATGGAAGCTACATTTTTCTCTGGCCTATGCCAAGAGATATATTCAAAAATACTACATCCATCAAGAAATGGCAGCAGGTGCCTGTAGGACGTAGAGGATTAAAATTATCCCTCATGTTCACTGTGATAACCGGTTGTAGTTGTAATGTTTATGTTCAGGGAAAAGCAGTGAGATATCAGTCCTTTTAACATTAATACAAGAGGTGTAAGACGTCCAACCCGTCGGAGGATGTGGATTTTATAAGCATATTCCATATCCTTAAAATACTTTTTCTGTGGTTTTCTATTTCGCCTTCATCTTTCTTTCCTCCGCAGTGAGGACTATATGCTCATTCACAGCAAAATGTACACAATATAATCACGCGTCATTATACAGAATAAATCCGTCGAGACAACAGTTCCTGACCATGATGTTTCAAGAATCTGAAATGAAAAACAGTCCAGTAAACACTGAACACCTCACTCCTCATTTCCCTAGTAGGCCTCTTCAGTGATGCCTAGGCAATCTATGACATCTGATGGCAGAGCTGTTGAGGATCCCGCCAGCGCAGCGGAAGCGCTGACGGACTAAACATACATACAAACACTGAACTGTTACAAGTGTTCCATATAGGCTGCGCATTCTAGGACTTGTGTTCTGACATCTTAGTTTAATTGTTTCCAAACTTCAGTATCCTACGATAATTCCAGGTTTGTACAAACTTTGCTCCCAACTCCAAAGAATTAACAGACACCACATCGACAAGGCGGTTTCGAAAATAGTCTGTTCATTAGGGGGTTAGATACGATTGGAATTTCTATTTATATTTGTATAATAACTTTCTCATCGTAGAAATGTCTAACAAAGTGTGAGTGGAGACTTGAGAATAAACCTAGACAGGGTAATCGAATATAAACTTCTATGTTCACTATCTAGTTACCTTCCGGTTGTTATTTTAAACATCATGGCTAATGAAGTCAATCCTAAACCAATTAGTATTAACATTACGGGATAATAAGTAATCTTCATAAGCATAATATTACAGTAGAATAGCCAATGAAAACTCGTCATTTCCCACATACGAAATAATATGGCAACAACAAGTCTGTAATGAAATGGCGTATGGTTTTTAGTGTCAAGAGCGTCCGAGGACATGTTCGGCTCACCAAGTCCAGGTTTTTTATTTGACGCCCGTAAGTGACCTGGGCGTCTTGATGAGAATAAAATTATGATGAAGACGACACGCACACCCAGCCCGCGTGTCAGCGGAATTAACCAATCATAGTTAACATTCCCAACCTTGACGGGAATCGAAGCTTGGACCCTCGTGACTAAAGGCCAACACACTACCCATTTAGCAATGGAGATGGACAATTCGGTACTCTACCATCCTTATTTTATATTCTCAAAATCTTTGGTTATGTCATCAGCTTGAATTCGTGAGACAATGTGTTCGAACCCCCTGTCTGCAACTCTGAATATGGTTTTCTGTACTTTCCTATTTTCAGACCAGGCTAATACTGGGGCTGTACCTTAATAAAGTCATCCTTAATTAAGCTATTTTCTATCATATCTTTACATCTGCTGTACGTCGCACCGATGCAGATAGGCCTTATCTGTATCAGTGCGACGTACAGTAAAGCACATAAGAAAATCTTTCAAACGATTTGTGTTGCGGGTCAGTATTTTCTGACGTCTCAATAAATCGTCTCATTAGACTGGAATTTTCTCACCCTGAAAAGTAACACCAGAACAACAACAACAATGTTATAGTCGTATACGCAACGACACACAAAAGCCTTCGTCCAGGGATGAAACTGGGGAGGAGGACCAGTACCTCGTCCAGGCAGTCTTGAACTCGTGGCAGTCCAACGATCGCTGACTACTTTTAGTAAGGATTCTTCTTGACACTTGTTTCAGGAAGTTTCTAACGTAAATTCAGGCACCCCTACTTCAATAGTGAGGGGCTGCCTGGCCGAGGCGGTAAAGGTGTACTCCGTTCACCCGGAAGGACGTGAGTTCGATTCCCCGTCAGGAAGTCGTACAATTTAAGAAATGAGATTTCCACTTCCGGAGGTGCACATGGCCCTGGGGTTCACTCAGCCTACACCAAAAATAAGTAGCAGGTTAATTCCTGGGGGCAAAGGCAATCGGACGTAGAGCTATCCAATCTACCCCACGAAGTGCCGAGGTTACGGATAGTGGAAGCCTTTACCTTCCACCCCTCCAGGGGCCTTCATGGCTTGTACGTAGATGACTTTGCTTTGCTTCTTTTTACTTCAATAGTATCAAAAATACAGCAATTAAAGTGATACAATTAATTGATAGCTATACTTGAAATATACAAACAATGTATTATTCCTCAATCAGAGATTGCCATAGAACAAAATCTAATTAACTAAAAAATATCATTCAATACAGCACAATATTTTTAAGGTAAGATTCTTGTGAAGTGTAATGATCTCTCAGCATCACAATTAATTCCTGGCATCATTCAATTAAGTTTTTCCGCAGAATTGCGTTTTCCAGCTGAAAATTCCTACGGTAAAGAATTTTGAAAAAGAACCCAGAATTGTTCTTCCCTCATTTAGCTAATAGTGGATATTTGAATTTCTAATAATCAGATAACGCAGTTTTAGTTTTAATTTTCATCGGTCAGACATTTGTTCGAGATATAATTCTGTTCTTATTGACACCCTAATAATAAAAATTATCACAGAGATAAGAATGTGTGATGACGTAGATACCTTAGAATTTAATTGAAATAACAGCAATGAACAGCTATTCCTGTTTGATTTTAGAGGCCTAGGATGCTATGTTCAACAGTGCCATGTACGTACTTTGTAAATTGGTATTTGCACTATTGCGTTGTCGTACATAGCTTTGCCCGAATAAAAGTTTACTGTCAACAGAAGAGGGATAGTCAGCTGTTTACCTCTTGTTCCCAAGATAGAATATGAGGTTTTTGAATGCATCAGCTCTGCATCGTTAACTTCTATCGCATGAAGAAACATCGGCAGAAAAATTCCTGCTCCCCATCGTCTGTTAAGATCGTTAGCAATTTAGACGGATTTAAACAAGTATTATTATTATTAATATTTTTATTTCTTAATCTGTTTAACCTCCGGGGTTGATTCTTCCCTCGGACTTAGCAAGGGATCCCAACTCTACCGCCTCAAGGACAGTGTGTTGGAGCGTGAGACTTTGGGTCGGTGGTATGGAACTGGGGAGGAGGATCGACACCTCGTCCAGTTAGCCTTACCTGCTATGCTGAACAGGAGTCTTATGGGGGATGGGAAGATTTAAAGGGGTAGACGAGGAAGAGGGAAGGAAGCGGCCGTGGCCTTAAGTTAGGTACCATCCCAGCATTTGCCTGGAGGAGAAGTGGGAAAACACGGAAAACCACTTCCAGGATGGCTGAGGTGGAAATCGAACCCACCTTTACTCAGATGACCTCCCGAGGCTGAATGGATCCCGTTCCAGCCCTGGTACCATTTTTCAAATTTCGCGGCAGAGCCGGGAATCGAACCCGGGCCTCAGGGGGTGCCAGCTAATCACGCTAACCACTACATCACGGAGGTGGAAATTATTATTATTATTATTATAAATAAAGCAAGTTTCGGCTTCTTATCTGTATGGTTCATTCCACTAGCTCGGAGACTGGGTATTTGTGATCGCCTTAATAAACTTCTCTTCGTCAACATACAATACACCATACTATTAATTATCACAGGAACATGGAATAGTTAATGCATCTCCCCTCATACGATTGGGATCAGGAAGGGCATCTGGTCGCAAAACCAGGTCATTTACATACACAGTGCCGATCCTAATAAACTTGATTTAGTTCATCCCAGTTATTTGTGGGGCCACTGTGGCCACCTAGGCTCTTTTTGGTTTTGGCCGGGAATTAGGAAAATCCCAGAAGAAGAAGATTAAATACCAGCAAGCTCGTAGTTATACGGGAGTTCTGATAATCTGATGATAGCCACACGACTTCGAGTTTTACCTAGAATCTGAATCGCAGGGAATCATTTCAAATATGGCTCACGCATTGGCCGGGATTCAAGCCGTGGGAATCTAGCGACAATGTCACTCGACTCTCACGCTCCCATTAATAAAAATATAGCCAGTACTACGAAAAGGGGTAGAGTATCTACTCTTACCCGGACTCCCAAATTCTATTATTGCCTTGTCCAATGATTGTAATCTTACTTTTACGTCGCACCGACACAGAAAGGTCTTATGGCGAAGATGGGATAGGAAAGGTCTATGAGTGGGAAGGAAGCGGCCGTGGCCTTAATTAAGGTACATCCCCAGCATTTGCCTGGTGTGAAAATGGGAAACCGCGGAAAACAATCTTCAGAGCTGCCAACTCGTTCGGTGATTTTAATCTTCAATGAGGGCAGGAATAGAGTTCACTCCACCTAGTGAGTTGAACTATGTAGTATGAGAGGTGGCAGACCCGATCGAGAAAACCCTAATTATTTTACTTTTTAATTAACTTCGTATTCTTTAGAAAGAGAAGTACAAGATCGAGCAGGGAAGATGAGAGTCAAAGTCAGGCACAATTACAGAAAAGCAGTACCAAACTTAGTTGGAGTACTGTGAATGCTAAACCAGTGTCATAGGGTGGAATCCCCTGGCTGTAGGTGAGGAGATTTGAAGCATCAGAAGAGAGAGAAATATCTTCAAATATCTCTAAGGCAGTAGATAAAGGATACGTTTTTCAGTAGTTACAACACCGAAAATTCGTGTGATTTTAAAGTGTAGTTTTAGTTTGTAAACGGATAACTTTTTTGCGTGGATTTACGAAGTTTTTCACACTTTATATGGGGTCAAAACATTAATAATGATCAAAACATATATGTAACTTCAGATTCGTATTATTTACGCTTTGTAGGCCACATTGATATTTAAAACGAGAGTTTTCTTTGTTATTTCACTCACAATACCCAGGGCACAAACCATTACAATGAAGATGGAAAACATGGAGAAAAATGATACCAGAAAGTGGTGTTAAAATCTATTATTCAGCCCTCTAAATTTTAAAATCTCCTCTGCTGTCACTGACGCAAATTCTTGGATGAATTATCTATCGTTCATGTATTTACAGCGTAATCTTTTTGAACAACAGCCCTTCCCAAAGAAGCATTTTCATAAACATTTTGGGAGCACCTCTCTTATTCATTCAGGCCGTTCAGGTATTTTCTCGAAAACTTAGAAAGTATGTACTTTTTATTTTCATGGCATGTTTTTCCGTGTTTCACTTCTTTAACAATGCTTTAAGTCGCACTGAGACAGAAAGGTTTTATGACGACAATGGGATAGGAAAGGCTTATGAGTGGGAATGAAGCAACCATGGCTTGAATGAAGTACAGCAGCAGCATTTGCCAGGAGTGAAAATGGGAAACGACTGAAAACCATTTTCAGGGATGCCGACAGTGAAGTTCAAACCCACTATCTCCTGGCTTCATTTTTTACCTTATGTTGGAAAAAGTGGTTTATTAAGAATCACTGAAGAATGTTTCATCTTAAACTTCTTGAAATATAAGTCCTTCCCCTTTTTGAACACTTTCTTTAGGACCAATATATTGATGAACAAGTAAGCGAAATTTACAGTACACAGCCAGACAAATCATTGAAGCATCCAGAAGGGGAGGAGTAAACGAAATTAAACTTCACGTGTTGAATGCGTAAGTGAAGTGATAACAAAATTGAGCCAAATTTACAAAGAACTTGGCCCACTTATCAGTATGACGTTGCACCCTCTCTGACCTGGATGCATCCACTGATTCGGTTGTGAATGGTATCATAAAGTCGTTGTATCTTCTCCTGAGACAAGCAGGCCCGAAACTGTTGTATCTGATCCTTGATATCCTGGATACTGGCAATGGGACGGAGTTGACGTCCGAGCTGGTCCCACACATGTTCTATCGGGGGCAGATCTGGAGATCTTGTTGGCCACGTGAATAGCTCAACATCACACAGACAGTTCATAGAGACATGTACCGTGTGCAGACGAGCATTATCCTGTTGAAAAAAGGCACCAGCATACTGTCTCATGAGGCGTAACACATGAGGAAGCAGGATGTCCGCGACATACCGTTGTGCCGTCAGAGTTCCGTCAGTCACTATCAGCCGTGACCTGAAGTCGTACCTGATGGCTCCCATGACGCCAGGAGTATCACCGCTGTGTCTCTCCAAAACATTGGAAGAATGGGACCTCTCCCCGGGTCCCCGCCATGTTCACAGACTGTGGTCATCTGGGGTAGTGCAGAAACACGATTCATCGCTGAACACAATGCGACGCCATTCATCAGAAGTCGATGCTTCCCGCTGATGGCACCACTCCAAACGCACCAGTTTGTGTTGTGATGTTAACGGCAGCCTACGCATGGGACGGCTGCTGCTAATCTCCGACCAATGGTGCGGGATGACACAGAATGTTGCAGGGAATCCATTACTTGTTTTCGGATGGCAGGCGCAGATGTTAAGAGGTTACGACGTGCTTGGTGCACAATACGGTGAACCTTCCATGTGGTGACCAGATGAGGTCGACCGGAACCTTGTCGATGAGTATGCCTGCCCTCACTTTCCCAGTCAGTCCAACATCGGGGTCACTGTCACACCCGAATGCCCCACAAATCTAGATATTACGTGATTCGACCAGCCGGCCGAATGAAGACCCATAATGAGGTCGCTTTCAAACACTTGTCAGCTGCTGGTAACGCTGTCTTACACGAGTACGCGGCATCTCCGTGTCCTTCTCAGTGATCAGTCAATATCCGACGCTGTTCACGCCCCTTATATACCATACCAGGGTAACAACACTAAAAACGAATGACACTAATACACTCTGCTGGCCATTCTACCTGCCACAGAGAATTGCAACTCTAATTATTTACATACCCGCTGATTGTGTGTACGTGTATGAAGTAATATTGACATCCGACCATTAGTTCTGTGTGTTTCAATTGTTTATATTAGGCGGTGTATATAAGGAGCAAATTGATTATTCTCGTTTTTATAAAAGTGCGGTTATGTCAAAAGAGGTGCATTCAGAATGTTTTTTCAGTTCACACGAAAAGCTGTAGATAAGTACTTTAACAATGGTTAACGGTGATATTTTAGTCCATCTCCACAATTAGCGCCTAAACACCTTGAACTGCCATATTGGTACCAATTAATGGCGTAGGAATGTTATTCAAGGATAATAATGAAGATATTGAAATTATTTTGAGTGAGCGAAATTTTCATTTAACTCGGGATGATGTGGAGTCTAGAACCTTGTGCATGTGTCGCTATTAGCACATTGCCGCTGTTAATTACCTAATAATGCATGAGCCTGCCGTAATGTTGTACACCAGATGCTGTTGATGCCCTGCCTCTATCAAGTGAGACCCGCTAATGTATTCAGTTACATTCTTGAAGTCCGGGTGTGTATGTTAATTAATAATTGGGCGAAATTCAGAAAACCTATCCATGGTAATATTTGACACTTACTGTAGAACAGGATATTTTGAATCAGTATATTTCATGTGTTAAAATAAATAATTATTGATACTGAATGAAAATAATTGTAATATTCGAAGAGTTGTGAGTCAAAAGAAATGACTAACCCGTCAGTAATTACGAGGGAAGAGAGGGAGTGTTAGCTCGGTAACATTGGTGCTATCCTCTCCACCGAGCTCGATAGCTCGAACCCCACTATCGGCAACCCTGAAGATGGTTTTCCGTGGTTTCCCATTTTCACACCAGGCAAATGGTGGGGCTGTACCTTAATTAAGGCCACGGCCGCCTCCTTCCCACTCCTACCCCTTTCCTGTCCATCGTCGCCGTAAAACCTATCTGTGTCGGTGAGATGTAAAGCAACTTCCCCCCCAAAAAAAACCTCTTTATCTCGCTAGAGATGGATATGGACATTTTCAACATGTACAAGAAGTAAAAAATGCATTTTATCATTCATCTACTCGGCAAAGCTGCCATCACAAACAATGGCTGCTTCGTTCAGAAAGAACTTCAAAGTGTTAACGTCCTGTGTCCTTTTTTAGTGTCCTCCTTCTTGTTGGCAACTGCTAAGAATATAATGGTCTCATTCCTAATTAAATCTCGATCGTAAATGGTAAATTATTTTAACGTAAAGTGAAAGGAATGCAGTCTACAAGTCAGACTCTTTATACTTCAAACAGTTCAGGTAATTTAAACTCCAGTATTCAGACTACTTATAGAAATCCTATTTGAAAGGACTAGTTTGATTTAAACTTCATAAACTACTCGACATACATACATTGGACAATTAGTGAGAAACTACATTAGATTGTTTTAAGTAGCCGAAGTAAGATTTTGGTAATACCACACGCAATATATTAGGTTCAGTTCAGTAAACGTGATTCCCGTGATCGTCACTCTTTTTAACATGCGCGTCTGAGCCCAGGTTGACGGGTTCAATCCTGGCTCAGTTTCGTGGCATTTGAAGGTGCCCAAGTATGTCAGCCTTATGTCATTAGGTTTACGAGCAGATAGAAAAAATTCATGCAGGACGAAATTCCGGCACCATGGAGTTTCCGAAAACCTAAATAATTAGTGGCATTAAACCATTTATTATTATTATTATCATAATTATAAGGAGGTTCTTAATAATTCCTGTCTTAACGTGACTTCATCAGCTCTCTTTCGTTTTTTAACATCGAAGTGAGACATAAATTTTGCCTCTTTAATAACACTTCCTCATTGTTTAAGTTCTGCTCCCATCTTTCAATTTATTAACTTTTCTATTTATTTATTTATTTATTTATTTATTTATTTACTTATTTATTTATTCTTCTTGTCCGTTTCACCCTCTTTGGGGTACGATAGATCTATCAATGGTTAGTGAGTCGTGTTTTCCTGTCCTCCCAGTACTTTTTTATTCTTTCAGATCTTGCCTTCCTCTCTTCTTCAGAAATTCTGTATAGTCGTTTGGGCTTCACCCTGGCCTGAAACATCTTTATTTTATCTTTGATTATTTTCTCCGCAGATCAATCTACAAGCATCTATTCTGTAATTTAGAATTCTCGTAGGTCCTTCTCAGTTTCCTTAAACCAGTTCGGCTTGGTTTTCTTATTACGGAAATAGTCGAAGATTCTTTTAGTTACGGTATCCTTTTCGGATCCATTCTTAGGACGTGGACATAGAAGTCAATTCTCCTTTTCCTTATTGTGTCGGAAATCCTTTATGATTTCCTATACAGGGTTTCATTGCTGATGTGTGAAAGTTCGTTATTTATTTATTTATTTATTTATTTATTTATTTATTTATTTATGTAATGTATGTATGTATGTATGTATGTATGTATGTATGTATGTATGTATGTATGTATGTATGTATGTATGTATGTATGTATGTATGTATGTATGTATGTATTCTCTCTTGGACTCGGTGAGATATCATCGCATTACTCAACGTTTAGTAGAGTATGTGACCACATTAATCTATGCTTCATGTCGGTAGATTTACTGGCACGTAAAGGAACTCCTGCGGGCCTAAATATCGGGACCTCAGCATCTCCGAAAACCGTAAAAGTAGTTAGTGGGACGTAAAGCCAATAGCATTATTAATTGTATTATTAATGTTTTATGAATCGATCGGTCTGGGCAGAACAGTAAGTTCTACTTGCAGCCACATTCCTTAGCCTTGCATTCTTCTCATCTACCAACAATATTCACTATTGAGTGCTTCTGTGGAGATTGGTAGTGTGGTGTGGGGAATATATTAAGAAGGGCACAAATACCCGGTCAACTCTTATCTGTTACTTGAAAGTATTGACTCACACTTTTGCTACGGCCACCAACTCTAAATTTTCAAATGCAGGACAGACTCTTAATAAAAGGAGGACTTTTCATAAAAACGGAAGATAAATGAAATTTTAATTTTTAAATACAAATCTTACTATTGCATACCTTATAAATGTTATGTTCATAATATATGCTGAATTTGTAGCTATGTTATGCTGATACTTATCGACTTTACACACTTTTGACAGCAAAGATGAATTGTTTTCTTGTAATAAATAATTGTAAAACTCTCCACATGGCATGTTTGTAAAGTTGTACCTCGCTGTTATAATACCCTTGACCTACTCGGTCAGCAAACGGCTTCTTTCTTCTAACCATTATGTATTAATCAGAGAAAATTATCTTTCAACGGTCGCATTGTAACCTGGAATAAAGAAATAAAACTGACATATTTTGAGCAGCTCACCAAATGTTTCAATGTTAGGGCTACAATTGAAAAACTTTCTATATCAACCTTTCACTCAGGCTTAACTTGATTATGCACTGAGCAAAACCCAGAATGGTAAAGCTGCTGGCCTTGACGACATAAGAGTTGAGCAAATTAAGAACTTCGGTCCAGCCACAAAGCACTGGATAACAGAGCTGATGAACAACTGCATCCAATCATGCAAGATCCCGAAATTATGGAGGAAAGCCAGAGCTATAGCTATTCGTAAGCCAGGTAAGGATCCAGATGATCCAAAGAGTTATCGGCCTATCTCGCTCCTTCGTCATCTGTACAAGATCCTTGAAAGACTCATACTCTATAGGCTAATGGAGAAGTTAGAGGGAATCTTCATACCTCAGCAAGCTGGATTCAGAACTGGGAAGAACTGTACATCTCAAGTGTTGAAGCTAACGCAGCATATCGAAGATGGTTCCGAAAGAAAACAGGTCACTGGAGCTGTATTTGTCGACCTTACAGCTGCATATGATACCGTCAACCATAGACGACTCCTTATGAAACTATATAATGCAACTAATGACTACCAGCTTAACTGCTTCATTAGGAACCTCCTTGAAAATAGAAGATTTTTTGTTGAATTTCAGGGGAAAAGAAGCAGGTGGAGATCACAGAGGAATGGATTACTTCAGGGAAGTGTGCTCTCTCCGTCATCGTTCAACATCTACACCAATGACCAGCCGCTACCCGAAGGAACACAGAGCTTTATCTATTCAGGTGATTGTGCCATAACCACTTAAGACACCTGCTTTGACGCTATTGAACAGAAATTATCTAATGCACTTTCTGTGCTGTCTGCTTACTACAAGGAGAATCAGTTGAGACCGAACCCGAGTAAAACTCAGAATTGTGCCTTCCACCTCAAAAATAAAATGGCAAACAGAACTCTCAAAATCACTTGGGAAGGAACCACACTAGAACATTGCATCTCACCAAGATATCTTGGAGTTACCCTTGATCGTGCTCTAACTTACCAGAAACACTGCTCGAACACCAATCAAAAAGTAGCAACCAGAAATAATATTATAAGGAAGATAACGGGTTCTACCTGGGGGGCACATCCCAATACTGTGAGAACCTCTTCCATTGCTCTATGTTACTCTGCAGCGGAATATGCATCCCCATTATGGTACAAGTCAAGTCACGCAAGGAAGGTAGATGTTGCTCTAAACGATACCTGTCGCATCTTTACCGGCTGTCTAAAACCTACTCCGTTAGACAAATTGTACAGTCTTGCTGGTATTGCCCCTCCTTATATGCGTCGAGAGGATGCAGCAAAAAACGAGAGGAAGAAGGCGGAAACATCTGAATCTCAGCCTCTGTATGGATAGGGGCCAGTTACTCCAAGACTCAAATCAAGGAAAAGCTTCCTCAGAACAACAGAGGCTCTTAATGGGACACCTCAGCAATCCCGAATTGATATGTGGCGCGCAAGATGCACTCGCTCCGAAGAATGGCTGACACCAAGTGAAGAACTACCACATGGTCACATGGACAAATGGAGTACTTGGAGATCACTGAATAGATTACGGGCAGGCGTGACAAGAAGTAACAGCAACCGGCAGAAGTGGGGTTTCAATATCGAGTCCTCATTGTGTGAGTGTAGTGCAATCCAGACGACGTCTCATTTGTTGCAGTGTGGAAGGTGCCCTAGAACATGTACAGTACAAGATCTACTTCACGCAACAGAAAATGCACTGGATGTCGCTAATTTCTGGGCAAAAGTAGTATAGACCTTTTCTTTGATAAGTGTGACTTTGTCTATAATGTACATAATTCAGTAATAGTATATACAATATGTATTTATAGTATTAATGCTTCTGATACGAATGAATAAATAATTTGAAAAACTCACACCACCGCTTATCTAATGATGTAAGTTTATCAATTTCGGAACTTCTAGTAATAAGTAAAATGATATTTGTTCGTGGCGTCGACCTCTAGAGATCTTTTGCCACTACTTGCACCTTTTGATATGAACCTGCGTGTGATTGGAATTGCGGAAGTGTTAAGTGCTGAATGTGAGGAAAGAACACAAACGCTTAGTCCCCAGGCCAGGGATATTAATCATTTACAATTTAAAAAACTGACCCGGCCGGGAATCGAACCCGGGGCCACCGGGTGACAGGCGGTCGCGTTTCCCCCTACACCGCGGGGCCGATGAACTCCTAGTATACTCCTAAACATTACGAAACTGGTCAAAAAGTTTAGATCGTTTATCTCCACACCTTTAGATTGCAAATACTCGAAACAAGGAAGAACGTCTTCAAACTTAGTGCATTTCATACTATGAAGCTTCATCCATTGGAAACACTTAAATTCTTTCGTGTAGGGCTCCTCCACTTTAATAGATATTGAATGCACATTTCACAAAAATCAACAATCCTACAAATGCAATGCATTCTCTTTCAAAGCCATTTCCAGTGAGGGATATCTGAAACTGACTTTAAAAGGCATAAATCAATCTTCCATCCTATCATAGCACCTTATTTCGGTGAATACCCATCTTAGTTCATCTGAAAGTCATGGGATGGCGGGGTGCTGGAGGGGGGAGTGCATTGCAAGATTTCATAAATCAGAGCGCATGCGCATCGAATAATCAAGTGAGTACAATCCGTATTCTGACAGGTGTATCCAAAATATGGACTGAGATAGAGGAAGTTCAAAAAATAGCTTTGCAACAGAGAAAACAATAGGATACTGAATGACTAAGAACACAATATACAAAACCCGGACATTTAATAGCAAATAATACAGTAAATGCCTATCGGATAGAGGACAAGCATTAAAAAGGGATGACATGTCGAGCAAATGCCGGACGGTTGGTCACCTTACGGCCTCTGCTCCTGATCGAACATGTAAACACTCAAACTGTCATATATACGGTAATATTGAGGAGAGTCTGTTCAAAGGGTTCTATTTCCACTTCCAAAAGTAAATCTATTTCGTGCGTTACAGTAGTTGATTATTGTCGATTGGCATGAACAATCGATAACAGAAAGATGTAATCCTTAAACGTTGTACCAAACCCGATCAGGGGCACATTCCATTTTTCTTTTCTTATACGTTTCTTACGCTTTTCCCCACGACTTTCTTTCTTAAGGTGGAAATAGCACCTTCTTAACAGACACTCCTCAACTGTCGAATAATTTGTGTAATTTTTCACTAATGAAATAGTGAATGGCTTTTAGTGCCTGTACAAGTTCGGCTCGCCAGATGCAGGTCTTCTTTGATTTGACTCCCTTAGGCGACCTGCGCGTCGTGATAAGGATGAAATGATGATGAAGACGACACATACACCCAGTCTCCGTGCCAGCGAAATTAACCAATTAAGGTTCAAATTCCCGACCCTGTCGGGAATCGAACCCGAGACCCCTGCGACCAAAGACCAGCACGCGAACCATTTAGTCATGGAGCAGGACTTTTCACTAATATGATTCATACATTTATTTCACTGAACAAGCCTGCTCGGGAATGGAACCTGAGGCCATCTCAACCGAAGGTCAATACACTGACCATTCAGCCAAAGTGTCAGACTGGCTATCGTTACGATTGTTTATCAGTAATAATCAAGGTACTAGTAATTTATGCATTATCAACTTTTAAACTGGTTGCTGTCTTTGTAGTATCCTGCTGCTCCATATTTCCGAGAGTACTAATTCAGTGGTTGTGTTTAGGGGTACATTACTTCTTTAATTTTATTATTCAGATAGCATCATAAGCACTTTATTGCATGCTAAAATGAATAATAAGCGTTACGTCATTAATATAAAATGCTATAGAATTCCACATTCATTCATCTGTAGCCTATACAGTATTGTCATTTTTAAAGTTAAATTTTGATAACAGGTCGTATCATTAGAAATATGTGTAATCAGGTGTATTATTTTACAAAATTATTCAGTTTCCTTGGGTTATGTAACCTACAGATTCGACTGACTAAATTGTGAAACAATTTAGGTTCTAATTATTTAATGCAATCTGACGGTGACCTACGTCTACAAAGAAAACCAACTCATTAGAGCCTTGGCCTGCCATGATTCCAGCTTCCTAGCCACTAGGATACTGCAGTGCCACGTGGTCAGACTGACTTTCTTGACCAGGTCTGCCGCCTCTCGTGACACACAGTCAATGGTCTCACGAGGCTACGTGAATCCTTGTTCCTGCCCTCAGTCCAGAATTAAGGCGACATTCCGGAGATTAAAAATCGATATTTTGTTCATTTTGGCAATTTTTATGACTGAAATTGAAAGTATTGAGTTTCTTCTTTCTTGTTCTTCTTCTTCTTAATCTGTTTTCCCTCCAGGGCCAGTTTTTCCCTCGGACTCAGCGAGGGATCCCACCTCTACCGCCTCAAGGGCAGTGTCCTGGAGCTTCAGACTCTGGGTTGGGGAGTACAACTGGAGAGGATGACCAGTACCTCGCCCAGGCGGCCTCACCTGCTATGCTAAACAGGAACCCTGTGGAGAGATGGGAAGATTGGATGGGACAGGCAAGGAAGAGAGAAAGAAGCGGCCGTGGCCTTAAGTTAGGTACCATCCCGGCATTTGCCTGGAGGAGAAGTGGGAAACCACGGAAAACCGCTTTCAGGATGGCTGAGGTGGGAATCAAATCCAGCTCTACACAGTTGACCTCCCGAGGCTGAGTGGACCCCGTTCCAGCCCTCCTACCCCTTTTCAATTTTCGTGGCAGAGCCGGTAATCGAACCTGTATCTCCGGGGGTGGCAGCTAATCACGCTAACCACTACACCACAGAGGCGAACTTCTTTCTTGTTACAAAGTTATTTCGTTGAATTCATACAATTTATCACTTTAACAATGCTTTGTTTGCCAGTGTGCAAGCAGCAGAAATGGGCGTGGCATCTGCTGAACTGCTTTGTTAGGTATTGAAGTCATTGTTATGTTTCCATTCAATCAAATATATCTGTTATTTGCGATTACGCATACATAGGATGGGCCAACAGTCCCCCTTCTCCCGATATATTTATACCGACTCAAGCTGTAAGATCCACCGTATTTCTGAATGAATTTTTAAAGCCTGTTACGGACTAATATTTCAGTACTCGACTATCATTGAGCAACATTTTATTCTTGTATTGGTATTTCTGATGGTACTACAACAGTGCCGACAACCAAAAGTTTTGTTATTCTTGAATGTTTAATCTTTTTTGTGGGTTCTGTTGTGGTAGCCAGTCTGTTTACTTTTGTGAAGTACGCGCGCAAGTAACGTTTTGTAGTTGCGTATCAAGATACTATTATTATTGAAAAACATTGTGCTGTAATGATTGATAGCTTGTATTCAAGGGGCCGGCCCCGTTGTGTAGGGGTAGCGTGCCTGCCTCTTACCCGCAGGCCCCGGGTTCGATTTCCGGCCAGGTCAGGGATTTTTACCTGACCCGAGGGCTGGTTTGACTTCCACTCAGCCTAGGTGATTAGAATTGAGGAGCTCTCTGACGGTGAGATAGCGGCCCCGGTCTAGAAAGCCAAGAATAACGGCCGAGAGGATCCGTCGTGCTGACCACACGACACCTCATAATCTGCAGGCCTTCGGGCTGAGCAGCGGCCGCTTGGTAGGCCAAGGCCCTTCAAGGGCTGTAGTGCCATAGGGTTTGTATTTAAGGGAATAAGCAATATGCTTAAACATAAATCAGCCTTAGCTAAGCGACGAATTGCTCAACTTTTGATAGGAAAGAGATGGCGATCAGCTATTACCGAAGAGGAGTCTCCATTGAGGAAATCAGGGACAAAAGGTCATGGAATGTTATCGGAATCAGATTGTTCTCATCAGAAAACTGTCGCATCAACTTCAAGCAATGTAAGTTCTGCACCTATAGCCAACAATCGCGACATGACAGAAACTACAATCCCCATAACTTTGACTCAGGGAAAGTTGCATTGTGAAAAACAAATGCAGGTGAATCATTTTCCGTTCTTTGGAGATGGAGAAGAAGAAGAGACAAGCTTCCAGAGTTACTAGTATTCGTAAAGAAGCTGCTAAGAAAGGAAGGGAAGGAAAAGCATACGGTTATGGTAGCTTTTAGGTAATGAATCGGAAAGAAAACATCACTTGAACATTGCTTTAATTTTCCCGCCAATTTTAATTTTTACATTTAAATCCCATTTTTCTTCCATAATATTCAGCCAATTGTAACAAAATTTGTATGGTAAATGCATCACAGCTATATTAAGAAACCTGCGTATGGAATTTTTGATTGCAGAATATTTCCAAGTAGTAGAGATTTTTAAGTCCAATATTTTAGAACGTAAAAGTTACACAAACATTAGAACATTATGTACAGAAAAATCGATAGGTACTGCTTTTAAAAGAAGTACTATCTACCTAATTACAAATTTACATTAACATGTTAATTAAATTTCATAAGAAAATGGAACTGCAAATTACCAAAAGAATCAAATTATTTTTGAAAAACTATTAATTGCATGTGAATGAAATGTTCGTGATATCTCTACTTTTATGTAGGTGACATTCCCACAAAATTTCGTGAAATTCCATGTGTTAGGTAAATATATCGTCGTTGCCGGGGCAAAACCTCCTATGTGATAATATTTTTGGAGATATACTGACCCGCAGCACATACATTATGAAGAGCGAGAATGCCTTGACCATCTTCACACAATATTGCACCTTAGATGACATAACGTTACCGGCCAAAGTTCTAAAATATTTCACATAGGAGGTTTTGTCCCGGCAACGACGATATACTTTTATCTCCGCAGTGTCGCCTTAAAATCCCTAGACTGATCGAGAGTCAAACCTGGGTCCTTACGGGTAAGAGGCAGACACGGTACCCCTACACCATTGGTACGGCTAATCTACGTCTACATCTGAATGAATTATTCGTAGCTGTAACTATTACCTATTTCGGTGTAACTTATATATTCGTGATCTCGGCTATTCTACTTGGTAGAACTGCCCATTAGATCTGTTTCTCACGGCGGTGAAATCACAGACAAAATGGTCGAGACTGTTCTATTATTGCCTTTGTAGAAACAGCAACGTCGGCTTCTTTGAGAAAGAAGAAGTACGACCTGTTTTCTTACTGGTTATGCATCATCGTTCCCTCCATTGTCATCCAGCGGCTCGACAAACTTTCTGTCCACTCAACTGTTATAATGTAACATGCCGCAGACGTCGGTAAAAGCCCATGTTCTAATGATGTACTATTTCAGAATACCTGTTGGAAACCGTTTCGCTTCGCATCGGAGACTGAAGAAAACGCTGCTATAGCAGATCTCTCTCTCAATGCCCCATTGTTTGAAACTGGGCGATGTGGACATATGCATTTAGATATAATCTGGCATAAGTTAATTCGCCTCAGTATCATGTATTGATACATATCCAGAGAGGGTGACAAGGGAAGCAACTGTTATAAGTTGTAAACTTAAATCTTGTGCCGTCCCATTGTTATTAGTCAATAATCTACTGTGCAGGACTTACATATGTTTGTGTCGATCCTCGAGAACTTGTTGTAACTCAAGAAGAAAACACTAATGATCGCGCCACGTCTTCAGAGTAATGAATGTAGTGCAGAGAATTAAGCGAGTCTTAATCCAAACAAGGTTTTATCAATCAAGTGCGCTTGTTACAAGAGGGAATTCCTTCCTTCTCTTCTTATTTGCCTTTAATTAACCCAATACGGTGATCATTTGATTTTTTCAAAACTCGTTTACTGTTGTACTCTACCACAGGGATTAATCTTCTTTCTCTCTTTTTCTCGTTTCGTATCCCACATTGCGTTGCTGTTTTTAATCCTCTTCATAAATAATAAATTAAGAAAATAAATGAAAATTTCGTACCGTTATTTCCGTACTCAGAAGAACCTATCATGGTGGAGTGATGCTGGCTGCTGTGAGATGATAGGGAGTCGTTCATTGAATGGAGAACAACAGTAAATGTACGTCCTATGGTGACGACGGGACAGGAAAAGGCTAGCAGTGGGAAGTTAGTGGCCGTGGCATGAATTAAGGTACAACCCCAGCATTTGTCTGATGTGAAAATGGGAAACCACGGAAAACCGGCAGGGCTGTCGGTAGTACGGTTCGAACAAATGAGAATTTGACAAATGAAAATGGTCCTATAATTGGTCCCCACGAACTCGACTGATTCACTACGACTTGAAAACCTACTGTAAATGAATTCGTTGAAGAAAAGGGAAGGGTATTACATCACACAGCCAGCACCATGGGGTTGGGGTAGAGTGTCTGACTCCTATCTAGAGGCATGGGTTCGATACCTGGTCAACCCAAGGATTTTCATTCTGCACTGAGGGCTCAGATGCTGTTCACTTTTCTTCATATTTCATGTGAGAATCAGCGGAGGCCAATATTTGCAGGCTATCTAGCTGGGTAGCAGTCGCAGTAATTCAATAACCTGCATGCACTACGGGTCTGCTGTTTCTTTTCTTTCTTGTTTGTATTATAATCACAGACTTTTTTTTTAATTCGTCACGGAGTTTTACTTTTATGAGTACAACAATTTGCTTTACGTCGCACCGACACAGATGGGTCATATGGCGACAATAGGGTAGGAAAGGGCTAGGAGTGGGAAGGAAGCAGCCGTGGCCTTGATTAAGGTACAGCTCTAGCACTTGCCTAGTGTGAAACTGGGAAACCATAGGAAACCATCTTCAGGGCTGACGACAGTGGGACTCGAACCCACTATCTCCCCGCCGCAAGCTCACAGCTGTCCATATGAAATTTCTTGCTTCAAATTATCGTACCTTTTTTTTCCTATTTGCTTTACGTCGCACCGACACAAATAGGTCTTATGGTGACGAACACATTTAATGTGTATTTGTTTTAGGGCTAGGTGGCCGACGTATGTGTCTTACCCACCCAACGACTTTGACGTTTTGAAATGGGTACAAGTTTTCCGCATGTATTGTTCGCCATTCGTGCGACATTTAAACGTGCAGAAAGTCGCCGTGTGCTGGTAGTGGGACTACACTGCGCCATTTCAACAATGTGTTGCTGTTCTTGCACAGGTTGTTGAACTACACGTGCAGAAGAAAATGGTAGCTTGGAAAATACCTGTTTCTCGCAATGTGCTGAAAACTGTGGTAAATACTCTACGATCAGGACTTCGACGTATCAGAAAGGGCTGATCAGCAGCAGGAGCAATACCATCGCAGAACCTCTAAACATACCCCGTATCTGCATATTTTTCATTAGCGTAGATGTGTGGCATTTTAGCCAGCGCTTGTACAAACACAGTTAACCGATGCTTCTCTCTGATACACTTCACTATAACACATCGTGGACAATTGCGCGTTCAACGGGCTAGTTTAATGGCAGAAAGACATCCCGAGCAAAGAGGTTGAAAGCAACGAGGTACAATAGTTTGGTCTGGAATAAAAGGTCAAAGACACACACGTGGCGCCACTAGCCTAAAAGCAACTGTACATTAAATGTGTTCTACCTCTGAAACCATTCGGAACAGGGCATATGTTCATATGAAATTTCTTGATTCAAATTATCGTTCCTGTCATATACCTCAATATTGACAATTCCTCTTAGAACACTCTGTATAGTAACTCAAAAGTATGGGCACTTGGTGTTGTATATTCTTCACATTTTACATTTGATTAGACTTAATTTTATTTCTTATCAAAATATAATTCACCTCCCATTAGATACAAACCCAGTGGAGAATCATTAGGACTATTTACCTCATCCGCCATGCATTGCATAATTGCACAGTTTACAGGTCGTGTCAGTTTTAACCAATCACGGTCGACTGTCACTGTAATGTTATCGTAATAAGATTATCGCGCCTGATAGGCAATTGTTTGAGAATTATCGAAAGTGATTCGCAATTGTTTCCCATTTGCAACCTAACGAGTACTATTAAAAAGGCGTTGAATAAACCAAATATTTCGGCAGTTACAAAGAGAATTGCAGAAGCGACGTTATCACATTGGTATGCAATAAATTCAATTGAGTATTACAGTATTATACAAAATACCTGCATTATCTTCATATTGCTCATTAAACATTTCATTCAGTAGATAGTCTTACCAACAACTCGCGGTTTCATTTGATTCAGATAATTTCACGAGCGCACAGCTTGAGCAAATTTTCTTCTCCTTCCTTTTCGATTTCGGCCATGTATGAACTATATAAAATAACAATACCTTCCTCTTGTTTCTATCTCTTTTCATGATATTCGATCTTTCCAGTATTCCTTCATCTTTTCACTGTGTTTTCTGCCATCCGACCAGACAGTTGTACCCTTTCTCTCTTTTACTGAAAACTCCAGAAATTTAGGCCTAAATTATTATTATTATTATTATTATTATTATTATTATTATTATTATTATTGTCCGTCTCTGTAGTGTAGTGGTTAGTGTAATTAGCAGCCACCCCTGGAGGCTCGGGCTCGATTCCCGGCTCCGCCATGAAATTTGAAAAGTGGTACGAGGGCTGGAACGGGGTCCACTCAGGCCCGGAAGGTCAACGCAGTGGGGGGGGGGTTCGATTCCTTCCTCAACCATCCTCGAAGTGATTTTCCATGGTTTCCCACTTCTACTCCAGGCAAATGCCCGGATGGTACCTAACATAAGGCCAAAGCCGCTTCCTTCCCTCTTCCTTGTCTATCCCTTCCGAACTCCTTATCCCCCACACGGCCCCTGTTCAGCATAGCAGGTGAGGCCGCCTGGGCGAGGTACTAGTTCTCCTCCCCAGTTGTATACCCAATCCGAAGTCCCACGCTCCAGGACACTGCCCTTAGGGCAGTAAATGTGGGATCCCTCACTGAGTCCGAGGGAAAAACGAACCCTAGAGGGTGAACGGATTAAAAATAAAAGATTATTATTATTATTATTATTATCGGTTATCTGAGACCATAAATACCCGTGCTTGGTTCTTTCAGAAGGATGTGTGTTTGGTTATCCCAAAAAATAAGAACATTTGATGTGAAGCTTCTTATGTGACACATAGCCGTGAGGTTCACCCAGCCTACCACTGAAGAGAGCTAACTATAGCGTAATTCCCTGGAGATAGAGACACGCAGACATAGGGGTAACTACTGTATCCCACTTACAAAGCCGAGATTATGAGTGGTGGGGGCCTTGCCGATCATTCTCCTAAGTGCCTCCTTAAGTTGAACGTAATTTATGGTATTATGGTTTAGGCATCTCAGAAAATCGTAAATTAGTGGGACATAAAAATAATAACATTAATATTTATCACATTTACTCCCAACCTAACATTCAATTTTCATATATTTCTTCCCTACTGACCTCTCGTTCGTCTAGAAAAAGCTAATTTTTAGATCATACTCATTGCACCTAATTTCAAGTTCCACGAAAGGACATCTTTCAGTACAGTCTGCCATTAAGACCAGGTCTAAGACATACGCCTAAATACTTACTACATTTCCACCTAACTGAATCTCTTACTGCCAATTTTTCAGTATATCCCCAGAAATCTTATCAATTCCAGCTGCTTTTCTAGTTTCCAACTTTGGTATCTTTTTGTAAATATCTTTGTTATCATAGGCACATTTAGTACTAAGCTACTATTTGTCATATCTTTAAATACAACTGGTACCGAGCTCGATAGCTGCAGTCGCTTAAGTGCGGCCAGTATCCAGTAACCGGGAGATAGTGGGTTCGAACCCCACTGTCGGCAGCCCTGAAAATGGTTTTCCGTGGTTTCCCATTTTCACACTAGGAAAATGCTGTGGCTGTACCTTAATTAAGGCCACGGCCGCTTCCTTCCCATTCCTAGGCCTTTCCCATCCATTTGTCGCCATAAGACCTATCTGTGTCGGTGCGACGTAAAGCAAATAGCAAAAAAGAAAAAAGAAAAAATACAACTGAATCAGTACTTCTGCCTTCTGTAAATCCTCACGTATCCACATCCCTTGGTCATTTAGGATTTACGGAATGTCCTTCCTGGAACTCGTCTCAGCATTAAAGTTTTCAGTAAAATTCATATAGGTGCGAGTTATGCTGCCATCATTTTCTCCTTAGCCGATTTCTTCGCTAAATTTGACTTCCTGGTAAGTTCCTTCAGTTTCTCACTACTTCCACAACCTTTGCAGTAAGTATGTAATGGAGAGGGCATATAAGTCTCTGGTAAGACCCCAAATAGAGTATGGTTCCAGTGTATGGGACCCTCACCAGGATTACTTGATTCAAGAAATGGAAAAAAAAAAAAAAAAAAAAAAAGCAGCTCGATTTGTTCTGTGTGGTTTCCGACAAAAGAGTAGCGTAACAAAAATTTTGCAAAGTTTGGGCTGGGAAGAATTGGGAGAAAGGAGACGAGCTGTCGACTAAGTGGTATGTTCCGAGCTGTCAGTGGAGAGATGGCGTGGAATGACATTAGTAGACGAATGAGTTTGAGTGGCGTCTTTAAAAGCAGGAAAGATCACAATATGAAGGTAATGTTGGAATTCAAGAGGACAAATTGGGGCAAATATTAATTTATAGGAAGGGAAGTTAGGGATTGGAATAACTTACCAAGGGACATGTTCAATAAATTTCCAATGTATTTGAAATCATATAAGAAAAGGCTAGGAAAACAACAGATAGGGAATCTGCCACCTGGGCGACTGCCTTAATGCAGATCAGTATTGATTGATTTTAGTGTTAACACTAATTCTTTCCAACCTGCACTTCCTGCTTTGCCCCATTATTGAATCTGCTATATTATAGTGTATCTTTGTCATTCCTTACCACCTTTAAATTCACACACCTACCTCAGTCCCACCTCACAGGCTGTTTATATTTTTATTTACCATGTTCTGCTGATCATAAGTAATTTTTTTAAATCCCTCATGCCTGCCTTATCATCATATGGTACTGCCTAAATATTCCTACTTTTTCAAACTTCCTTTTAATCACATGGATTTCTAACTACAACGAAAAGAGTTTCGTGGTCACTTTTACCACCTATCACTTCTTTTTCTCTACAGAGCTTAACTGTTTTTATAAACACCATGTCTAGAATATTCTTCCGTCTAGTTGTTACCATCACTTCCTGATTCAGCTGTCCTTCCCAGATTAACTTATTTACTATTTGTTGGTTATACTGTCTGTCATTCGCATTACCGTTCTAGTTAATCTTTGGTAATTTAGATCGCTCGCTACAATCACGTCCCTTACGGTATTGTTTTCCACATAGCTGGTTCTATTATAAAATAATTCTGCACCAACGCATCACTTTGCATGTCTGTGCACCCCTAAAATATCAAGTTGCCTACTGTCTTTAGATATGAGTCTTGCACTTAGAATTTTATGTTTCTCATCCTTAACTTTTTCATAGCTTACAAATTCTTCCTTCACCAGTATGCATACTCCCGTTCTTTTCGAAAATATCCTGTCTCTATGATAAACATTCCAGCTCCGTGAGAATATTTCCACATCCTAATATCACTTCTTAGCCATAATTCAACACCTTTTGCAATGTTAAATTACTTAATTCTATTCCATTCCTTATAATACTTCTACAGTTTAACACTAACTCTCAATTAAATCCCCGATAACCTTCCAGCCAGCAACCCTACAACTCAGTATTCCACGGGTAATAATCTCCCCTTCCTTAAAACTCTTACGCGCTTTACTAACCAGATCCCACACATCCACCACTATGTTGCTCGCCTTACATTGCAGGCACCAACGTGAAAAACTACCACATTCTCGCTACCCACCCGTCTACTTTCCTCAACATCTGCCTCAACCTAATTCCTGGATAACACTCAACACTGGTTCTTTTTCCTCCTCACACTTTCCCCATATTCCTAACAATAGAGTCGCCCATGACCAGACTCTCAACCCCAGCCACCTCAATCGATCTCCTCTCCTGGTCTCTCTCAAGTTCCCTGATGGCTGCAAAACCTACTTCCTCCTTTCTTCTCTCCGTCACATGACCCTGTTCCATCTCCCTCTTCCTATCATCTACTCCACGTTTGCCTTTCCTATCATTCCCTTTCCTCTTGCCTCGCCTCTCCTCTATCACAGTTCCCTTTTCCCCACATTCCCTGTGATGTTTTACCTGCAGCAGCTCGTACCGAATTGAGCTGACTCTTTGGTGAGAACCCCGTATCCCTGAATTTCCTTCCCCTTAAAACATTAGCCCACCTGTCATCAGAAACTTTCCCCTTCCTTTCCCTCTCTCATGTCTATCTGCCGTATCTTGTACATTTCTTGAGGGAAACCTATCTTCTTTCCCGTCCCCTGTTAGAATTCTAATTACCCATTTCGAACCCTCTACTTCTTTCCTCATATTCCTTATTGCCTGCTCACAGCCACAGTCATTGCTCCTACATTCCTCAGCATTCTGTAATATTTTTACAGAAATATGAATTCTTTTAATTAACGAGAGTAAAAAAAGTATTCTGTGAATAAGAAAGGAATCATATGAAAGAAACATTGTATACCACATAAGGATTATGCGACAATTTACAGAGGGTTAGTCCTATCGGCAAATAAAGCCCAGCATGTATACTTAAAAGTCAGTTTTCTACGCAACAACGCCATATGATCTATCTTTGTAACTCTGACGGTTCTCCAAGAAATTCAGCCTTTTATGTTAAAGCACACGTATCAGAGCACCCGCAGACCAAGCGTTGTTCAGCCAGTTATTCGTTGGTCTTGTTGGTTCAGACACCAGATTGAGCGAAAGTTGTTTTTGAATCTACTCAGTGTAAATAAAGGAAATTTTCAGTGAATCCCAAGCACTCATAAAGGCGTGGATCTTCATGTTTCAGAAATCAATAAATAACATTTTTATTAACTAGCAAATGTACCCGTCCTTCGCTACGGTATTCCACATTGTATACGGATATCGACGTAAAAACTGTGCGTGCAGTAAATGAGATTGTTTTAAAATTGCATTTATCTTAGCCTTATCCGAGAAATAGCATGGGGAGGTCCCCATACGTTGTTTCGAATGTAAAGTGAGGGTTGCAGAGTTGTTATGATAACGGCAGGCTCACTTGCCTACTGGCATTCACAATCGAGTTGGCAAGTTTACATTATAATTGCAGGCCCCATTGCCTAATGCGCGGTCACAATCGATTTGGGGAGTTTTAGTTACAATGGCAGAGCCATTTCCTACTTTCAGACAGATTACAGTTGAGTAGTTTTTATTATAATAGCAGGCAACTTCCCTACCACCAGTCAAATTGAGTTGTGCAGTTATCATTATAATGACAGGCTCCTTTTACTGCTGCCAGCCAGCTTACTGCCAGTCACACAGAATTAGTGATTTTCCATGAAAATAGCAGGCCACTGTGCCTAATGCTAGTCAAATTTAGATTGGAACATTTGTTTATAATGGCGGGCACCCTGGCCTAGAGCCAAACACAATAGGGTAGGGGACTTTCGAACAAAACTGCATGATCCCTTGCCTTCTGCAAGACAAATCGAGAAGTGAATTATTCATTAAAATGGTAGGTCCTCCTTACTAATGCCAGTTACACAGAAGTTGGAGAAGGACCCCATTCCTACTGCCAGCAGTCAAAGTCGGTGTAGGGAGTACTGATTACAATAGCAGACACACCCTTTCTCGATCGCTACAAATCGACATCAATGAATATATATAGATGGGCGTACGAAAGTATATGCATGTTTACAATATTGCAGACCTTCATTTACAGATTAACTGCTGCTAAACGCTACGTCATATTGACAAAGCATTGTAGCGTAAGGCGCAGTATTTAGCGATCTAAATGGCTGGTCCTATGATATTTTCTCGCATCTCATCTATTCATGGATCAGATTGAGTCAGAAACGTTGAATAGGTTGAAATTTGTGTAAGATTATCTTACATAGCATTACTTTTTGGATAATTATGTTACATAGCATTTGGCTCACATATGGGTACTGGGTGGGCCAATGTTCGTGTAGAGTTTGATCATACTATCTTTACTGTAAGTGATTGAAAGTATGAATTATATAGGTTAAGAGTCCAAATTTACTTAAAATCGAGAAATAGAGACGAATCTAACGTATAAGCGATACAGATACGACAAAAAGACATAAGACCAAGGTTGAAGATCACTCCTAATTCAACGATGATTATGCCATCCGTTATGTGATAGGACTTCCCGTTTATCCCACGAAATACCTCGAAACGAAGGTCTGCACCATCATTAAAATTGCTTCCATATTTCGATATTCTTCGCGGATAAAAAATGAAAAAATTAAAGATCTGTCAAGTTTTTCGTTCGTTACAGGCTGAAACGTATAATTCTGCCAAATTTCAATTTTCTTGCTTGTCTGGCAGATTATGGTCCAATCTGAATTTTTGGTGAGGGGGTTAAAATTATGACTTTCAGGAAATTAAACCATAAAAATATGCAGACGATCATTATTACCCCTCAAACGGGTATCTGTACGCAAATTTCACCAAAATAGTCAATGTCCAGGCACACACAGTCGTTACGATTTTATTTATATAGATAGATAAGGAATCCGCTCCACGTACAACACATTTTGGCTACGTCCGCTGGACTTAACCTGCAAAACCAACCGTTTATGATATCTCACTTATTAATCCTCCTGTCGAAAAATTCACATGAGAACAAAAGTTTTAGAAATGGATTTCCATTAAGGATTGTAGTTTCGATTAATTTCGGATGTGCATATTTTGAGGAAGTGCAAAATCATGGTTCCGGTTTCGGATAAACCCCCAGTAAATTTAGGTATTCAGAAATAACATTGGCCCTAAAACCTACACAAGGACAGGTGGATTCTAAATATCAAGTTTGGTAGAAATATATCCAGTAGTTTTCAAGTTATAAACACTCATACAATCAAACCGACAAACAGACACCAAAGTTAAGAAATATGCAGATGGTCATTATTACAACTGAAACGGATAACTGTACGGAAATTCCGCCAAAATAACCAATGTATAGACAGACGGTCGTTGCGATTATATTTATATAGATGACAGATAAGCATGGACACGTTTGAAAGTGCAAACCTTCATTTCGAGATTTACTGCTCCTAAATGGTACATCATACCAACAAACGGTTTGCACCCTCAGACGTACCTTTTATCGCTCTACATGTATGGTGTTAAAACATTTTCTCGTATCTCACATATTTACGGGTTCGGTTGAGTTACGATATTTGAATGGGGTGAAATTTGGGCACATTTTCATCATTTTATATTATTTTTCACATACTTATGTGGAAGCTAGAATCATGAAATTGGGTTCGCATATAGCCATTCGTCGTGTCAACGTGAGTACCACATTCGATGACTCTACCTTTTCTACAAGTGTGTCAAACAAAGTAATACACGTATAAAAAGCATAAAATTTACGAACCATCGAAATATACAGCCAAATCTACCCTATTGGGGAGAGAGAGAGATACGACAAAATATCACAGGACCAAAGTTGTAGATCACTCGAAATTGAACGGAGATCGTGCCATCCGTTTTGTGATAGGACTTACCGTTTAGCCGCGAAATACCTCGAAACGAAGGTCTCCACCGTCATTAAATTGCCTATATTTCGATATTATTCGGCATAAAACGTGAAATATTTAAAGATCTTGGAAGTTTTCCGTAGGTTACCGGCTTAAACGTATACATTTGCTTAATTTCAATTTTTCAGCTCGTGTGGCAGATTGTGAGGCAATCTTGATTTTGGGTGACGGGGGGCGGGTAAAATTTAGGACTTCCAGGAAACTATAGCTAAAAAGTATGCAGGTGGTCATTATTACCCCTTAAACGGAAAGCTGCACGAAAATTTCGCCAAAACAGTCAATGCACAGACACACGGTCGTTACGATATGATTTATCTAGATACATAAGGAATCTGCTCCACGTATAAGACCTTTTGGGCTATGTCCGCTAGACTTAGCCTGAAAAACGACCTCTCATGTTATCTCCCTTATTAATCCTCCCGTTGAAAAATGCACATGAGGAAAAGAAATTAGAATTGGATTTCCAAACAGTTTGATCGATTTCCAGTTAGGTTGGTCTTGTACTTTATATATTGTGGGAGAGTAAAAATCACCATTTCGGTCCCCTATAAAACCCCAGTCCATTCCGGGAATTTGAAATGGTATAAACCTTAAAACCTACCCTTGGAGGGGTGGATGCTAAATATAAAGTTTGGTTTAATTATCTCAGTAGTTTTCAAGTTGTAAGAACGCTCTTGCGTTAAGTCCGGTGGGACTTGTACCGAAAAACGGTCTGTTAATGATATATCCGTTATTAATCCTGGTATCGAAATGATGCACATGAGAAAAAAGGTTTAGAAATTAATTTTCATTAAGGCAGGTAGATTTCCATTAAGTTCGGTTGTGTATACTTTGAGGGAGTGCAAAATCACGGTTTCGGTTTATTAAAAATCCCCACTCAGTTCAGGGATTTAGAAACGATATTTGCACTAAAACCTATATCCAGTAGTTTTCAAGTTATGGAAGAACAGACAAACAAACAAACAGACACCAAAGCTAAAAATTATGAAGATGGTCATTATTACACCTAAAACGGATAACTGTACGGAAATTTCGCCAAAATAATTAATGTACAGACACACGGTTGTTACGATTTTATTTATATAGATAGAAGAAGAAGATAGAAGAAGATTCTGTTGAATATATAAAATTGTGACAGTCTGTCAATTTACTACCACTACCAACATATACAAGTGAGTATTGTCTGCTTAATATAACATCAATTTACTGAACATACATGTCTCATAAAATTACCTCAACTAATAATTTTATAGATGGATATAAACCGATAGACTGCAAACCCACATAGTCATTACTCAACGTGGGAATGGTTTCCTTTGCGTGTAATAATTAGTTCACCGAGCTCGATAGCTGCAGTCGCTTAATTGCGGCCAGTATCCAGTATTCGGGAGATAGTAGGTTCGAACCCCACTGTCGGCAGCCCTGAAAATGGTTTTCCGTGGTTTCCCATTTTCACACCAGGTAAATGCTGGGGCTGTACTTTAATTAAGGCCACGGCCGTTTCCTTCCCACTCCTAGCCATTTCCTGTCCCATCGTCGCCATAAGACCTATCTGTGTCGGTGCGACGTAAAGCAACTAGCAAAAAAAATAATAATAATTAGTTCCCTCTTTATGTGGTCTTATAATAAATACAATTACACAAACAAAAATAAAAGTAATATAAATGGTTTTACGTCCTCAGGTTGAGTCTTCACGAGTGACAATCCGTGGTGTAGGTTGTTTGAATCTTCACATATAAATTATTGACGATGTCAGTTTTTATACAAGTAGTGCCAATCGATCTTTTATTTTTCTCAATTATTTAAACTGAATATTGAGCGCAATGCTTTGTTAATGAACACATTTGACTTCATCAGATGTTGGTTGATAGTCTACGACTGGTCCAATTTTGACTGGAGGTTATTTCGTTTCAATTAAGGGTCCATGCGGTGCTTTATGGTACACTGAGTTAGTATTCAATCGGTGGACAGCCTTATAATAAAGGCAAGTTCGGAGTTCAGTTACGAGAGACTGAACTTTCATGAGTAAATCAAATTAACCTACGATTTCACTTTAAACCAGATTTTAGTTTTCGGTGTTTTTATTAAAGAAGGTTTTAATACAAGATAGCCTCAGAAGGCAATGGGAGTAATTTGTAAGTAAGAAAATGTATGTATTTAATTAGTAATTTCCAGATCTCGTTTATTGGATTGTGTTTCGTTTTTCACATAACTTAACTTATTTGTAACCATTTTATTTCTAAGTTTTCTTTATTCTTAATAAATATTTTTATTTATTTACAAAACTTCCTCCTAATGGAGGTAGCTCCAGAGGACTCAGTATACCCATATGACAATAACAATTAGCATTACATTGTTTATTAGCCAGTGCTAAGGTCTCGTGCGTCGGACGGTCCCGAAAACGGTAAATATATGTGTTAAAAGTGATAAAAGACTAGCTTACATACTTAGGAAGTGCCTGTTAACAACAGAGAAGAAAAGTGACGGAAGAAAAACAACCGAAAATCCCGTAAGTATGCGAAAATCGAGAAGATCAATACTCGTAAAACTGGCGAAATTCTAACCTCAAACATGTAAGTTGCACGCTGGAGCTACATGCCGGTGTGTTGAACAGCGAAACCACTAGATCGCAACGCTGCCAACGCAGGCTGCAGAGAAGACAAATTCCCATCTCTTGTTACAAGTGCGACAAGACTTTCTAGCGCAACACACACGGGAATCTCCCATCTCATGTAACAGATGCAGTTAGACAACCCAGAACGCATAGAGAGGAAACTCTCTCCAACTGCCACAAGTGCAACAAGACGTTCTACCATCGCACAGGGGTGAAGTATAAACTTCTTGCGACAAATGCGACTAGACATTTAGCACCACACAGAAGAGATACTCCCATCTCCTGCTACAAATGCGACAACGTGCTGAAGTCATGGCGGAAGAAATGGAAGTGCAAGCAAAAAGCGCTCTACAAAAACTAAGAAATATAGCTGAAACGGGAGGATATATGAAGAAGGACACCAAAGACAACATTCTGAACGCAGTGAGTACTCTAACAGAATATATCAAAGCAATAGAGGAAAATGTGAAGCCAGGAAATCGCGTGGATATTTTCGAAGCAAATACAACAGTAGAGGTTAGAAAACATCACATTGACTTGGAAGAAGAAGAAGGGGACGAAAGCAGCAGCGCGAGACAGGTGGCACCATCTATAGACGCAACAAATGAAACACGAGGGGAAGACAACCAGGCAAAGGCGCCAACAACTGGAGAGAGCAGCAATCCGGATGGTAAAGATATAGAGGGCATAGATCGTTCCCAGAAAACATTCGGGGAAACAAATAACATGAGGACATCTCTCGGCCGCATAAATAAAAGTGCAACTGGGAGTCAGAATAGCACACCATCTGCCGATGACGAGGTAAACCACCAAGGAAGAATACAACACGCAGCAAATCCTACATTCCCAATAACACAAGGCAAGAAACGCAATAACGCTATAGTCAAGCAGACAATAAATGTCGAGACAGTAAATGAGAAATTAGAAAGCATAATGGAATTCCTGGAAAACAAGCTAGATCAAATAATTGAGCAAAAAGTTAACCAAAGTCTAAAAAGCAAAATTACAACAGAAATAAACCACACGGTCAGGACAGCACAAAATGCATTCGATGAAACAAGCACTAGTACACGCGAAGAGAAGAATCAAATTCGCCAGAGAGAGACAATAAGGGAAACGAGAAACAAATGGAATAACATATCGCCCTTAACCAATCAAAGACAAAATGATGACGGTGAACTAGAAGCGGCAGAAAAAATGGCATGGCTGCACGTAGGTCGGCTTAAACAGAGCACCACGGCAACAAATATAAGAAAATTCTTGGAAAGGAATGGCATCATAGGACACATAGAATGTGAAGAACTTCATACACTGGGAGACAGAAAAGCTTTTAAGGTCGGTTTCCCATATATCTATCTGGAAGATGCACAGAGCGCGGATTTCTGGCCACCGGGAATAAAAGTCAGAAGATTTCGCTTTCGGAGATATGATAGGAGACCAGAGGAAGAACGAGGGGTGGAACTCCAGCAAACATCTCACCCAATTGCCAAAGAAGAAGGGACCTTGGTCGAGCACGGAAATAAGTGTATTATTATGGAATGTAGAGGGAATAAGAAACGCAATACCCCACATATCACAGAAGACCATAGACGATACAGATGTTATGATACTGACAGAGACATTCCTCACGGAACCAATGGACTTGCAAGGTTACTATGGTATACACACGCTAGCGACCCCGACGGAAGGAAGACCAGCAGGGGGAGTCACAATCTTCATAAAAGGGAAACTGGGAGATATCAAGCGAATCATCAAGGAGGAAAACATGGTCACAATAATCACATCAGAAATTACGATAATAGGAATTTATATTCAGCCAAATACACCTATAGAAAACATAATGGATAAAATATCTATAGCCATAGAACAAACGAAAGCAGAAAGGAACGTTATAATTGCCGGAGATTTTAACTGCAGGATAGACAAAGAAAATACCAAAACTCGCATCCTTCTTGAGACACTGGAAGAAGAAGGCTTCAAAATAGCGAACAAAAAAGAAACACCAACCTACTTTGCACATAACGGTCATAGTGCCATCGACCTACTATTTTTTAGAGGAGTACAACTACAATTGTGTAAACAAGAAGGCCTATGGAACTCATCGGCAGCACCAATAAGGAAACACATACCTATAATGACACGCCTACGCATGGAAATCCAACAAAAGAGGAAGGAAGCAAAAAGACCAAGTATATATACTAGAAAAATCCAGCGGGAAACAGTAGAAGAAAGCGAGGAAAACATCGGGAAAGCTAGAAACCTAATAGAAGAAGAAAGACTAGAAGAAGCCCTAGAAACAGCCACCAAAGTAATAACGAAAGCTATTATAGTAAAGGAAAGAAGACACGCACAAGCTTGGTTTGACCAAGAGTGTTACAAGGAAAGAAAAGGAACTCTAAAGGCCCTGAATGCAGCAAAATTATACAGGCGCCCAGAAGACTTAACAGCATATGCAGAGAAAAGGAAAAAATATAAAGAACTAATAAAAAAGAAAAAAGAAGAATATACAGAGAAACAAGGAAGGAAACAAGCCGAGGAAGCAAAATCAGACCCATACATAGCGCTGAAAAAGAAGACGTCAATTGCAACAGGAGAAATTCATATGGAGAAGTGGGAACATCATTTCTCGAACATACTGAATAAGGAAGGGCTGAAGCAAGCATATGACATAGAAACAGCAGAACCCGCGCTTGCTGTGGAGCCAATAACAACGTATGAAATTAGGAAAGCAATACAAGGAGGGAGAAACAAGAAATCCGCAGGACCAGACAAAATTTACATGGAACACTTAAAAGATTCACTTGGCGAGATGGAAGAACTGTGGAAAGACCTAATGAACAAATGTATTCAGACTGGGAAGATACCAGAGGGATGGAACACAGCGACTCTAAAGATATTGTTCAAAGGAAAAGGGAGCAGAACATCACTAGACTCATTTAGAGGAGTAGCACTAGAAAATGCATCCTTTAAAGTTTTCACGAAGATACTAAATGAAAGATTACTGGAAGCCTTCAGTGGGTACATTCCAGAAAATCAATTCGGTTTTATGAAAGGCAGGAGCACGGTCCAGGCAGTGAAATACCTAATAAATCAGGTAGAAGAAGCCTTAAGACACAAAGGAGGGAAATATCACGCAGTCTTTGTTGATTTCAAGAAGGCATTCGACTCAATCGACAGGCGAAAGCTAATCGAGAAAATGAAATTGACAATCGGCGAGAGAGACCCACTAGTGAGAATAGTTGAAGCATGTCTACGGAGGAACATAATCCGAATAAACAACAACGTAGAAATTTCTGAAGACATAATACAGACGAACGGAGTTATGCAAGGGGATCCCATGAGTCCAACACTTTTCAACATTTATACAGCAGATGTGAACCGCATAGTAGAGGAAGGATCAAAAGCAGAGCTGATCCTATACGCAGATGACATGCTGATCGGAGCGAAAGAAAAGGAGGATGTGCAAAGGGCAGTCCGCAGACTAGAGACCTGGGTGGAGGAAAACAGCCTACAGATAAGTGAAGAAAAGACAGTACAAATGACCTTCAGAAAAGGTGGGAAATCAACGCCCAAAGACAACATAACATTACACCAAAAGCCATTACAAAAGGTACGAAATTACAAATATTTGGGAATAACACTACAGACAACGGCGGCGTCCTTTGGTATACATATTCAAGAAAGAACGGCAGCAGCAATCAGAGCCTCATACAGCATCCAAAACATTTCAAACCTTTCAATCAGCACGGCGATGAGACTTTTCAAGACGACAGTAGCGCCAGTGATAACATATGGAATTGAGATCGTGTGGGAAAAGCTGAAGATCGGAGACCTGATGAGAATAGAAAGAATAAAAGCAATGTTCATGAAGAGGATTACCCGAGTCGGAAAGACAGCGCCATCCCGGATGGTATACGAAATGCTGCGGGAGACGTATTTCATAGAAGACATACGATCACAGTTCTACCTACAATCAACGGAAGCAAGCAGGGCACTAGTAAACATCAGGGAAAGGAAGAAAAGTGAAATCGACCTCGACTTCTACGCCTCACCAGCGATGACGGACGATAGATGGACTAGAGAGTGCAACTCACAGCGCCACGTGATAACACGACTCTCCATACATGGGTTTCACCACAAGGTATGCGTAAACCAGAAGTTCCATGAGCCAGACGAAGATTGTAAGTGCATTTTGTGTGGACAGAAGTGTAGTAGATATCACATCATAACATGCACGAAAAGAACCAGGACAATTACAGACTATAGCAAAGACTAAAATGTGAAATTTATTTAATGCTCAAACTTGAGTGTACATTTCTCTATTAATTACAATGACAAGTACAATATTAAAATTTAATAATATGACATAACATTTCAAACAACACCTAGAGGGTTGAATAAGATGGTGATTCAGAATTTTACAATTCTTCTTTAGTATTTTGGTGACTATCTCATCTCGTACGGAAGATGGAATGTGATGTTTTTTCGAAATTGCTAGAAAAAAAGAACGAGGTATAGCATCTCGTGCTCCTGTCAGTAGATAGACCTATTACATCAACGCATTTAACCTTATACCTGTCTTTTTATTTTTTATTTGAACTATTTTTACCTTCCTTCTTTCCCCCTCGATCATTCGACGAAGGGACTGAAAGAAGAGAAGAAACCCCATGAGATACGTAAGAGACTGTAACTACTTGCCTCCACTGCAGCCATGCCAAGAGAAGACCTTCAGTTGAAGAGTACAATATATATAGCGGTTATAACTCGAGTACATATAATTTTGAATTCGGCAGTAGACAGTTGGTTTCCACTTCATCTCTCATTAACTCCTCTGATGAGGTTGACGTCAGGAAGGGCATCCGGTCATAAAAAACCGCAACGACAAATTCATCTCACCTCATACCCGACCCCGTAGGGAAACGGGACAAGGGCTGGACAAACACAGTTGGTTTCCACTACTACAAATAAAGCAAATGCAGTAATATACATCTACTTCGCTAATGATGTCGTGAAATTTACGTAAGCAGTCATTTTAAATTTGATTTTATTGACACTGAGATTTAATTTTAAAAATTGGCGTGCAATCTATGCTTCTACAGTGTCACTAACATGTAACGCACTGCATATGGGTAGCAGTACAAAGTAATATAAAATGTTTCTACTGTAATGGTTCGTCTATGATTATTTTCGAAGAATATTTAGTTTTACCATACAATTCTGGTAACGTTCCTTTACTTATAGGAAAAGGAGTTGCTTCAGTTCGCTCCTTTTGCAAGGTGATAGTCTGGATCACGGTTCAATTGATCTCCTCCTGTTGCCTGACACATAAAAGAACCACACCACAATATATTTCTCCCACACAAGTCTTTCGCTCCCTGTGCTTAACTTTTTCTCTCCCTTTTCTTGGCTTTATCTGAGGGAAGCCACGAAGAATGGTGAATCAAATAAAGGAGATCAAAACTGTGGCTGTCAAAAGGCTGCACACTGAACGGAGGGCAGAGGGAACAAAAACTGGTGTTGTCAAAGAATTATAACGGAACAGTACGGAATATACATATATGGTAGATAACTTACAAGAACATCTTCTATTCTGACAAAAGAACTCGCTCTATTCCTACTGGATGCTCAATAAATGTATCCTATATTGTACTCAAGTCAGTTCATATGATATTAATCAAAATAAAATCATTATATACATCATCTTTCGCACCTAGCTCATTTTATGACAAGTGTTATGGAAGGGCTCTAAGAGTCTAAACTTAAGAAAGCGATATATGCCAGATAATAAAGAAAAACGTCATTAGTCGACACAAAAAACAGGAAGCAGCTAAGGCCCTGTTGTTAATAATTTACACTCCCAGTTTAGAACCTCTCGGATGGCGGTATTTGGAAAATCATCAAGGAAGTGTCCATATGCTGATGTAATTTTTTATGTGCCTTTGAGTGATTTTCGGCTAAAAATGTATATAGGAAAATTTAGCATATGTGTGTCTAGCTCATAGTATGTTTATCCATTAATAGTTTCATAGCCCTTTGTTGCACGACCTATTGCTTACAGTGGACTTTCTAGTATAGGCTAGATTAAACATCCTGATCCGTCTCAGTCGCATACTTAGCTTTTACGATGAGAAAATCACTGAGGTATGGGCGATGCTACTGACTCCATTCCTTGTATGGTCAGTCCCTGTTACGAATGAAAATGCCGCTCATATGCTCGGTTAGTGCGCATATTTCAGTAGGTATTGGCAGACTGGTATGTATTAGGAAGGTATCGCTCGGTAAGGAAAACAACGGGAAACGATATCACTCATTTCCTTAATACGCCCCTTTAATGACACCTAGGACATCTGAAAACACACACACTGTACCCTTTAAATGGTCTTGATCTTGCATAAGTTGGTTGTCTTGTGAGTTTATCCTCGGCGCTGCTCAGATAATTATCACTTCTTCTCTCATCCCAGGGTGCAGACTGTCCGTCACTTCGTCTTCATGTCTAAGGGCTAAGCTACTCAATAAGGAGACCAGACTGATTCTAATTAACATTAATTTATTGAAAATCCACAGCCCGTTTCCAGTCATTTGACCGGAATGGAATTAATGAAGCCCCCATCTAGCGGCGAGAATAGGAGTTGTGCCGGATGCCGAAGCCTGTCACAGTCCTCTGGGGCAATGATTAATGACTGACAGATGAAACGAAATTATATGGGAGAGTGTTTCTGGAATGAAAAATAACAGGGAAAGCCAAAGTACCCACCTCCGCTTTGTCCAGCACAAATCTCACATGGAGGGACCGGGATTTGAACCACGCAACCCAGTAATGAAGGACCGGCGCGCTACCACCTGAGCTACAGAGGCTTCAACATTAATTTATTAGCAAAATAAAATTGAAATTAACTAAAACTGAACTGAATTAAATGAAGAAATATCATGAGAAATTTAAGCAAATAACGTTATTTAACTGTGAAACTGAATACAATGAAATTATAAGGAAATAAAACTTGAACTGGGTAAAATTTGCACAAAATGTGAACCAAAACATTAACCTAAAATTGCAGTTAACATTACTCTGAGCTTTAATTAATAAATTTACCTTACCCTTATTCTTACTAGAAATAATTAGTTGATTTAATTACACTTGGATTAACTAGATTAACACAGAATGAAATTTAGACGGGAATGACGTGAATTAATAATTAATTGCATTAAATAAAACTTTGATTGACTCAATTAGAACAGAATTTATTGAACTTAAGATTCGCAATAGTTATTAAACTCCTAAACATCAAAAGTCAAACTACAGTAATGGAGCACACAAAATCTTCATGTTCAATAGCATCTGAATCGTATTCACTAGTACACTCTTATGTCACTCTGGATACTGAACACTGGACCTTCGACTAAACTGGTCCCTTTTGTACTTTTATCGCTTAAAACGTCCCTCAGGAATTATTGTTCACAGAAACACTTATTAACATTGGCCATGTTCCTTTATGAATCTAACTCATGAATTTTACTTTATTGTGATACCTCTAGTGTTTTCAGGCCATTTGACTTGCTTTATCACGAAGTGCTATCAAACCGAATAGACGCTGGTGACGTTATTTTATGCTTTGTCTGTTAATTAATTAAACTTCAAACACGTATTAATTTCAACATAAATTATACACTGAGCTTTAGTACCTGAATGTATGATCACACATAAATAATCACAGTAAAATAAGTATCTGTTCAGCGATTACTTGTTGGAATAATGCTGTTATTTTAACCCTTAAATGCGCAGCATTAGGAGAATTTATTTGCCTGTTATATATGTTTTACGAGTTTACAAGTGTGTATTTACTTCTACCTTGCAGACGAACACCCTGTAGATCGCTGGTTTATTAAAAGTTTAGCACCGGGCGAGTTGGCCGTGCGGTTAGGAGCGCGCAGCTGTGAGGTTGCATCCGGGAGATAGTGGGTTCGAATCCCACTGTCGGCAGCGCTGAAGATGGCTTCCCATTT
Source organism: Anabrus simplex (assembly GCF_040414725.1). Taxonomy (NCBI): domain Eukaryota; kingdom Metazoa; phylum Arthropoda; class Insecta; order Orthoptera; family Tettigoniidae; genus Anabrus; species Anabrus simplex. The sequence continues at coordinate 314,191,945 of NC_090267.1, read as the reverse complement.
TCACACCAAGAAAATGCTGGAGCTGTACCTTGATTAACACCACGGCCGCTTCCTTCCAACTCCTAGGCCTTTCCTATCCAATCGTCGCCATAAGACCTATCTGTGTCGGTGCGACGTAAAACCACTAGCAAAAAAAGCATATTACTCTTCTGAAACTCCTTCTGCAATAATTAGACAATTCTAATTTCATAAAAACATTATTATTATTATTATTATTATTATTATTATTATTATTATTATTATTATTATTATTATTATTATTATTATTATTATTATTATTATTATTATTATTACTCCGGAGATTCCGTTGATCAAAGAGGTGTATGAAAGTGCTGGAGTGAATGGGTGAACAGTGGAACGATCAGAGTATAAGTTGAAGCAATTAATTTTGAAATTTTACTTCTTTCCTTTTCTTGAGTTTAAAATGTTATACATTATCTGAATAAGCAACAACAAATAACAGTTAACAATGAGCTCGTTAGCACCCACAATAACAATGACTTAGTCAATAATTAGGTACAATGGAGAAAATGATTAACAAAATAACTTGCAAGGGTTGAGCAATCGAGCTCCAAACGGGTACACCGAGCTCGATAGCTGCAGTCGCTTAAGTGCGGCCAGTATACAGTATTCGGGAAATAGTAGGTTGGAACCCCACTGTCGGCAGCCCTGAAGATGGTTTTCCATGGTTTTCCATTTTCACACCAGGCAAATGTTGGGGCTGTACCTTAATTAAGGCCACGACCGCTTCCTTCCCAGTCCTAGACCCTTCCTGTCCCATCGTCGCCATAAGACATATCTGTGTCGGTGCGACGTAAAGCCAATAGCGAACCAAAACGGGTACACTTTTACAAGAGTATGTTTGCTCCACTCATTTTTATTCTAGGAGACTGCGCTCCAAAAGTTACTATAGTCCAGCCTATCACAGGCACCAACTAAAGAAATTACATCTTATAAACTTCAAAAACAGTATTTACTGTCATTTCTCCTTGACAGTCTGTTACACATTCGTCTTTAAATAATGACAATTTAAACAGGGGCTCTGAGTGCCCATTCTAAATGGCCTTAGTGTACAAAATGAAAGGTTTACGACAATCGGCCATGAACAAAAGGCTAGGAGGTGAAACACGTGCACTCCATTTTGAAAACAAAATAATCCGAAATGGGCTTATGGCCCGAGGTTTGCAGAGGCTAAGCCTATACTACAGAGGGGTGACTAGATGCGAAATATTAAGTACCAAAATAGTGTGAAGAATTTAGGGGTTTAGAAAACCTTAGCCACCCCCATACCAAGTTGAGTGGGAATTAACAGAGGGTGAACACTCTTTGTTCCCTTAAAATTACGTGTTTCCCCACAGGGATTTGAAAAATTACTCAGACTTGCCAAAAATTTACATTTAAACATTTGTTTTAGAACTTTACATTAAAAAAGGAGCTTGAAACCTTCCCCTCAAGTTCTCCGCCTGGATTTATCACATGTTAAGAGATTTCTGCCATTAACTTGAGTTGTTGGGCCTTCCGATGACGGCAAGGCTGCCCCTGCCTCCTAAAATACACCGTACACACACACACACAAGACCGGAGCGATTTAGATGACAATACGGCTCTGAAACGCCCAGCTTTTATAGCAAGTCCGGGGGGAAGTTCCAGAACTCCCTTGAGCTAGGCAGAATGCCTGTACACACTCCCCCCAATTTTAATTGGCTAGAGAAATATACACAAAATTCCTGATTGGTTAATAACCAAGGAAGAAGGAATCCGTAGAAGTCGTAATAACCTTAGCACATAAAAAAATGTACAAACTCTTAAGGTTTACTGTACATACATTGAAAATGGAAAGTTCCTTTAAAGGAAAAGTGTCCGTAATCCCACCAGAGGGAGCACATAGGCCGATAATATAGACATCTAATGGTTAAACGTCCAAGTATCTTCTGATACACAGTTTAGGATTCACAGCACAGATGGTCTTTTAGAAGGCACGTAGTTCGACGGGACGGAGGAGGTGCACCCCTGGTACAATTATTATTATTATTATTATTATTATTATTATTATTATTATTATTATTATTACTATTATTATTATTATTATTATTATTATTATTAGCAAATATATCCGTGCTTCGCTACGGTATTCTACATTGTTTACGGATGTCGAAGTAAATACTATACGTGGAGTAAATAAGATTGTTTTAAAATTGCATTTCTCTTAGCATTATCCGAGAAATAGCATGGCGAGGTCCCCATACGTTGTTTCCAGTGTAAAGTGTTAGGTTGCGGAGCTGTGATGATAACGGCAGGCCACTTGCCTACTGCCATTCACGATCACGTTGGAAAGTTTACAATATAATTGCAGGCCCAATTGCCTACCGTACTGCGCTGTCACAATGGATTTGGGGAGTTTTCGTTACAATGGCAGGCCCCTTTCCTAGTTCCAGACGAATTACACTTGAGAAGTTTTTATTATAATGCCAGGCAACTTCCCTACCACCAGTCAAAATTGAGTTGTGCAGTTATCATTATAATGACAGGCCCTTTTTCAAATGCTGGGGCTGTACTGTATTTAAGGCCACGGCCGCTTCCTACCACTCCTAGTCCTTTCCTATCCCATCGTCGCCATAAGTCCTATCTGTGTCGGTGCGACATAAAGCAAGTAGCAAAAAAAAATTTTGAAATTTTTAGACTTACAGATTAATTTTATCACTGATGGACTAATGCATTTCCTGTGTACTAAAACGCACCCCAGAATAAATTGGACAATACTAGAATCTGATTTATTAAATCTCACACTTTTTGCTCTCAGCCTCACCTGAAAATGAAATGATTCACGGCATGCTTGCACAAAAGAAATATTCAGTGAAGAAAAGTTAGACAAAGAATTTAGCCTACTTAAAACAGAATAAAGTGTTCACTTTTATACCTTAGATGGATGAAGTCTGGATGTCCCTTTATCTGAGTACGATTTAACAAAACACATAAAAGAACTTGGTCTACAGCAGCACAAAGAGAGATCAGTTACATTAAATACAATCAGAGTAAAACAATTGAAAGTCTATGAGTGACGGAACACAATGCGAATAGCACATGACATTTAGTAGCTAAAAAGATGCTGCATAAAGGCAACAAGATCTGGAATAAGGTAGAACCAAAAAATAAAGTAAGAGAGAAGAAAAGCGAGTAGGAAGAAGCAATAAGGTTTGTTTTGTGTGAGTGCAGATAAAAAGGACGAAGGGATGGAACGCATTCAGAAGAAAACACAAAGGAACTCTGTTGTAAATGGTCCCACTCATATACAGATCTGACACACCATTAATAACCACGTTCATTGCATTCGTCGCCTTATGTAATACATGGCCTTCAGGTGCAACAATCCCCTTATTTCTGATGAGTCGTAAGGATTATATTACCTTGGAGATGGATATGGTGTTGGTGGTTGCTAATGGGGGAAAACAATGGCATTACCACCTGCTGCCCGTTTTAACACTTATCATAGGAGTATGGTGATATCGATTATGGAAAGCGATCAATCATTTAAGAATTGTTTTCGACACTTCTTGCTAGATTTATATTCTTTATTTCGCTTGCTGTATCTTTAATTCATTATTCATTTTCCTTCTTTTCCTTCTTTATTTTATATTTCTATACTATTTTTTCATTTCTTATAGCATATTTTTTAAAATTAGCTTCCTTTTGCGTACTCTGCTGTATAAGATTTCAAACTTGCAGGTTGTAAAATAATTATTCCTCCTTGAAAACGAAAAATATCAGTCTCCTCCGTTGTTGGTTTCGGAATTCTCAGAATATGCAGGTGTAAGGAACAATACCGCCCTCCCCCTGCTAACCATGTCTCCTTGCCATGGTGGGAAGGCTTGCGTGTCCCAAGAAGCAGATTGCCTAGCCGCAGGTGCAATAATATCGGATGAGTATATGTCGAGAGACCAGGCTAAAGAATGGTTCATCGTAAAGGACGTAGCAGCCTTTTGGAAGTTACAAGGGCGGCAGTCTAGATGATTGGCTGATATGGCCTTGTAATACTACTCAACATGGCTTGGCTGTGTTGATAATGCTCCACGGCTGAAAGCAACGGGGAACTACAATCGTAACTAACTCCCGAGGATATGCAGTTCTCTCTGTATGAATGATGTACTGATGATGACTTCCTCCCGGGTAAAATATTCCGGAGATTAAATAGTCGCCCAATCGGATCTCCGGGTGGAAATTGAACGAGAGGCGGCAAACAACAGGAAGATGGATACTGACATTATGCGAGTCGGAGCATGGAATGTTAGGAGTTCTAATCGTTGTGGTAGGTTAGAGAATCTGAAAAGGGAAATGGATAGACTAAATTTAGGTGTAGTTGTTATAGGTGAAGTACGTTGCAGGAAGAGCAGGATGTTTGGTCAGGCAACTACAGAATTATCAACACAAAATCAAACTGAGGAAATGCAGGAGTTGGTTTAATAATAAGAAGATAGGGCAGCGGGTAAAATACTACGACCAGTATAGTGAAAGGATTGTTGTTGTCAAGATGTACACCAAACCAATGCCCACCACAATAGTGCAAATCTATATAACCCCTAGTTCATCAGATGATGAAGACATCGAAAGAATATATGAATTGATAGATTTTATACAATATGTAAAAGTTGACGAGAATCGAATGGTAATGGGAAACTGGAATGCAGCGGTAGGCCAAGGAAGGGAAGGTAATACAGCAGGAGAATTCAGATTGGGACAGAGGAACGAAAGAGGAAGTCGGCTGGTTGAATTATGTACCGATCATAATTTAGTCCTTGCTAATACTTGGTTCAAAAACTACAAACGACGGCTGTATACGTGGGCGAGACCCGGAGACAATGAAAGGTATCAAATAGAATTCATCATGATTAGGCAGAGATTCAGAAACCAGGTTTTGGAGCATATGTGGACTCTGACCACAGCTTGTCTAAAGTTGAAATTGAAGAAAGGAAGGTATGCAAGGAGATGGGATCTAGACAAATTGAAAGAAAAGATTGTGAGGGATTGTTTCAGGGAATATGTTGCACAAGGACTAAATGAAAAGGCTGAAGGAAACACAATAGAGGAAGAATGGACAGTCGTGAAGAATGGGGTCTCTGGGGCTACTGAAGAAATGTTGGGAATAAAGAAAATATCAACTATTAATCAAAGGATTACGAATGGGATACTAGACTAGACGACGAAAGTACAAGAATGCAAAAAATGAAGATGGCAGAAAGAATAAAGAGGATTAAAGAATGAAGCGGAAAGAAAGTGCAGGACAGCTAAGTAAGAGTGGCTGAAGGACAAGTGCAAGGATGTTGAAGGTTGTATGGTCCTAGAAAAGGTAGATGCTGCATACAGGAAAATTAAGGAAACCTTTGGAGAAAGTAAATGTAGGTGTATGAATATTAAGAGCTCAGATGGGAAACCACTTCTAGGGAAAGAAGACGAGGCAGAAGGATGGCAGGAACATACCCAACAGTTGTATCAAAGTGAAGACGTATATGATATAGTTCTGGAAGAAGAAAGGGCTGTTGATGCTGATGAAATGGGAGACCAAATTTTGATGTCAGAATTTGACAGAGCTTTGAGAGACCTAAACAGGAGCAAGGCACCTGGTATTGATGACATTCCCTCTGAATTAATGATTGCCTTAGGAGAAAACAGCATGGCGAGGTTATTCCATCTAGTGTGTAAGATATGTGAGACAGGAGAAGTCCCATCAGGTTTTCGGCAGAATGTTGTTATACCTATTCCCACGAAAGCCGGTGCTGACAAGTGTGAAAACTACCGCACCAGTATTTTAGTAACTCACGCCTGCAAAATTTTAACGCGTATTATTTTCAGAAAATGGAAAGACATCTTGGAACTGAGTTGGGAGAAGGTCAATTTGGCTTCAGAAGAAATGTTGGAACACGTGAAGCTATCCTGACTTTAAGTCTGATCGTACATACATGGCGTTCGTAGATCTTACAACTAAGACGATGTAAATCTGTATAAACATCAGTCTGCAGTGATAAGAATCGAGGGCTTTGAAAAAGAGGCAGCAGTCCAGAAAGGAGTGAGGCAAGTTTCATATAGAACAGGCAGTAAAGAAGAATTTGGGACGGTAATCACAATCCAAGCAGAGGAAATCAAAACAATAGATTTGCTGATGATATTGTTATTTTACCTGAGACTGCAGAAGATCTTGAGAAATTGCTGAATTTTATGGACAGAGTATTGGGTAACAAGTACAGGATGAAAATAAATAAGTCCTAAACAAAATTAATGGAGTGCAGTCGAATGAAGTCAGGGGATGCAGGAAATATTAGATTAGGAAGCGAGGTCTAGGAAGTGGATGAATATTGTTAGTTGGGTAGTATAATAACTAACGATGGCAGAAGTAAGGAGGTCATAAAATGCAGACTAGCACAAGCAAGGAAGCCCTTTATAAAGAAAGGAAATTTGCTCACCTCGAACATTGATATAGGAATTAGAAACATGTTACTGAAAACATTCGTGGCATTGTATAGAAGCGAAACATGGACGATAACTAGCTCAGAAAGAAGGAGAATAGAAGCTCTTGAAATGTGGTGTTACATAAGAATGCCGAAGGTGAGGTGGATAGAACGAATCACGAATGAAGAGATAACGAATCGAATTGGTGAGGGGAGATGGATTTGGCTAAATTTGACCAGAAGAAGAGAGAGAATGATAGGACACATCTTAAGACACCCAGGACTTATGCAGTTGGTTTTTGAGGGAAGTTTAGGCGGTAAGAACGGTACGGGTAGACCAAGGTATGAATATGACAAGTAGATTGGAGCAGATGTAGGATGCAGCAGTTACGTAGAATTGAAAAGTTTAGCACAGGATAGGGTGGCATGGAGGGCTGCATCAAACCAGTCTGTGAATTGATGGCTCAAATAACAACAACAACAAGATCAATTACCTGGAAAACACACACGTTTTAAAAGGATTATTTTCTAATTAAAAGCATCATTAGCTTTGGAGTCTTCCTGTACTTCCAAATTCTTTCTAGGTATGAGATCTCCCAATAAACTCTTTGTGTCCAATTGCACTGTCAGGTCTGTAGTCCACAAAATAATTACACCTCTCTTTTTATTATTAAAGAGGACGTATGGAGTGCGACCCGAATAATTAATTATTAATGTTATTTCTCTTTTTATTGTAGTACATTTGCCACGGATAACGCGTTAGCATGAACTTGTGCATCGTTTAGGTTTTTCGGTTTCAAAGTTGCAGTATCAAGTCTTTGTGATATTGATCTATCGCTAATTACATAATATACTAAAATGTAGCCAATGTGCCCTAAAACAAAAATCTTCTCACTATCAAATACAACATGGAAAAATAATGCTCTGAATGTAACAACCTAAGTTAAATTGTAGAAATGTTTGCTCAGTTAAGAATCTCGACAATTTACTGCCGTTTGAAGTTGTTACGATTGCTGAGTCAATATCATATTACACACACACACACACACACACACACACACACACACACACAGACACACACACATTCCACAAAACAGCAAAGATTAAAAAATCCTCGAGCCGTCCAGTGATCAAATTCGGAAACCTTTAGAACAAAGGTCAGCAGTAATATATTCGTCGCGCGAAGTCACAATTGTTTCTTACACTAGGTGGATCAACATTCAATGCTCAATATTCTAGGAATTATAAAGGAAACAAAATAAAATATTTGTTATTACGTAGGCACAGATCGGAAATTAATTGCTAAAGTACTTTTTTTACAATGTGTTTTACGTCTAACCGATACTGATAGGTTTTATACGTCTTATGGCGACGATGGGTTAGGAAAGGGCTAGGAGTGGGAAGGAAGCGGAAGTGGCCTTGATTATGGTACATCCCCAGCATTTGGGTGGTGTGAAATGGGAAACCGCGGAAAACCATCTCCAGGACTGCCGACAGTGGGGTGCGAATACCCTAACCGCACAGCTAACTCGCTCGGTGAAGTACATTTTCAGGTGGTTAAAAATGAAGCTATTACACCTGAAGTTAATGTTTTCACAAAAAGAATGTTCAAAGGTGCATCTTCTGCTGCATTGCACGAGTTAGTGCTTTCGTACATGTTCTAAGACCCCATGCATGTGCTGTAGAGTGCTCAGCTGCAAGCACCCGAGCGGTGAGCTCCTCCTCAGTCTCACACACATTCTCACTCTGCTCTGAACAAACAAAGAACTTACTGTGAGTTGTCACAGCACGGACATTGCATTCTAACGTCATGGCATGTTTAATTAAGTATGTAGACGAAATGAATACCCTTACAGCACAGTTTCTGATTTTGTCAGCCAATAACCAGTCTCGATCCATGGTTATTTAGCGAAAAAATAATCTTCAGTCTCTTGTATAATTCCTAGTTGGAATATTGAATTTTCATACACCTTTTATATGTGACTAATTGTATAATGCTTTAATATGGCAGTAAAGGTATATTATTCTTTTCTTATTTCTTAATCTGCTTACCCTCCAGGGTTGGTTTTTCTCTCGGACTCAGCGAGGGATCCCACCTCTACCGCTTCAAGAACAGTGTTCTGGAGCGTGAGACTTTGGGTCGAGGGATACTACTGGGGAGAATGACCAGTACCTCGCCCAGGTGGCCTCAGCTGCTATGCTGAACAGGGGCCTTGGTGGGGGATGGGAAGATTGGAAAGGATAGGCAAGGAAGAGGGAAGGAAGCGGCCGTGGCCTTAAGATATGTACCATCCCGGCATTTGCCTAGAGGAGAAGTGGGAAACCACGGAAAACCACTTCCAGGATGGCTGAGGTGGGAATCGAACCCACCTCTACTCAGTTGACCTCCCGAGGCTGAGTGGACCTCGCTCCATCCCTCGTACCACTTTTCAAATTTCGTGGCAGAGCCGGGAATCGAACCCGGGCCTCCGGGGGTGGCAGCTAATCACACTAACCACTACACAGAGGCGGAAGGTATATTTTTTCTTTCAGTTTTACGTCACACTGATTCATACAGGTCTCATGAGGACGATGAGAGAGGAATGGGCTAGATCTGTGAAGGCAGCGACCATAGCCTCGATTAAGGGTATATCCCCAGCATGTCGAGCGAGCTGGCCGTGCGGTTAGGCTCGCGCAGCTTTAAGCTTGAATGAATGCAGCAGATGGTGGGTTCGAATCTCATCGTCGACAGCCCTCAAAATAATCCTCCTGTTGTTATTTAACACAGGGTACCTTAGTCACAGCGCCGTATACCAATAGTAAACGTGTACCTATGCTGGTGGGTGGGTGGGTGGGTGGGTGGGTGGGTGGGTGTGTATTTTGAATTAACTAAGGCTGGGAATGCTATTTGCTTTACGTCGCACCGACACAGATACGTCTTATGGCGACGATGGGATAGGAAAGGCCTAGGATTGGGAAGGAAATGGCGTAGCCTTAATTAAGGTACAACCCCAGCATTTGCCTGGTGTGAAAATGGAAAATGACGGAAAACGATCTTCAGGGCTGCCGACAGTGGGGTTCGAACCCACTATCTCCCGGGTGCAAGCTCACAGCTACGCGCCCCTAACCGCACGACCAACACGCCCTGTAAGGCTAGGAATGGAAAGGAAGAGACATGGCCTACATAATCACGATATTCACAAAGAACGGAAGTACGAAATCATACCTAACTATTAGTCCACCTCTGTGGTGTAGTGGTTAGTGTGATTAGCTGCCATCACCGGAGGCCCGGGTTCGATTTCCGGCTCTGCCACGAAATTTGAAAAGTGGCACGAGGGCTGGAACGGGGTCTACTCAGCCTCGGGAGGTGAACTGAATATATGGGGTTCGATTCCCTCCTTAGCCATCCTCGAAATGGTTTTCCATGGTTTCCCACTTCTCCACCAGGCAAATGCCGGGATCGTCCCCAGTTGTATTCCCCGACGCAAAGTCTCACGCTCCAGGACACTGCCCTTCAGGCGGTAGAGGTGGGATCCCTCGCTGAGTCTGAGGGAAAGCCAATGCTGGAGAGTAAACGGATTAAGAAAGAAAGAAAGAGAAAGAAAGAAAGAAAGAAAGAAAGAAAGAAAGAAAGAAAGAAAGAAAAAGAAACTATTATTTCTAAGAAGATGATGTAGAATGAAACGATAACGTATTTCTCTTCTTAGCCACTTTCTGGAGGCTCGGTCCTCTGTGTTCCAGACGCTCAAACGAACTCTAAATTCGTGATGGATCCAAGAAGTGACACCGTGACAGTTAAGTGTGAAACTACAGTTCTAAGACCTTTCATCAGTTCCAAGGAATTAATACTCGAGTTTAAACCGTGGTAGAAAGACAAACGCGTGGATCAATAGCAAATCTAATTTTGCACCAAATTATTCATACATACTTTCTGCGTTTACATGTAATGTACGATGTTAATTTTGGGTTTCAGTGCTTCAGCTACTTTAATTGAACCAAAAAGAGAACCTATTGTTTTGACTTTATGGAAAATCTTGATTCAAAAACTCCATCAAATAGAAAGGCACAATTATTTTTAAAAAATCAATATTTATAGCTCTAAGTGCTCTTAACAAGTTTTCGAAATTACAGTATTTTATCATGATTGTCTAAAAATGTATTTCCATTTGAAAGTGGAATAGATTTCTCTGTAATGTGAAGCCAGGTGAAATTGTATTTAACACCGTTATAAACAACGAAATTACTATTTTCATAATCAATACTTTATAAAAGTACGCGTATCCATTAATGCAATACTTATTCTTGATATTTTAAATAACGAGTTACTATCTTCTCCAGAGTAATAATATGAATGTCGCCGTAATACCTATCTGTGTCGGTGCGACGTAAAGCCAACAGTAAAATATATACCAGGTGGCTCTCGAACGCCGTACTTTCTACTTATAAATACCCCGCATCCACAAATGATGAATGGGATATCTACCAATTGATTTTTACAGGGGCACTACAGCCGGCGGGCAGGTTACGTCAGAGTATGAAGAGATAAGAAACGGAGTGTCGCTCGCAGCAAGTTACTCAGCGCTACCGGTCTAATGCACCCCTTGCATTAGTAAACATCGTTTTCGACCGCACAGTTCTAGGCTGGTGTATGGTACAGCCGCACTATATTTGCTCTCTGCTTATCGGCAATGGCTAGTGTGATCAGCAGCGACGAATACACAGATATTATTTTAAGCTGGACAACCTGGTCGGAATGCAACAGAAGCTCCAAACAGACGTACGCCTTCTACACGTATATTTCGCCGAACAGTATTAGTTTTTATTCCATACAATCAACTCTTTTATCGAGTTGAATGTCTACACGTGTAAAAATTTAACAAGTTATTAGATTTCATTTACTGCATCTTTGGCGTGTCTACATACAGTAGCGATTAGTGGGTGGGGCGAGGAGGGACAGTCGCTCCCACCCCCACTTTGTAGAGTAAATATTACATTTTCTTCCACTTTAGCCAGCTGGAACTAGGAATTATTTTTAAAAAGCTATTTGTACAAGCCTTGTTATCTTATGTGCCAAATCTTTCCTTTATTGTATAGCGCTACGGCAAGTAGTGGAGACTTTGTTTGTGCTGTGAGGGTAGTAGGGGTACACAATTTTTTGCCGAGGTCGTGGCCACTGAGTTATAATTCACCCGCTTGCCGCGCGCATTCGTCAGTCTGGCAGTCTCTTTATTGTCTGTTAGTTTCTTAGTGTGTATTCAATAACTAAATGATTTTAATTGCATAATCATGCCGTACATCTATGTAATTGTACCGGGCGAGCTGGCCGTGGGGTACGGGTGCGCAGCTGTGAGCTTGCACTCGGGAGATAGTGGTTTCGAATCCCACTGTCGACAGCCCTGAAGATGGTTTTCCGTGGTTTCCAATTTTCATACCAGGCAAATGATGAGGCTGTACGTTAATTAAGGACACGGCCGCTTCCTTCCCATAAGTTCTATCTGTGTCGGTGCGACATAAAGTCAATTGTAAAAAAATATATATTTAATTGTAATTGTAATTTCAACGCGAGAGAATACCAACTTTACTTTCACCGGACTAAATTATTTCGTACCGAGCTCGATAGCTGCAGTCGCTTAAGTGCGGCCAGTATCCAGTATTCGGGAGATAGTAGGTTCGAACCCCACTGTCGGCAGCCCTGAAAATGGTTTTCCATGGTTTCCCATTTTCACACCAGGCAAATGCTGTGGCTGTACCTTAATTAAGGCCACGGCCGCTTCCTCCCCACTCCTAGACCTTTCCTGTCCCATCGTCGCCGTAAGACCCATCTGTGTCGGTGCGACGTAAAACAACTACCAAAAAAAAAAATTATTTCGTCTGTATTAAATGTATGTATGTAAATGTAATTAGTCTGCCCTGTGGATTATTCGTAATAATAGTTTTTTTGAGATTTTGATTCAATGCTATATAATAAAATTTTCACCAGGTCTCACAAATATACTACAAAGAAATAATTTAGGAACGTCCCGTTGAAATACGATTACAAGTGAATTTTGTTTTACAACTGGCTTTACGTCGCACCGACATAGAGATGATTTATGGCGACGATGAGACAAGAAAGGGCTACGCGTGGAAAGGAAGCGACCGTGGCCTTAAATAAGGTACAGCCCCAGCACTTGCCTGGTGTGAAAATGGGAAACCACGGAAAACCATCTTCAAGGCTGCTGACAGTGGGATTCGAAACTACTATCTCCCGAGTGCAAGCTCAGAGCTGCGCGCTCGTAACCCCACAGCCACCTCGTCCGGTATAATTAAATAGAAGTACGGCATGATTATGCAATTAAAAGTAATTTAGTATTTGAATACCTACTAAGAAACTAACAGACACTAAAGAGACTGCCAGACTGATGAATGCGCGCGGCAAATGGGTGAATTATAACTCAGTGGCCACGACCTCGGCAAAAAAATATGTACCCCTACTACCCTTCCTCACAGCACATGCAAAGTCTCCACTGCTTGCCGTAGTGCTATACAAATTGGTTAGCCGCGACGAACAGCATTTTGTGCGTATTTCCGTCAATAATTATGTTAATAATTAAAGAAAATAAATGAAGGAATTAGCAGATAAGATAACAAGGTTTGTACAAACAGCTTTTTTAAAATAATTCCTAGTTTCAGCTGGCTAAAGTGGAATAAGAATGTAATGTTTACTCCACAAAGGGGGGGGGGGGGAATTGTCCCTCCTCGCCCCACCCCCTAATCGCCGCTACTGTTTGCAGACACGCCAAAGATGCAGGAAAGGAAATCTAATATTCCACTCGATGGAAGAGTTGCATGTATGAAACAAAGACTAATACTGTTCGGTGAAGTACTTGTGTAGAAGGCATACGTCTCTTTGAAGCTTCTGTTGCATTCCGACCAGACTGTCCAGATTAAAATAATGTCTGTGTATTCGTCGCTGCTGATCACACTAGCCATTGCTGACATGCAGACAGTAAATATAGTGCGGCTGTACCATACACCAGCCTAGAACTATGCGGTCTAAAACGATGTTTACTAATGCAAGGGGTGCATTAGACCGGTAGCGCTGAGTAACATGCTGCGAGTGACACTCCGTTTCTTATCTCTTCATATTCTGACGTAACCTGCCCGCTGGCAGTAGTGCCCCTGTAAAAATCAATTGGTAGATATCCCATTCATCATTTGTGCATGCGAGGCATTTATAAGTAGAAAGTACGGCGTTCGAGAGCCACCTGGTATATAAGAATACGGTGTTAGGTGTAAGAGAAGGTCACGTGGCCTTGATCTAGCTAGGATAAATACATTATTAATTTACCAGTTACCACTAGAACAAGTTTTGCCAATTCACTGCATTTGTGCTACATGTCGTATGTCACATATCAATTTCTCGATGTTGAAGAATTATGGATAATTGATTCCAATACATAATTTACAATTGTTTTATCAATTTTTAAACGATCATTGGTTTTGTACAACTGTGTGTAAATTACTAGAAGAATTGACACAGACACAGCAGCTAATCGTCTTATATTTTCAAATGTTCAAGGGGCTACTCTGCACAATTAGCTTTTCCTTTTAGAAAATATACTTACAGAATAGAATTATTAAAGACACGTCAATTTGTTGTGAATCTGCGTTATTTATTGGAGTTTTAAATTAGGTAGTCGTATACTTCAGTACTGTCTTATTAAATTGTTTTCTAAGTGCAGAACCCTGATAGAGCCCTATAAACGAGCGTCATTTGTCGAAAAGTGTACTTACATTGATGCGAAGAATCCAGCTGTATTGTTTAAACCTTAGCCTATGCTGATATTTTTGAGATACCTCGCGAACACAATTTTTATTACTTAAACCTAGTTTTTGTGTTCCTCACTAATACTGCAGTACCTAAAATGAACCTGAATGGACTAGAAAATACCCTATCGGTACCTAGAAATCAATTGCGTTACCTAATACTTTGTGCTGATATATATAGACACGTCGCGAGCGCGATATTTCACAAATATTTAGGTTTACAATTCTCCGATCTATGTTACCACCATAAAATAATCAATGGATACTCCAAATATAATACTCTTCCGGCGTACTTCCCTATACACGTTCTCCCCGCCCTCACGCAACCGTCGCACTCACCATGTGTTCCGTCCGTGCCTAACCTACAACAACGCTCTATCTTCCACAGTCTCCTACTCTTGGTAACTCACTACCCGACATCGATATATTTACACCTTTCGCATCCTTCAAACAAAATATTAAAAGTTTCCTTTGATGTCCCCTCCAGGTTTCCATTTTCTTCCGTCCATCCAACCCTCGACCTTCCTTCTTCCTAATTTCTGTAACAGACACTTGCCAGTTATCGTTGTCATTGTTGTTATATTGTTATTAATAATTTATTGTTGATACATAATATTGTTGTTTATACCTTTGTTATATTTTATACTTATATAACCTTATTATTATTATTATTATTATTATTATTATTATTATTATTATTATTATTATTATTATTATTATTATTATTATTAATTTGAGTGTAAAATGGCCCTCCATAGGCTGTATCTAATAATTAAATAAATAACTAAATACATGTAATCGGCTATTGTTCTTTCTTTCTTTCTTTCTTTCTTTCTTTCTTTCTTTCTTTCTTAATCGGTTTACCCTCCAGGGTTAGTTTTACCATCAGACTCAGCGAACGATCCCACCTCTAACGCCTTAAGGGTAGTGTCCTAGAGTGTGAGAATTTGGATGGGGATACAGCTGGGGAGGAGGACCAGTACCTCGCCTAGGTGGCCTCACCTGCTATGCTGAACAGGGGCCTTGTGAGGGGATGTAAAGATCGGAAGAGGGAAGGAAGCGGCCGTAGCCTTAAGTTAGGTACCATCCCGGCATTTATCTGGAGGAGAAGTGGAAACCACGGAAAACCACTTCGAGGATGGCTGTGATGGGAATCGAACCCACTATACACAGTTGCTCTCCCGAGGCTGAGTGTACCCCGTTCCAGTCCTCATACTACATTTCAAATTTCGTGCCAGAGCCGGGAATCGAACCCGGGTCTCCAGAGGTGGTAGATAATCCCACTAACCTCAACACCACAGAGGCGGTCTTACGCTATTGTATTAGTAGAATCATAAAATCAGTCACTTTCCATTTTGAGAAAATTTAACATTAATTATTGGATTGAATAATCGGCTCCAGAGGAACTACAGAATGACAAAATTTAGGGTAAAAAATCTGCTAAACCTGTGAGTTCGTAATAGCATCTTAGTCAAAACGTAATTTGGTAATTAATACATAAATAAACTGACTAGATTAGGGAGAAGAAGAATAAGAGTCGATATGAGATTTCGTACTGTTAAACCTCATTGGAATGTTCTAGATGAAAATGTTTTCAGTTGCATTTTTAAAGTACAATCCAGATATCGACACGGGAGTTAAAACATGAACATTGTCTTTCTAAGACTGATGAAATCAGCAACTTACGAGTATAATAATAAGAATAATTACTGAGACTGAAATATATAATAGTTTTCTTATTAAACAGTCAGCTTACAGATTAAACATTCAGTAGCAATTAGTTGTATACAATTTTAGTGTCTACTGGCTGTAGCAAACGTGAATATTTCTCTGAAAAGTCCATGTAAGGAATTTTAACTGATACTATAGGCCTTATATTATCACTCTGTGCTTAAGCAATAGTATAATTCAAGCTACAAGAATGTGTTGCCTATCCATGATCTTACATTAGCTACGGGATTGTCTGACGCCCATGATAAGTACCACTGTGATGAAAACCTTGGGTCTGCGTTGCCTTAGAGTAATACCATTATGTGAGGAACACCATGGGTTTGAGTTGCCTGTGGTCGTTACCACAATGTGTGATACACCGCGGGTCCACATTGCCTATGATTAGTTCCACTATGTGAGGAACTCCACGAGAATACCAGCGCCCGTGATTAGTCCCACTATGTGAGAAATGCCAAGTGTCTGCGTTTCTTGTGAGTAGTACCCTTATGTGCGAAACACCCTAGGTTTGTGTTACCTGTGACTGGTGCCGTTGTGTGTGACATTCCATGGGCCTACATTACCTGTGATTAGTACCACCATGCATGAAACACCATGAGTCTATGTTACCTGTGCTTAGTACCACTATAGGAGGAACACCGTAGTTCTGCTTTACCAGTGATTAGTACCATTATAGGGTCCGGTGACCTGGATATTGGACCCCTTTAGATAATTAGTATCATTCTAGTAATTAAGGCCTTGGAATTGAATCCATTGATTATTTTTGTTTCACGATCATATTTTCACCATCATTCATTTCAGATTCTGGTCAGCGGATACATTTTGAAGTTTTAATCTTCGTTTCGTTCACCTCGTACTATTAGGGGCGGATGGCCTATCTGTTAGGCCCCTTTAAAAAACAAACATCATCACCACCACCACCATCATCATCATCATCATCATCATCATTACGTTAGCTACATTAGGTTTATTTTTCTAATACTGGTGGTTTGAAATCACTGACATTGACCAACCATGCAAATGTACACCACAATTAACGTATAAATAATATTATTGGTTTTATGTCCCACTGACTACTATTACGGTTTCTGATGACACTGAGGTGCCGTAATTTTGGCCCACAGGATCTTTTTGCCTGTCGGTAAATGTGGTATAAGCTTAATGGAAACCTTAAAATACCATCTGAGTGTGCCGGTATCGAACCTGCCAATTTAGGCTACAGAGGCCAGCACTCAGCCGTCTGAGCCATTTAGCCCAGCGACTGAGGGAGATAGTAACATACAGAAACGATGATCTGGCACAAGTAAATGGAAGTAATGCTATATTTCGATCTTGGTTCGATTCCTGACTATGCGACGAAATGGAACGGGGTGAATTCAGTCTCAAGTAACACAATTGAGGAAAGAACTGGGCTGAAATTTTGCCGGGCTGAGTGGCTCAGACGGTTGAGGTGCTAGCCTTCTGAGCCCAACTTGGCAGGTTCGATCCTAGCTCAGTCCGGTGGTATTTGAAGGTGCTCAAATACGTCAGCCCCGTGTCGGTAGATTTACTGGCACGTAAAAGTAACCCTGCGGGACTAAATTCCGGCATCTCGGCTTCTCCGAAAACTGTAAAAGTAGTAGTGAGTCGTAAGGCCAATAACATTATGGGCTGAAATTTCACTCTTGATCATAAGAGCGGTGATTTTTCCGTGGATTATCACTTCATTTGGAGATGAATGCTCAGATGATACATAATACACAGGAGCACGGCAGTTTTTTTTCTATTAAAAATACACACACCAGCGTAGACACCACAGTGGCACAGGTTTACCAGACTTCACGTAGACCCATTCGCAGTATTATTGACCGCTCAACATGAATCAACACCAGCAACATTGCTTTTGTACTTTGAAATGAGTATAGCCGTGGATGGCGCCCACACCTGCAGTTGTATTCAATTTCAAGGGGATACATTCACCGCTCTCACCCTAAGCATTACCATATTTAGGTGTTAAGTATGTGCTGCCATCTACTCATCACTTCCTACACTACTTTGCTTACTTTAAACGATGCAGACTACCATCTGATCTGCGGTGAATTATCACTAGGCTTAGGATATAGAAAGCGAAATCAGTCTACAGTCAGATATAGATATAAAATCTCCAGGACAAGAACATGAGATACATGTGCATGGTTATATTAGTAAAATGTTGCAAAGAATTGACAGTCAACAAGTGCAGGGTGTAAAAGGGAGAAGGGGTGGCATATAAGGACGCTATATTAGAAACGGCAAGGGGATACCAGGAACAAGTGCGTGTAAATATGTAAGAAAGTGAACATCTTGGTAGAAAGATGAAGTCCGGGAAACTTGTAAACCTAAGAAGAAGGCGTATCAAAAATAGCCCCTAAGAAGAAATGATGTAGATAGGGGAATGTAAATAGAAGAAAGAAACAAAGCGAAACAAGTCACTGTAGAGTCCAAGAAGGAATCGAAGAAGTCTTTGGTAACAACGTGGAAAGGCTTGGTCAAGCGGCAGGGAAATCATTCTGGACTATAATAAAGAACCTTAAAAAGGAAAAATTTAACTGGATGGAGTATTGGGTAAATCAGGTGAGCTCATTGTAGATCCTAGGTAGTCACTGGACAGATGAAAGGAATATTTTGAGGATCTCTCAACGTGAAAGGGAAATTTTTGTGTTGAAATCGCAATCCGCCGAGCTCATGAGGAGGAGAGCAACGAATCCAGTGAAATTTCGCTCGAGGAAGTGAAAAGAATGAAAAATTGCATTATCATAAAGTAAGAGGAATAAACGAAATTAAATCTGAAATGGAATGCAGTTATGAACGGTGTTTCTTGTTTTGAAAATAGGTGCGTGGGTTTGTCGTTATTAGGTTTTTCATAGCAGGCTACGTTGGGCTGGGTTAGAATTCCAAGTTCGCAGCTGCTTAGGGTAGTTGTTGCTTCGGAGTTTGAATATGGAATGGGTCGGTTGGCATTAAGGGATATATAAATCTAAGAGATCCCTTTCTCAGATCAACATTTCGACACTCCGTCAGTTCTTACAATGTAAAGCACGTCAAGCGACACTAACCCTGATTATTATTATTATTATTATTATTATTATTATTATTATTATTATTATTATTATCGTTAACATCCGCTGAAAATCTGTGAAATATATTTCTGTTTGTCTACGTAATGTTTCAGTATCATTCATTCTGTAGATTAGAGCTACTTATAATTAGATATGAACAAAAAGTATGGCAAATATTATCATTCTAAAAATTATCACATCAAAGGGCTTCTACTTTTGCGTTTTAATAGTGCACTGAGTGTCGGGTTAATCCAATTTCTATTTTAATCATTCAGGAGGGAGGTGAATTTTTGAGTGAGCAATGTATGCATTTGACTGACAACTCAGTTATTTTAGTAATTTGAGCCGATTGTTTACACAGTAGATTGGTTTGCGGGGAAATATCGATAAGTCATAAATATCAATGAGCGTTAACAACTTGCACAATGAATGGCTACATTTTACAACATTTCAAACATTAATGTTTTACATGAAATCCTTCTGCATAAAAAACTACCGTCTTTCATTTGCTGTGCGCTCTAAGAATAAACGTAAACTTAGGACGTCAATTCTGGTATTTGTAGATAGTATACGATATCCTTTTATTTGAGTTTGAGATAAGTTTTGCATTGTTTTATTCTTTAAAGTAGATATCAACACAACTCACTATTTTCAGAAGAAAGCCACAGTTAGAAAGCCATGTGTGAACTGTGTGGAAGAATGGCAATACGACAAAATATGATAGATACTACCTCAAAGTTGATTTACAAATATATATTAACCATTTGGAGACCAATACGTTTGGCTGGTTCGTGTTATCTTTCTCAAAAAATGCGGGTGTGTTAATGTCTGTTCTTTATGCTGAGAAGATGTAATATTAAACTCAAACTCAAATAAGAATAGAATAGAATACTCCCATCCCCTAGTTCCGCATCGCTTGGAACTGAGGTGGGGGAAGGGGGGTTAATCATTAATTGCAATTCATATTATTCTGAAACATGAATAATTTTCTTATTGCATTTTAATTTTTTTCAAATTTCTTTTTTCATAGACATTAACAGTGTTTTATTGTCTAGGACAATATCAAATGGCGGGAATATTTCTCAAACTCAATTAAAATATGGTAATTCACATGAATACATACTTTCTGGAAATGCATAATTTTTAAGTATGCTGCTCTTACAGTATAGCAAGTCTCAAAACATACACTTCGATTAAGGTTTTGATTCTCTGAAAACGTTTTGGAGAAGAAGTCTTATCTGTGACTTTCACATTTTCAAAGCGAATACTTAAGGGAATTTTTCCTAACTTTAGCGAAAGAAAACTAAGTCCTTGAACGTGTTCAACGTGATTTGTACATCGAGCACTTGTTCATTTCATAAGTGTTTTGAATGGAATGTTCACTCAACCGCACAAAAAATTGGCTGGTAAAAGAAATATTTAATTTTGTACATTCTCGAAACGCGAGGATATTTGTAAACTGCGGATAGCTGATGGCCGAAGATATGATACTTGGAATCCTACCACCTGCACAATACTGTATGTTCACCTTCTTTTAAACAAAACGATTTTGATAGAAAGTCATCTTCTGTGACGGCCACGTTTTGTGTGGTTGAGCGTACGTCCTGTGTGATGCAGTCTTTCCTCTAAAATCATTCCCCGTAAATTCACACCATATATAGAGTATTTCTAGAAATGTAATTGTATGTAAATGTATATTCATGATAATAGCTGGCACGTATTTTTGTCAACTTCGTCACTGTTAGTATGCGCTCTCTCTCTCTCTCTTTCTCTTTCTCTTTCTCTTTCTCTTTCTCTTTCTCTCTCTCTCTCTCACCTTTATAATGCATTTAAACCTATGGAGTCGGTACATAACAGAGATAATAGGTTTACAAAAACCACCCTTCAAATTCCCCTTCATCGTACCAGTGGATTTAATAAATCCTTTGTTTGCACTGCATCACGTATCTTTAACGTCTTTAATCTTCACCGTTTCGCAAATAACACTAACTGTACACAGCTAAAGCAGTTCTTAAGATCTATCTTTCTGGAGGAGTACGCAAGAGGCTGAGATCAGGCATTCTTGTGTCGAACAATCAGAAATATGTATATTTCGAAGAAAATTGTTTCTCTGCCTTAGCTTTATATTCTTTAGATCCATGTAGTCCAAAATAACAGAAGGGCTTAATGATTTACTTTCTTACTTATTATATAACGTATGTCTTAACCTTACTGGATTTGGTATCTGTATTTTAATTTTTTTATGTTTCATGTTTAGTTTAATACTTTAATATTATCAAAATGTAGTTACTGTGATCATAAATCTGTATTGTATTATAAGAAGACGCTACATAAAGGGGCTTTTCAGCCTCAGTGGCATGTAAATCATGATCAATAAATTCAATCCAATTCAGTTCAATTCAATTCCATTCAATTCAATTCAATTCTCTCTCCACTTACCAATGAAATATAATTTTATAAACCTAACATTTGTCTCCCTTAATTTACTAAAAGACACAAAAGATAACATATTAAAGTTAGACAAGACGCCAGGCGTCTAGAGATTTGTGTACCCACGTAATCAAAAGAGTCCAAGTTAAACGATATCTAATTCCAAAATGTACATTATTTTGGTCACGGAAGTAACAGGAATCCGACCAGGAAGAGTCTCCTTTGTTCAACAAAGACATATGCTTGTAGAACCTAGCATATCGCCTATCCCAGCAATTGTACAGTGGATATAACGCAAATATTTTGTTACTGCCTAAGGAGAAAGTTGCTGGCATTAAAATATCGTCTTAAAGATTGAGTATCTGCTCACAGACTACATGTGTTTATTCACCTTCTTTTAAACAAGACGATTTTGAAAGAAAGTCATCTTCTGTGACGGCCAAGTTTGTGTGGTTGAGCACACGTCCTGTGTCGCAACTAGACTATTTCAATGTAATTTTAAAATGTAGGCTCTAAGTTCAAAGAAAAGGAGAACGTTTAGCCTCATGAGCATAACGAGCGAAACATAGTCTCCATTAAATTTGAATTTCGTTAAAACGTTTACAAGCATTCCTCTAATGTTTCTTCGTTCTAGTATGATCGGCAGGGGCTGCCTGGCAGAAGCGGTAAAGGCGTGCTCGGTTCGCCCGGAATGACGTGGGTTCGAATCCTCGTCAGGAAGTCGTAAAATTTAAGAAACGATATTTCCACTTCCGGAGGTGCATATGACCCTGAGATTCACTCAGCCTACATAAAAGATGAGTGCCAGGTTAATTCCTGGGGGCAAAGGCGGCCGGGCGTAGAGCTAACCACTCTACATCATCGCGTGCCGCGGTTAACAATGGTGGAAGCCTTTACCTTGCACTCCTCCAAGGGCTTTCATGGCCTGTATGATCGGCAATATCCTTCAATGCCTCAGTTTAGGTCCAACTACGCTGAATATTCGTCGGACAATGTTTTGCTCCACAGACTTAATTCTTTATGAAGGGTAAAATCTTAGTATGTTCAGTGAATATAAAGTGAATGAACCTACTTACCTTTACTTTGATAACATTTGCTCGATAGTCATTGTACAAAAGTCTGTACGAGGACCGTTTAATGGATTTTACCATCGGGCCACTTCGATAATATTATAATGATAGGTGGCCCACACACATATATTGATTAGAAAGATATTGGTTACATACTTTCTGTCCTCCCCGCACAACTTCCTCGTGAGTTCTTCAGTTGTGACAAATGAAAGTTAGATGTAAATAGTATACTTTTGTAAATTTTTTCAAAGATCTTGTAAAAGGTACTCCACTGCACACTTTTCGAGTAGTCAGAACATGAAGGTCTATAAGGCCGTAGCGTTTTTATTTATTCTAAGCCATCGCAGAGAGCGAGTAAACGGGGAGCTAACAGTGCTCGGTTTCAATTGTTTATTCTTTTATTAATTATTAGCATTGTTAGTCTGTTCAATGAGGTAAGGGAAGATCAATTCATGTGTGCTCGTTCACTTTTTATTCGAAATAACTCTCCACCTGCATGGCTGGTATCTTGGCTGAATGGTCGGCCTAAAGGACTTCGGTACCTAGGATCCTGTGTTCTATTCCAGGCTGGGTTAGGGATTCTAGCCGCGTTTTAGTTTATTTCTCTAGCTCGGGGGTGGGTATTTGTAATCGTATCAATACACATCTTCACTTACTCTATCACCAACACTCGTAGAAACATGCAGTAGGGTTGGCGTCTAGTAGGCCATCTGGTCATGAAACTGGACTTAATCCACATTAGCGCCGAACCCAGATAATTCCAGAAAATTGGGAGGTGGAGTGGCAGGCCACTCCTCTTCCAAATAAACTGAGAGCGATAAAGGTACAACGAAGGTATGGAGGATTTCCCTTCGGGCTTATCGGAGGGAAGCAGTGGTATTATGTCGTCACCGGATCTGCCACGGTATACTAACGAACTCCATTTATTGAAAGGAGAACCCCCTCCGGTATATACTTGCGGCGATCATCTTACTGTGGTACATATCATTTCGGAGTGCGTGGACCTGGTCGGACTGCGCCGTAGTCTCAAACTCCCGCGTACCATCTCCCTCATCCTGCGCGATGACGAGCAGTCCGTAGACCTCGTCATCCGTTTTATGAGGGATAGTGGTCTTTTTTATTGTGTGTAATGATGTCCTTTGTCCTAGTGTATTTGTGTTAACTGCACTTTTATCCCTTTGACTTTAGTTAAGTTCGTGTTGTGTATTTTAATGTGTTATTTTAACTTTTAACTTGAATTATATATAGAATATCTGTATTCCAGGCAATACCGTGTTCCTTTGTCACCTGTATTTTCTATTATTTTATTAGAAATAAGGCATTGCGAATTAGATCCACTGATTGTTTTAATGTCATAACCATTTTTCATCACCAGTTTTTTAACTCCCGTCAGTGGATACATTTTAAAATTTTAATTATCATATCATATAATGTCGTCCATCTCGTTTCATTAGGTACCGATGACCTTCGATGTTAGGCCCCTTTAAACAACAAGCATCAATTCCAGAAAAGGCCAGGAGAGAAACACTCCAAATTCGGTTATAAATGAACCCTTAATTTGTGTCTACTTTTTCTGATAATGGTAACCTGTACCTCCGTGAGGTAGCGAATGTTTTAGAAAAACTCAGTTCTAGACGTTCGCGGTTAGATCTTATTTGTGTGAAATCCTAATTTCTCTGAGATAGAGAGCTGAGAGTTGCTCAGTTGACCCTGTTCTAACTCTTAGTCCAGAGTTAACATATTGATAAGCCTGAGTATCGAACCCGCTATCTCCCCTACACTATGGATCAGGCAGATGAAAATTACTTGGAACATTAGAGAAACTACACAATGCTGTATATGTGAAGCTCAAGAGACGTTTGAGTCATTTCAATATGAATAGGTCGCTAACATTGTAACAATTCTCGAAATGATCGTTGCAGCTGAAATAAGCCGGGTTGCGCGTCTTCATTCTTTTCTTAGGCAAAAAGATGCGACTGCGGTTTTCATTCGACTTAAATTATTTAAATCCCACAACTTTTAACAATGTTGCTGAACTTGTCTCCATGCTCGGATTATTCATGGCTCAATGTACCACCCAGGGAGTTGTTGTTTGCTCATGTCGTTACACCATTGAAGTCCAATTGTGTATAAGAAGGTTTCGATTTGAATAAAATTGTTTAAATCTCGCTAGTAGAACACTGTGGATAGAACTCGTTCATACAATGCTACGTCTCCTGCTCTGCAGGTAACGGAGGTAGCAAGAGTGACAATGCCATAGCCGTCGTGACTCGGTTACAAATTAATCTCAAGGGGTAAGAAAGATGGGGGTTAGGAGGAGAGGGCGCTAAATGTGTCCCGGACCGGAGGCGAGGCTACTAATCCTCTTACAGTGCGGCTACCGTCTCAAGGGCCTGGGAACTTATACCGGGACACCTTGCCACCAGTTTATGGGTGGCTATAGAAGAAGTGTGGCAGGGCAACTCAATTAAGAGACACTTATAACAATATTACCTCCAGTAGTAAATTTTTACCCCCTCTTTAATGATCCCGCTTTTATTCTATTCAAAGAACATTAATTGACAATCAAAAATCTTCTTCTTCTACTTCTTCCTTTTTGTTTGGTGAGTGGCCTATAGCAGACTTTGTTAGGGCTGATATTTCGCTCTTCAAGATCCCAAAATAGCACATTATTCCTACTTCTTCTGGATAGGTGAGTCGCTGAAAGCAGGAATTTTTTGCGAAAATATCTAACTCCTTTCCCTTCTTCTTCTTCTTCTTCTTCTTCTTCTTCGTCTTCTTCTTCTTCTGGATTGATGAGTGGCTAGCATTTTAATGGTTATTACCACAAAATCACGATAACATTTATTTTTATTTTTCTTCATCTACTTCTGGAGTGCGGATTGGCCGATAGCAGACCTTATCAAGGCCAATACCTTACCACTCAATACCTCCAAATACGAAAATATTTCTTCTTATTCTTCTGGGTTGATCAATAAACGATAACAGGCTTTTTAAGACTGATCTTTCACTGTTTAGTTCCCCAAAATCATGAAAATTATTCTTATTCTTCTTCTTCTTCAACTGGATTAGTGAATAGCCGATAGCAGGCTATGCCAAGGCGGATATTTTACAGTTCCATATCCCAAAATCACTACTTATCGTACCCTCCCTTCTAAAATGTCAGTGAACACCTTTCCTGGTATACTGATCGATTAAATACGTCGATAGTTGTTTCAGTTCTTCCTGTTCCCTTTGCTTATAGATAGGTGCAATTACTGCACTGCTTTCGTCCAACCAGAAGGTACCTTACAGTCATTCCATGGTAATTTCATTCCTCTATGAAGCCATTTCATTCCTGCCTTCCCACTACATTTCACTATTTCAGATTTAATTTCATCTATCCCTGCTTCTTTATGACAATGGTATTTATTTACCATCCTTTCTACAAGCAAAATTTCACAAACATCATTGTCCTCCTCCCCATAAACTCTGATATTCATGATGTCACCAGGAAATTTCCTTTTACGTTGAGAGAATTTTCAAAATATTCATACTCCTGTCCAGTGGTTCCCTGAGGTCTATTATGAGATCACCTGATTTAGCCAGAACACCATTCATTTCCTTTCTTCCTGCCTTTCTAAGATTCTGTCCAGAAATGTTTCCCTGCTGTTTTACCTAGCCTTTCCCGGTTATTGCCGAAATCGTCTCAGGAGGTCTTCTTTTCTTTCGCTCTGTTTCTGGGTACAATTTCTTGTCCTGCATCCGTCCTTGTTCAAAGCCGTTTCTGATACGCCTTATTTTTACGTTTACAAGCTGTTCTCGCTTCATCATTCCATCAAGATGTTCGCTTTTTCTCATCTTCATCAACAGTTGTTCCTAGGCATTCACTTGTGTGTATGCATCCGTGTATGCCACCCATTTTCATTATATATCCTGAATCCCCTTACTGTCTGTTGTTTGGAAAAAAATGAAATGGCGTATGGATTTTAGTGCCGGGAGTGTCCGAGGACAAGTTCTGTTGTCTGGAACTTTTATTAATATCCATGTCCTTAAATTTCCTCGTCCTGGAGATTTTCTACTCTTATTAGTGCGCAGGCAGATTTAATTTACTCTATACTAGGCCTAGAGATACTTAGTTTACTACAGATCATATAGTGGTCTGTATCACTGTAAAATCACGGAAAGCTTGTACATAGCTAACAGATTTCCTGAACACATAGTCGGTTAGGATATAGTCTATTATGGATCTAGTGCCCCTACTCTCCCATGCGAAGCGATTAATAGCCTTGTGCTTGAAGTATGTTTCGTAACTGCTAATCTCTCACTTGTAGCCTACAGAATTCCAGTAAACGTTTCCCATTCCTATTAGCTTCCATACTTTCCCCACATTTACCTATCATATTTCCATATCCTTCAGTTCTATTTCCAACTCTCGCATTGAAATCACCCCCATTACCACTATCCCATCCTTGCCGTTGACCCCATTTTTATTTTTTTAAGTAATTTTATTTCTCCCTGACATTTGTCTCACGCCCCGATGGGGTCACGGGTATGAAATATGTTTGAAATGTGTAGTAAGTAAAGACATTGCCCTGTTTTACGGCCGGATGCACTGCCTGGCGCCAATCCTATGGGGAGGGATTGTATTCACTATCGCATGATTCTGAGGTGCTTGGTAGTGTGGTGTGTTGGGAGCGTTTGGAGAAGTGTGTAATGCAACAAACACGCCGTCCCCGAAGAATTAAACAGACAAGGCCACGCCGTGAACTGAACCCAAGACCCTCTGTACTGAAGGTCACGACGCTGATCATTCAACCGAGGAACCGGGCTATTGTTGCTACCATATTATTATTATTTCCAATATCCAAGACACTTCAACGAATCTTCGAAATCAAATTCAGTAGTTTTCCACTAAAACAGCACGCCCTGCTGATTTTTACTTAAGATAAATAATCGCAAATAAATTAGATCGTATTAACCATTGCTTTTTGTTCAGCCATTAAAAGTGTAGGCCTACTTTACAGTTTCAGCGATAAGTCTTCCAGTTCTGTTTTGACCAGATCGGCTCTAAGAAATTTGGACCGTGTAATCCTCCTCAAATAATCCAGTTAAATCTACAGAATATTTTAATACGAATTTGCATAGGAACATTATTCTGAATATAATGCGAATATCGATCTTATAGGATGTGCACCTCTTCGTTTACATCCTCTTTGGTTACGTGTACTTCCCTTTTCAGTGTGTAGGGGAGCTCCTGGGAACAAGTACCGGCTCGCCTTCTCAGCTGCACGTGTGAGTGTGTCTCCACGAAAGGCCCGAGGATTAGAGACTGATCGTGACCGAACGTGTGTCTGTCACCACCTCAGCACTTAAATAACTCACCTCTTCATTAGTCAGTCCTAGTGACTTCTTCCCTACTCCCCTGTAACGAGTACCATGCGTGTATTTTTGGATTTACTTGTGTAGTGACCAGTTTTTTGTTTTGTTTTTTTGGTTGCTATTTGCTTTACGTCGCACTGACACAGATAGGTCTTATGGCGACGATGGGACAGGAAAGGCCTAGGAATTGGAAGGAAGCGGCCGTAGCCTTAATTAAGGTGCAGCCCCGGCATTTGCCTGGTGTGAAAATGGGAAACCACGGAAGACCATCTTCAAGGCTGCCGACAGTGGGGCTCGAACCCACTATCTCCCGATTACTGGATACTGGCCGCACTTAAGCGACTGCAGCTATCGAGCTCGGTGTAGTGACCAGTTGTGTCTTGTCATTGATATTTCAGAGCACGATTGAACTTCTAGTAGAATATCATTTTACAAGACTTTCACGACCATTATTCTAACATTATTATTATTATTATTATTATTATTATTATTATTATTATTATTATTACTATTATTAGTAGTAGTAGTAGTAGTAGTAGTATTTTACAATTGGCTTTACGTCGCATCGACACACAGATAAGTCTTATGGCGACGATGGTACAGGAAAGGTCGAGAAGTGGGAAGGAAGTGGAGGTGACCTTACTTAAGGTACAGCCCCAGCATTTGCCTGGTGTGAAAATGGGAAACAACGGAAAACCACTTATATGGATACCGACAGTGAGGTTCGAACCCACTATCTCCCGGCTGCAAGCTCACATCTGCGCGCCCCTAACCACATGGAGAGCTCGCCCGTCACAATTATTATTATTATTATTATTATTATTATTATTATTATTATTATTATTATTATTATTATTATTATTATCAAGTAGTGAATAACGTCGGGAATAATCGTATATCAAGCATTCTGTATTTTAATTATCTATTAATTGAACATCATATACTAGGACTGTGACTAAATTGAAATTAGGTCTAACTCAATCACGAAACTCCAACAATAGCGTGTACAAAATTACTTTGAGTAAGTTTGTGAGGTGGGGCAAGTATAATATCATGTTTTATTTTAGCATGGGTAGGCGTTATTTCTAATAGCATCCTATCTTAGTTGTGTGTGTAGTTACAGTACAATAAATCCATCAACGTGAAGCTCCGCAATAAAGCAATAAAAAATGCTAACCAATGCTCTGATGTATTCCACTGCAACATCATAGAAAGCACGACGACCTAACTGTATTTTCCAACAACCCAGCAAATTCACGTAGAACAAATAACTGAACACATTTTACTGTCACTGAGTATCACTAGTAAAAATCAAACAATATTTAAACACTCAACTCACATAATTAATTAAATATAATTATTGCCATACTTTTTTTTGCTATTTGTTTTACGTCGCACCGACACGGATATGTCTTATGGCGACGAATTGCCATAATTAAAGACTTTATAGATTTAATTTATTAATCATCATAATGACTTGCCGTGATTGAATATTAAGGGGAAATGTAAGTTAAGATGATTATCTAATTGCATGTGACATGTTACAGCATGTCTATCAGGATCACCTCGCTCAAATCTATGCATATTATCTAGATGAGAATATTACTAAAAATGAGCTTTAACCGATTTGGCTTAGCGTTTGAATCCATAGTTATTAAACCTCTATTTCTATAAATTTACGAAGTTGCGCTTGAGTATATTGTAACTGAAAAATCACTCCCACAAACCACGACTACTTTTCATTCAATGATGAAGCGTATCTACCAATTCTACACCAAAACTTCAATATTATAATCAAATGTGAAGCTTTACTTTACAGAAATATGTTTTTAAGCAGCAATATTCGCACATTCTGGTGTCCAGTCCGAATCAACAAGACCCACAGAATGACCAAAAAAAAATGCCTGTGGACGCTCTTGTAGAAAACTGGATGTTAAGTCTACACGCTAGGCTTTATTTGGTGATAGGACTAAACCATTTGTCCTTTGTTTGTTCTTTACCGCATAAAACATAAACAATTTCTGTAAATATCTACAAATTAATGGCCACCATTTATAAGAATTAATTATTCAAAAATTAGGATTGGCTTGTTTTGAAACTGAGTATCTGAAGTATATTCATACCAACGTTATACTCAATTGCTCCAGTAGTTCAGGCGTGGTTGAGCGGGAAATGAAAAGTCACATTTTTTTTGCTATTTGTTTTACGTCGCACCAACACAGATAGGTCTTATGGCGACGATGGGATAGGATAGGGCTAGGAATGGGAAGGAAGCGGCCGTGGTCTTAATTAGTTTGCCTGGTGTGAAAATGGGAAACCACGGAAAACCATCTTCAGGGCTGCCGACAGTGAGGTTCGAACCCACTATCTCCCGATTACTGGATACTGGCCGCACTTAAGCGACTGCAGCTATCGAGCTCGGTGATCTCACTTTTAACTATTAAACATTTTTAAAACAATTTCGTAAATATTATATTTTCAGGATAATATCTTGAAACAAAAACATAGCGGAATGTGCCTGTCGTTTAGATCCTCTTCTCTTATAATTAGATTACCAAAACCGAGTCTTAACTATCAACGCCTCGGTCTCCCTCTACTTATCCTCCTCCATTCGCCTCACATGACCCACCTATGAAGCCGGTTGTGTACAGCTTAATTCATAGAATTTATTCCTAACTTGGCATCATTTCGAGTACTTTCTTTTCACCATTCTCTCCTGTTTGTATTAGCAATTATTCTCGCTTCTTTCATGTCAGTTCCATCGATATTAAGTATGTATTAATGTCTCCACGAACCTCTTCACAGGCTGGAGGAGCAAGTAGGGTATCAGGACACTCTTTTGTCCTCGGGGGGAGAAACTGCCCTAACGGCAGATGGACAAGCACGATTTGGTCAACGGCATAGGATGGAGAAGGCAACGGGAACCACTTCTTTAAATATCCTCCTGGATATAATTTGTTTTAGAAAGCATATAGTTGGGTCACTGTCGTGTTAAATATTCCCGGGTAGGCCCCCATTCGTATCTCTTACGGGGGATACTTCGGAACTACAATGGCGAAGGAAAGTACAGATACAGAATACGAACATGGAATGTGAGATATTTCAAGAAATGTGGAAAAATTGGAAAACTTGAAACTGGAAATGAATCACCTTGCTGTGGACGTCATAGGAATAAGCGAAGTAAGAATGGAGAATTCTGGAGTTGTGAGAATGGAATTCTGCACTCAGGAGGTAAAGATGGTAGAGGACCCGTGGATTTTATGGTAAGACTAGCAATTATGCCCGTGCTTCGCTACGCTATTCTACATTGTATACGGATATCGAAGTAAATTACTGTCCATGCAGTGAATAACATTCTATTAATTGCATATCTCTTAGCGGTATCCAGAAACATCAGGGTGAGGTTCTGATACGTTGTTTCCAATGCAAAGTGCGAGTTGTTGAGTTGCGACGATAACGGCAGGCCTACTTGCCTACTGCTATTCCCAATCGGGTAGGGAAATATTGGTTACAATGGCAGATCTCCTTTCTTACTTCCAGAGGGATTACAGTTGAGTTTTTATTATAATAGCAGGCACCTTCCCTACTGCGGGAGAGTAATATCACTGTCTCGGCTCCCAATAAACCCCCAGACCACACCTTTGGACTGGTGGATGCTAAATATGAGGTTTGGTTGAAATATCTCCAGTAGTTTTCAGGTTATAAGAAATAAGCTTTACCCGCACCCGCTCTTGAGTTAAGTCCGCTGGGACTTGTACCGAAAAACGGCCCGTTAATGATATATCCCTTATTAATCCTCGTATCAAAATGATGCACATGAGAAAACAGGTTTAGAAATTGATTTCCATTAAGGCAGATAGATCTCCATTTTGGTTGTGTATAATATGTCGGAGTTCAAAATCACGTTTCCGGTTTCGTATAAATCTTCCCCAGTTAGTTCAGGAATTTGAAAACAATATTGGCCCTGAAACCTACACAAGGACAGGTGGATTCCAAATATGAAGTTTGGTAGAAATATATCCAGTAGTTTTCAAGTTATAAGAACTCGGACAAATAGACAGACACCGAAGCTAAAAAAATATGCAGATGGTCATTATTACACCTGAAACGGATAATGAATGAAAATTTCACCAAAAAAAGTCGATGTACATACGATTTTATTTATATAGAAAGAGAACAGTCGAAACTATAGTGAGCATTTGGGGATAGCATGAAAGAATAATGATGAAAATCAAAGCAGAACCAAGTGATATGGTCTACATGCCCACGACAAATTATATGCAGAAGAATGTGAAATATACGAACAAATTGAAGAATTCCTTATGAAAACGATGATCTTTAAATTCTTGGAGAAGGGATGGTGGTTGGAAAGGGATGAAGAAGCGGTAGGGGAGTGTGGCCTTGGAATGAGGAACAAGCGAGGATCGAAACTTACCGAGTTTTGTAAATCACATAATCTCATCATTGCTAACACCTTCTTCAGTCAGCCAAAAAGGCCTGGACTATGCATGGACTATGCCAAGCCATGGTGACTGTTGTCATTTTTTTTTTTTTTTTGTTATTTGCTTTACGTCGCACCGACACAGATAGGTCTTACGGCAAGGATGGGGCAGGAAGGGGCTAGGAGTGGGAAGGAAGCGACCGTGGCCTTAATTAAGGTACAGCCCCAGCATTTGCCTGGTGTGAAAATGGGAAACCACGGAAAACCATCTTCAGGGCTGCCGACAGTGGGGTTCGAACCCACGATCTCCCGAATACTGGATACTGGCCGCACTTAAGCGACTGCAGCTATCGAGCTCGGTGACTGTTATCAAACCGTGTATGAACAGGAAAAAGCTTCATAGATCGGGTATAAAGAGGCACAAGCTACCTTGGTGTTGCCGTAGACTCGGATCATAATACTGTGTTAATGGATAGTCTGCTAAATTTTAAAAGAAAGCAAATACCGAAAGTGAACAGAAGATGGAATTCCGTAAAACTTAAGAGTAATCGAGAGGCTCAAGAGCTGTCAAAAAATATGGCTGTAATGAAACGTGCAAATGAAGAAGACATTCGAGGAAAAGCATTTAAAGAATAAGTGATGAAATCATTAGAGATATGTTTTAAAAAGGAGAGAAGGATCCCTTTTAAGCCATGGATAACAGCGGATATCTTTAACTTAATGATACATAGGAGAGAATATAAGATAGCCGGTGATCAAGATGACTACAGAAAATATGGGAATAAAATTAGCCGAGAAGCAAAGAGAGCAAGAGAGAAATGATTGGAAAGTAAATGCAAAGAAAAATAAGAAAATAGTGTGGAACGTAACAAAAACAAGTCGATACTAGAATAGTATGACAGTCCAAGAGAAGCTGAAGGGAAAGTAATAACAGATGAGGTATAAGTCCGAAAATAGTGGCAATATATATAGGAAGTATACAAAGGAACGAAATAGCTGGAGATACAGTATTATGGAAAATTATAATAATGTTCACGAGAATAAGACCAGACCACCAATACTAAGAGACGAATTCGACAAAGATTAAAAGAGCTGAAAAATCATAAAGCTCCGGAAACTGATACCATCCCTGGAGAAATTCACAAAACACTAATATAAGCCAAAACCTGTTTCTTTCAAATTATAAATTAGATGTCCACTAAAGAAGAGGTATCCTCAGGCTTCAAAACAACACGCGTAGAATGCGTTCCCAAGACCAGCACCGCGCGGAAATTTGAAGACTACAGGACCTTGAGTCTCGTGTCACATACTTCAAAAATACTATCGTGTAGAAAAAAGTGGGGAAAACTTGTAGGAAGATCAGTTTGCTGTCGAAGAAACAGACGAACAGGAGGAGCTATATAATTTTACCCGCAGGAGTTCTTTTACTTGACAGTAAATCTGCGACACGAGGTTGGCATATTTGAGTACCTTCAAATATCTTAGTAATGAACCGAGTTTGAATCGTCTAACGTAGGCCCAAAAGGCGAATATCCACAGACTTTGTTACTCAACCCGACACATTGATAGAACAAGTGGTAGAGGAACGATGCTAATTTGCTACACGGTACTAGTCGTGTCTCTGTAAGCTTTTAATCGTAAGATGGTGGGCTCAAGCTCAACCGTCAACAACCACAAATATTATTTTCCATCTTACACCATTTCCCCATCATGCGAATCCCCGGACAACAACGTAAATAAGACCATGGCCATGACATTCTTAGACCTTTTCTAGTCCATCGTCACCAGAAACCTGTGTATGTTAGTGTGAATTTAAACTTATAGCATCTGTACACTATTCTTAGTTTCCCTGAATTCTGTATAGTGTTGACAATGCTTATATAGCTATGGCTTACGTTGTTGAAGTTGTCAATTCCAATCAAAATATCTATCGATCTCTGCTGATTTGAAATTTGGAAGTCGAAGATCAAGACGGCATGTAAACTGGTTATTTACGTCACACAGACGAAAGTGAGTTTTTGCGTATGAGTTCAGATACTTCGAAACGAATATGTAAAACAGTTTCCCTAGTTTAACGTACGATATTTTATTCCATACTGTTTTGAATTGCTTTATTTTATTACATAATGAAGATGAACACATTCTACCGTGTTCAGGGTATCGAGCTATTTGGCTACGCGGTTTGTGTTATGTAGCTGTGAGCTTTCATTCTGAAGGTAGTGGGTTCGAACCCCATTGTCAGCAACCCCGAAGATAGTTTTCCATGGTTGCCCTTTTCCACGCCTGCCAAGTGCTGGGCTGTACAATAATCAAGGCCACGGTCGCTTTCTTCATAGTCCTGTCTTATCCCATCGTCCCGTAAAATGTATCTGGGTCGGTGTGGCGTAAAAAAATAGCAAAAAAAGTCAGTTCAGGACCCACTATTCAAAAAAGTCGACGCCATCCTTGAAAGAATTGATGTAATTCAAAAATCGGTTGATACACTCATTGACTCGGCCACATCACGCAGTGTAGCCAACTTGTAAGTATCTAAGTAACTGTTTTACCTATGAGCTTGCATTCGGGAGAGAGTGGGTTGGAACCCCACTCTCGGCAGCCCCGAATATACTTTTTCGTGGTTTCCCATTTTCACACTAGGTAAATTTTGGGGCTGTACCTTATTTAAGGCCACGGCCATTTCCTTTCCATGCATAGCGTTTCCTATCCCATCGTAGCCATAAAACCTATCTGTGTCGGTGTGACGCAAAGCCAATTGTAAAAATAAACTGTTTACATGCACTTAAAAACGTTTCTGATGGTATATTTTTATGTTGGCAGACATTGAGTGCGGTAAGTAAGTACAATATCGTAAAGTTCCACTTTACACATTATTTTGAATAACTAAATATATACAATTCGACATAGAATGAAATGAATAGGCCTATTACCTGAAGCATCCCGTCTGAATTTCCCGTATCATTTTACATATCCTTTCTGCTGTCTTTCACATACTTATGGGTGATCATGTAGAGACTAGAGGATACTTCTAAGGAACTCTTGTCGATCACCTCGCCGTTTGCAATAGTTCCGGTGATCTTCATAACTCTATTGTGGATGCATTGCGCGATCCTTGTAAATTAATGGTATTAAGTTTCTCATCACCAATAACGGACGAACAACTTCTTTCCTATCTTCAGCTACTTAAGGCAAGACTGTAATGAAATTCTGACCGGTTCTTAGAGTTTTGCTCATCTACTACAAAGCATTTAACTGATTATTGTCCTGGATACTAAACGCTCAATCCAGACATGACTAGAAAGAGAAATTTAAATAACTACCGCCGGCTGAGTGTGAGATAATAGACCTTAACTCATCGATATTTAATCACTACATTGAAATTTTTATTATAAAATAATAACAGCATCTCTTCTTATAAATATTTCTGCTGAAAGTGCTATAGTATTAGGTAGTATAATCAGTCTACTGTGTTTCATTACAATTTTCATTGCTGTAGATTTCTCCATGTATAATAATAATAATAATAATAAGAAGAAGAAGAAGAAGAAGAAGAAGAAGAAGAATATCATACACCTTCATTTAAGATGGTTATGCCTTTCAGTATTCAGTCTGCAAGAATCTGTCAAATAACATTATGTATCCAAATTCCTGTATTTGTAGATAGGTTTGTATTATTCTGGTTTAGTTCCAAACCCCATGGAACAAGAGCCCTGATTCCCATTGGCCAACTAAGCGACCGCTGCTAAGCGGCCGGGATTTAAATCCGCAGCCTCCAGATAAGAAGTAGACACGCTACCCCTAGACCGCAGGGCCGGAATGTTCAATTTTCACACCCCTTTAAAATATCATTAAAAACTTAATGTAACCACACTTGATCCATTACCGTGTGCTCCTCTTACGCCCTATAGCTTGGTCAGTTCTCCTAGGTAACCTACAGTACCTTCCTCAATTCGCTTTAAATGACCCTATCGCTGATACCGATTTATACCCACACATTCATTGAGTTAATGAGTTATTGAGTTCATTCATAAATTTGTATTTACCTCATTCTCATTATTTTATATTATTATTATTATTATTATTATTATTATTCCTAAACTGCTTCTCGTTACTTGCTGGAAAACTGCTTGTTCAGCCAAGTACCCCCCTCTATCTCTCTCTCTCTCTCTCTCTCTCTCTCTCTCTCCCTCGCTTCCTCCGGAAGGAATAGCAGTTACTTCAGTGACTAATCTACTGAGGGATATGCTATTCTTCCCGCAAAATAATAGGCTATATGCGTGTCCACGAAAGTCTAGAGATTTCAGCTTGGCATGTTACATGTTAGGAATACTACGGTGACAAAGATTATTAATGAAACTACAGTAAACAGCAATAATTCCCAAAGCTTTGAGGAAAAGTACACAGTTAACTAAAAATTTAAGAGACGAAAGTGTGAATGTTATAATTAAATTGAATATGTCTCTATCAAAAGTTGCACATCAAAGATATTCCTCAACTAATCTTAAAAATATGCAATTTATTTTAAGATATAAAAATTAATTAATCCATGAGAATTTACATCGTATTGATAATTGATTTAAATTTGAAACTTTCTTTCATCTTTCTGCTTTCTTATCCGTTTACACTGCAGGGTTGGTTTTTTCCTCAGACTCAGCGAGAGATCCCACCTCTGCCACCTAAGGGCAGTGTCCTGGAGCTTGAGACATTGGGTTGGCTTGTACATCTGGGGAGGAGAACCAGTACGTCGTCCAGGTGGCCTCACCTGCTATGCTGAACAGGAGCATTGTGGGAGAATAGGAGGATTGGAAGGGATAGACAAGGAAGAGGGAAGGAAGCTGCCGTGGCCCTAAGTTAGGTACCATCCCAGCATTTGACTGGAGGAGAAGTGGGAAACCACGGAAACTACTTCAGGGATGGCTGAGGTGGGAATCAAAACCCCACCCTACACCAACTCAGTTGACCTCCCAAGGCTGATTGGACCCCGTTCCAGCCCTCGAACCACTTTTCAAATTTCGTGGCAGAGTCGGGAATCGAACTCGGACTTCCGGGGCTGCACGTAATCACACTATCCTCTTCACCACAGAGGCTGACTAAATTTGAAACTAATTTGGAGAAGAAAGAAGCTGAACTTCGATGACACGATATACCCTTTAAGGCAGTAGTTCTCAAACATTTACACCTTTATTTCCCCTTTTGTAAGCTCAACAAATTCCAACCCCTTGTACGTATTACCGATATTTCTTTCAGAAACATATATGTGTATAATGTACTGTTGCAAATCGTTGAATAAATGAGATCTGCAAGTAAACTGTTGAGAATTATCATGGAGATACCCATCTGGCACTTACCAAACTAGTTAACGTATTATTTTATAAATACCAAAAGTAATGTAACTACAAACAAGAATGCAAATTGACATTATTATAAACATAATCATACTTAAAAATGCCAATATGAAGCTGCTGCTGCTGATGCTTCAGATGCAAGGTGTTTTTCGTGTTGAGAAAATGGAATTGAAAACAAACACGTTAAGATTTACTAAATTAATTATTTTCACTCACATTCATTTACACTTTACCAGAACATTTTTGGAGTTCATGATCATGTGATGAATCTCACAAGAACACAGAACATCAATGGAATGAATGACATTGCTTATCTTTAAATCAGCTCGTTAATGTTCGGTGTTAAGTTTTTTCAGGCACATCTGAGGTCACTTCCCACGTTCAAACGACCGCGATGTTTTTTAATAATGGACAGTGTTGAAAATCCTGTTTTGTAGAGGTAAGTGGGTGAGATATACACAAGAACGTTTAAGGCTTCCTTTGCTACTCATGGTCAGACAGGAAGAAAATAAACCCAAAATTCTTCCAGTCCCATTACTCGAAACTGTTCTTTGGCTCTTGAGTCATACTTCAATTCAATTACATCCTCTTGCCCCTCATTTGGAACTATATCGACATCGATGGTGAAAGCCGATCTTACTAATTCGCACTTCCGGTCTTCTCCAGTCAAGTCACAGAAATTACACTTGAACTTATCTTTAAGGAGATCCAAACGCGTGCGGATTATCTTAATCCATTCCTTCATATCATGTTGCTTACTGTCTAGAAGCTCATCGAATCGAGGAAATTATGAAAATTTAGTCATGGGAGAATCCAGTCGACACTTCATAGTTGCGTCATTTCCAAGAAGGCCTTTACCGCGTCATAAGTAGTCATTACATTAGAATGTTTGCCTTGAAGTTTGAAATTGAGGTTATTCAACGCTTCAAAGAAATCTGCAAGGTATGCTAGGCACAATACAAAACTATCATCAGTAGAAAAATTGCAATGCTCACTTTTTCCTTCACTCACAAGAAAAATCTCCGCCTCTGACTTCAGTTTATATGGTCTGATTAGTAAATTGGCCTTTGAGTGCCACTGAACTTGCGTATGAAAAAGTAAGCTTTGGCGTTTCGCACAGAGACCATGGCACAGGAGTTCAAAAAACGGATGTTCAGAACGCTTGACTTAATAAAATTTAATGTAACTTTAAAAGTTTTTCATTCCATCGAAAATACTTGTTTAAACATATATAACACTCTGTAACATATCTGTAAAAAAAGTACACACTATTAAACAAAGAATGACATGTTTAGTTCTACAAGAACATCCCCATGTTCTATCACATCACTTTAAATCATGCGCATATATGTACAATGTTTACATTCAGTAAACGTGTCAATGCTTATGAATTGGAGATGTTATGTACAAATACAAACACATTATGAATGCTGTATCTTCCACTATCACTTCAGTAATTTATGGAAATTGTTTTTTATTTATCTTATCCGTACCTTTCAGCACCTGTGTTTGGATTACAGACAGTTTCTTACCTCTGGTCTTGGTCTTTGTAACTAAGTGGGGGTGAAGAGATTCTTATCTGTAGTAAATTCTCTTAAATATAC
Source organism: Anabrus simplex (assembly GCF_040414725.1). Lineage (NCBI taxonomy): Eukaryota > Metazoa > Arthropoda > Insecta > Orthoptera > Tettigoniidae > Anabrus > Anabrus simplex. The sequence continues at coordinate 314,152,667 of NC_090267.1, read as the reverse complement.
GTAACGTCTTCGCCAATTTGTGATATAAAATTTCCCTGTATGTCTTGATGCTTCACATCATTCGTTTCATTTCAAACATTTTAGTTTCACGATTAAAAATATTTTTTAACACTTCATGAATGTCATTTCATGTAAGGTAGATTTCCTTTCATACCCCGTGGATCTATATCAATATATGACAGAAGAGCCCGAAACCCCTGAAACGGAATAATCTCAGTACAGGATGCGCAGGACATTTACTGGCAAATGACATGCAAGGATCACTATGATTAAACATTCTGCCTCTAGGAAAAAATTCCTGAATATCAGCCATCTTGTCACATTCCTATAGACATGCATTGGTTACATTTTTATAAGATTTCTTCTATGTAGTGTTTAGAAGGAAGTAATAACAGTAATTGTTGCACAGTCTACATACAGCCTTCTTCTGTCAGGCTAATAATGGCAATTAATCCTTTTTTAAACTGTCTCTCCTAACAGTAGGGTCGTGTGTTACCAAACCAAACCCCATGGCACTACAGCCCTTGAAGGACCTTGGCCTACCAAGCGACCGCTGCTCAGCCCCAAGGCCTGCAGATTACGAGGTATCGTGTGGTCAGCACGACGAATCCCCTCGGCCGTTATTCTTGGCTTTCTAGACCGGGCGTGTGTTACCACTTTCCTTAATTTCGCATGCAGAATAATTCTAGCTACCTGAATTTTTCTCGCGTGTTTTAACGTCGCATTAATCGAAGGTCTTCGGCGAAAGGATGGGAAAAAACTAGAAATGGGAAGGTATAGGCCGTGACTTTAATTAAGGTATATCCCCAGCATTTGCCGGGTGTGTAAAATGCGAAACACGGAAATCCATCTTCAGGACTGCCGACTGTGCTATTACAGCCCACCATCTCCCGAATGCAAGCTCATAGCTACAAGTCCCTAAACGCACGGCCAACTCGCTCGGTCTTCCTCATATTGCTTAGCACTTTTTTTTTTATGTTTTGTTATTTTACGTGCCGGTAATACCGACACGAGCCTGGCATATTTTAGCACCTCTGGACTGCGCTGAGATCGAACCGGCCAATTTGAGCTCGGTAGGCCAGTATTCAACTGTTCAGTGACTCAGCCAGGGAAAGAAATGAATGTATTTTTGAATAAAGCCCGAGGAACTAGCACATGATATTAGGATGATTTGCGTATATCATGAGAAATTAGGAGAGTACAGAATACTCCAGTTCGTCGTGCAAGGAGAAAGTTAGGAAATGCCGACAGATATCCTCATTTAACGAGCCTGAGTATCACAGATATTTCTGGGGTCGCTGTAGCCGCCAGGCTCATTTGAATTTTGGCCGTCGGTTTAATGCCGAATGCTCTTCCTAAAACGGCGTGATATTTTAGAAGAAATTTCCATCCCGGGATTGACCATGAATAGAAACTCGGTCGCATGGGTGGAAAGCCAGAAACTAAGCAACCTCGCTAATAACGTCTCCCAGGATTGTATGCATTCAGTAGAACTTCTTTACAATAAGAACAAATCTGGAATCGCCATGACGATAGCCAATGCCTAGAACTTGTAAGACATAAAATAATGCAATACAGAAATAAAATAAATATTGCGGGACAAAATTTGGACACCTTGGCGTCTCCGAAAAACTTCAAAAGATACTTAATAGAATTTAAAATCGGTGACTTTTTTATTTCTTATTTACCAGCATTTATTTTCTCCGTTTCTTATTATTAGACTTGCCACGGTTCACCTACCGTTGCAATCTGGAGCATTTTGTGTTTGATAACGCATAGTTGTTTAACCAATCTAATTTTGTCGTAAGTGTAGAATCACTTTCCACAAAATTGTCAGGTAGTATGTCAAATGAATGACTAGTAGGTGTCCAATAAAACCTTTCGACTTGAACTGCAATAGGTTAGTTATCAACGAAGACATATTTTGCTAAAGTGTTTGTGGGGAAAGAGCGGTTCTTGAATTAAGGACGACGAGAATTTCTCGATACATTTCTTCGCTAACAATACCACAGCAGAGCAGAAGATATAGGATGCTGATACACGTAATTGTGGTGAAGGTACTTAATTGCCGTTCCATCTTCAGGTTAATGGAGATATTACTGTATGCAAAACATCTCCCTCCCTTATAAGTACTTACAAGCAAGCGGCAATTAAGACAGACCCATTACTTTACAGTCAGTGGATTTATAGGGAATTATTCCCCAGAAGATGTTGGAATTGCGGTTAATTGGTGCCTTTAGTTAGGACGCAGTGATTATTTATCCTGCATTTTATATTGATCCAGCATATCGCTTAAGTACATCTCTCAACTTATCGTTTCGAAGTATGTCATGTTACACTATTTTTTTAAAATAGCGTGTTCCATTTGATGAAGTGCACGGAATGTTTCTCTTTAAACTTATTGCGCGATGATATTAGTGAAAAACACCTGGATTTTCTCGCCGCCTGGATCGGTTGTGTGTCGCTGACAGTAGAGCTCTGGCTTTCTGAGCCCAAGTTGGAAGAGTTCAGTCATATGTAAAGGAACTGGGAAGTATGAAAGGATAAAACATGAATTTTGTTTTTATTGCGTTAAGTTTCCCTACGTTTTCTGAACAAAATTATATGTACTTTTATTAAGGTTTGTGCTTATTTATTTCTTAAAAAGATATTTAAATGGACTGTGTACGTTTCTAAGTTGAGTCATGTCACTCCTCAAACACACAACATCGGTTGTGGCCAGAAGATGTGGTGTAGTTTTCAGAAAACATTACCTGATGGTAGTCTACAATTCACCAGCACAAATATTCACTTCCTAGTGCTGTGGTAGAAGACATTAGACCTTTTTCTTCAAAGATCTCAGTGGAGACGAACATGGATACTTATGTTCCTCCGTACGGGCAAACTCAAAATTTAAATTAAAGTTTCAAAAACAGTGTGTGGGAAGGCTTACCAAAAACAGTTTTCATAGAATATAGTGCAATAGTTATTGGTGTATGTGATGTTGCTCTCACATTTTATGAGGGTGCAGTGGGTACAACTATAGCTTTGAGGGCACTGGATGTAGAACCAGCTCATAACATCACAACAACGTTGTGTCGAATCGACAAAGATTGTGTAAAATATACAAAAAGAGCTGCTGAGGCCTAATCATAGGAAGCCATAACTCTCTCAAAATCTTTTATCGTAGAGAAATACTCATCGAATCGTTTAAAGTTAGTTAACATTATATTAAGATGCATCTTACAGCAAAAAAATTCCGACATAAACCATTACATATCGTTACATTTTTTTACCCTCTTCTTAGGTTTGATTATAAAATTTATTAACACCATTGTTCTAGAAAATGAGTTGACCTGTGTTACCCCTTACAAATTAAATTAACTTTTATTAAATCACATTAATTCAAATCATATCAAATCAAATAAAATCAAATTAAATTAAATCATCATTTTGCCGAATCTTCCCTAAAATTTACATTAACACATGCTGATATATCATTGGAAAAAGATTGTTTCAACACACGCTCAAGAATACAACCTGTGACAATAAAGTTCTGTGAATAGTCCTGTACCATCAACATAGATGAACAATGCACGACAATAACCTTACTGTCCTTCGAAAGAGTCCCCTCCCATAACTATACACTTATGATATCGGCGATAAATGCCCTGGAAGCTTTGCAAGAAGGCTTCCTTTGGGATGGTGTCGAAAAGCTTCGTCACGCTCCGTTGGATGTCAGGAATATCGTCAAATCTCTTTCCTTTCAAAGCGAGTTTAATGCGTGACTTCTCGGCGCTGACCTTTCTCCGACGAGGGGATCCGGAGAATGGCATTCCATGCTGTGCCGTTTCGTTTCAGGGTCGTATATGACACACCAGCTTTCATCCTCAGTGACACTACCGGTCAAGAAATTTGGTGCCGTATCTGCCGTTTCGACGAAATCCTGTGAAGCCTCTAAACGTGTCTGCTTCTGATCGTCAGTCAAGTGATGTGGCACAAGAGGAGAACACGTTTTCCTCTTCCCGAACTTCTGGGTAACGATTTGTCGCATGGATTCACGGTTAATCTGCAGTTCATCTGCTAACATGCGAACAGTTCATCACCGATCATTCGTGACTAATGTCCTCACATTCTCAATGTTTTCTTCAAGGACAGTACTTGATCTTCATAAACACGTACCAGCAACGCATGCGTTTCTTTTGGTGTCTAGCCAAGCTTAAAACAAAACTGTAATTGATCTCTTAGTCGTTCATGTTCCTGTTCGCAGTTCAGAACCAACGCACTAAACACGCACTGTGTCAAACAGGTCTTACACGACACACACACGATGCTCAACTGAACAACGTTGGGAACAGGTGGTCAAAACTTGCTGCTACCCAGGTGCAGCGTTGTGTGTCGCCACTGTTGCCGGTTCGACCGTTCTGACTTCATTCACCGAATGTTATTGTCACAGGTTGTATATTCCGAAGAATGAATTAACAAAATCACACTAAAACTATACACAAAATATAAACACCCCCAAGTCATCAGTACCACAAAATAACCTATTTTAACCTAGCTCACCCTTGCTACATAATTAACTCAAATAAATTTATATATTGCATGCAATAAAATAATGACTATGCACAAATTTATATTGGTAGCTAGCAGTGGTTATTAATACATACATACACACATACATACATATATACATGCATTATTTTTTTACACTGTTATGCCTTTAAGCGTTCAGTCTGCAAGCCTCTGTGAATTTGCTAAACGTCGCCACAATCCTCGATTTGCAACTAGTGTTGTGGCCTCACTTAGTTCTATACCTCTTATCTTTAAATCGTAAGAAACTAAGTCTAACCATCGTCGTCTTGGTCTACCACTACTTCTCTTACCCTCCACAACAGAGTCCATTATTCTCCCAGGTAACCTATCCTCCTCCACTCGCCTCACATGACCCCACCACCGAAGCCGGTTTATGCGTACAGCTTCATCCATCGAGTTCATTCCTAAATTAGCCTTTATCTCCTCATTCCGAGTACCCTCCTGCCATTGGTCCCACCTGTTTGTACCAGCAATCGTTCTTGCTACTTTCATGCCTGTTACTTCTAACTTATGAATAAGATATCCTGAGTCCACCCAGCTTTCGCTCCCGTAAAGCAAAGTTGGTCTGATAACAGACCGACGTAAAGATAGTTTCGTCTGGGAGCTGACTTCCTTCTTACAGAATTCTATTGATCGCATCTGCGAGCTCACGGCATTAGCTTTACTACACCTTGATTCAATCACACTTACTATATTACCATCCTGGGAGAACACACGACCTAAATACTTGAAATTATCGACCTGTTCTAGCTTTGTATCACCAATCTGACATTCAATTCTGCTTAATTTCTTACCTACTGACATCAATTTAGTCTTTGAAAGGCTAATTTTCATACCATACTCATTGCATCTATTTTCAAGTTCCCAGATATTAGACTGCAGGCTTTCGGCACAATGTGCCATGAAGACCAAGTCGTCAGCATAGGCCAAACTGCTTACTACATTTCCACCTAACTGAATCCCTCCCTGTCATTTTATATCTTTCAGCAGATGAGCCATGTAAACTACGAACAGCAAAGGTGAAAGATTGCAGCCTTGTCTAACCATTTTATTCCATAGTCCCCCAGTATAGCGAAAATCTTTTTCCTCGGTACCCTGTCATATGCTTTCTCTAGATCTACGAAACATAAACACAACTGCCTATTCCTCTCGTAGAATTTTTCAGTTACCTTGCGCATACTGAAAATCTGATCCTGACAGCCTCTCTGTGGTCTGAAACCACACTGGTTTTCATCCAACTTCCTCTCAACGACTGATCGCATCCTCCCTTCCAAGATGCCAGTGAATACTTTGCCTGGTATACTAATCAATGAGATACCTCGATAAATGTCGCAATCCTTCCTGTTCCCTTGCTTATAGATAGGTGCAATTACTGCTTTTGTCCAATCTGAAGGTACATTACCAACACTCCATGCTAATTTCATTACTCTATGAAGCCATTTCATCCCTGCCTTCCCACTATACTTCACAATTTCAGGTCTAATTTAATCTATTCTTGCTGCTTTATGACAATGGAGTTTATTTACCATCCTTTCCACTTCCTCAAGCGTAATTTCACCAACATCATGTTCTTCCTCCCCATGAGCTTGGCTGTTCGGAACACCACCAGAATGATTTCCTTTTACTTTGAGAAGATGTTCAAAATATTCCCTCCACCTCTCCAGTGATTCCTTGGGATCTATTATAAGTTCACCTGAATTAGTCAAAACTCAGTTCATTTCCTTTTTTTCCCCTCCCTTCCTAAGATTCTTTATTACTGTCCAGATAGGTTCCCCTGCTGCTTGACCTAGCCTTTCCAGGTTATTACCAAAATCTTCCCACGACTTCTTTTTGGATTCAACAACTATTTTTTCGCTCTGTTTCTTTCCTCTACGTACAAATCGCTGACTGCCTCGGCCCTTGTTTAGAGCCAATTCTGATAAGCCTTCTTTTTACGTTTACAAGCTGCTCTCACTTCATCATTCCTCCAAGATGTTCACCTTTTCCCATCTTTACACACAGTTGTTCCTAGACATTCCGTTGCTGTTTCAACTACAGCATCCCTGTATGCCACCCATTCACTTTCTATATCCTGAACCTGCTCACTGTCCACTGTTCGAAATTTCTCACTAATCATATCCATGTACTTCTGTCTAATTTCCTCGTCCTGGAGATTTTCTACCCTTATTCGTTTGCAAACAGATTTCACTTTCACGGTTAAGATAAAGTCTATTATGGATCTGGTACCTCTAGCCTCCCATGTGTAGCGGGGAATATCTTTATGCTTGAAGAATATATTAGTAACTGCTAAACCCATACTAGCAAAGAAGTCCAGCAAACGCTTCCCATTCCCATTAGCTTCCATATCTTCCCCACATTTACCAATCATCCTTTCGTATCCTTCAGTCCTATTCCCAACTCTCGCATTGAAATCGCCCATTAGCACTATTCTATCCTTGTCGTTGACCCTGACCACGATGTCACTCAATGCCTCATAAAACTTGTCAACTTCATCCTCATCTGCACCCTCACATGGTGAATACACGGACACAATTCTAGTCCTAATTCCTCCAACTGCCTAATCTACCCACATCATTCGCTCATTTTCGTGCCTAACAGAAGCTATGTTGCGTGCAATGGTATTCCTGATAAAGAGCCCTACCCCAGACTCTGCCCTTCCCTTCCCCGTCAAGTACACTTTATAATCTCCTATCTGTTCCTCGTTATCTCCCCTTACCCGAATATCACTTATTCCTAGCACATCCAGATGCAACCTCTTTGCTGACTCAGCCAGTTCTACTTTCCAGACGCATCCTCTTTGCTGCCTCAGCCAGTTCTACTTTCTTTCTTCCATAAGCCCCATTATTATTGATAGCTCCCCATCGAATTCCATTTCGTTCGCCAAGTTGTTTCCAAGGAGTCCCTCGCCTGTCTAATGGGAGTGGGACCCCGTTACTCCCATAGGTCCGAGACCTACTTAAAATGTTCTGAGCTCGGTGAACTCATGAAGTAGGATGCTACCCTACTTGCACATAGTCCAAGTGAGGATCTCTCCTCTAAAGGGTTATGGACCACCGGTGAATTGTATAGTCCTAGCCACCTGAGCACAAGGAGGGCCATGACTTAGAATATGTCCGAGATGCCCACTCTCGTTCCATAGCAACTGGTGTCCCGACTCTCAGGACCACTTACTAGACCACTCAGCCGTTGCCTATGGTTCACGAACTAGGACGTGACTACAGTAACCCACACCATGAACCATTAGTTAATAGATTAATAAAATAAAATAGATTAAATAAATCAGATATACTCATCCTTGTCCGCGTCGTTTCGTGATTCAGCAATGCACCAGTTCAGGCCATCAGGTTAGCCCGACGATGCTACGTTTACACCATTATTACACTGGAAATACGACGGTCCTCAAAGTTCTCCTCCTTGGTTCTTCTTCTGATGTGCAATGTCCCGTGAATAAGTCCCAATGTTGTATATCCTTCGAATGAACCAGGAAAAGAAATACAATATAGTAAATTATTCACCTGGCCAAGAAAATAATTCAATGCACGGCCCAGTTACGTACATCTAACCCTTAGTTTCTTATGTGGTTTGGGACATCTTAATCATGGACGCCGTGCACATTATATGTCTGAAGTTTCCCCGCTAACCTGTATTAACATAATATCTGCACTATATATGTGTGTGTGTACAATTATAAATGCGACTTAGCGACCTACTTTCAGAAATGAATTCACCTGCTATTGAACTAAGAAGTCGCATTAAGCCACATCCAAAACGGCCAAGAGTAGAATTATAATATAATTTTCATTCCAATTACTCTACCTTAGGTGGGTGCACCCCCACTCCAGATTCTCAGATCAGTTGTCAATTAGCGGCAGAGTTGGGAATGGAATCCAGGACAACTGGGCTAACCCTCAGGCCGTGCCATTATCTCTTAATAATGGTTAGAAGTTTGAAGGGATAGGAAGATATAAAATGATCTTTATATATGAGTAATGCTTCGGGATTTGTGCAAGAGTGTCGGATCAAGAGAAGCAGAAAGGAAAGAGATAAGCTGAACGACTCATTCAAAAGACAAAATCAGTTGAGATATATACCCTGCGGGAAATTCATTTATTAACGTTGCTAGCCAAAGTTTCTATATCTTTTTTTTTGCTAGGGGCTTTACGTCGCACCGACACAGATAGGTCTTATGGCGACGATGGGATAGGAAAAGCCTAGGAGTTGGAAGGAAGCGGCCGTGGTCTTAATTAAGGTACAGCCCCAGCATTTGCCTGGTGTGAAAATGGGAAACCACGGAAAACTATTTTCAGGGCTGCCGATAGTGGGATTCGAACCTACTATCTCCCGGATACAAGCTCACAGCCGCGCGCCTCTACACGCACGGCCAACTCGCCCGGTCCTCTATATTTTTTAAGCCTCCAGTATAGAAGATTGGGGTAAACGTTATGGATCGAAATTCATCCTCAGAGGAAGTCCTCTGATGAATTAAATGTACTGGGTTTTTTTGTTGTTGTTGTTTTTCTTACCCTGGATAGGGCGAGTCACTGCCTTTTCTACCGGTTTCAGAGATAAAAGTTTATAGTTCTTAACGTAACGGGCCGCTAGCTTTTATCTTCTCAGTACCTTACATTGCACTCGTCCATTATCCGTGTGCGTAAACAATTCACCCTCACGCTCCTCAGTTTCAGCCTGAGTGCATTGTTCAATGGAGCCGGTCTAAAACTCCTGGCGCGCCTCATGACGTGAGTTAAGTTTTATTTTCCTTTTTTAGTTAATATGGTAAGAATGTGTCAGTTTTGTTTTAATTTCGTGTAAAAAAGTGCCTTCGTATATACTGAAATCCAACATATCATGGATACAAAAAGGGAAAGAGAAATCGAAAGACTTTTAGAAAAGGAACATTTTCAATTGTTAGAAGAAGAGCAGCCCTCGGCAGCTCCACAAGATCTAGAAGGACCTGGAAGATGCGTCCACTGCAACTGACAAAACCACATAAAAACCAAGACTATGTGCCGTGTATGCCAGCGACATATCTGCAAAAAACACTCGGCATTGACATGTGTTCGGTGCGCTACGGAAAGTCAAGAATCAAGTAATGACGCAGAACACGTCAATTACTTAACATCCAAATCTTGCATTGTTAAAATATCTTCGAACATATTTACAAGTTGTTTAAAAATTATTTACTAGTTTTGTAACATTAAAAATAGATTTTGTTAATGCGGGCTATTTTTTCCTGACCCGGTCTAAAGCACCGTGACTGCCTCCTCATGGGGTTATTGTTATGCACCCTATTCAAGGTAAATGTGGGTGAAGTGACGAAGGACTGCCGAGAAAGGAGAAGAATGAAAATCATTGCACTTGTTAGGGAATGAACCGCGATCATGGGGAGAAGAGAACCATTAGACCATCACTCTTCGAAGGCTACTAAATACCTCACTTGCGTTCGTTATACTGGAATCCCTTATCACTTATGTAGAAACTGTGCCTCAGCTACGGGCCATCAATGTCCGGCAACGTATTACATTCAGTATTACGGTTTAAATGAAATACTGTGCATGTAGAAATGTACAGAATAGTACCTTATATTTTAGATGACTCTATCCAGGATGAGGTTATTCGCGTAAATTAATCTTAATGTTGCCCGCAGAGAAGAATTTCGCATACCGCGACCTTGTATTCGCAGTATACGATGAGGACACTTGATATTGAAGACAAAGCTAACAACTCAACTTCTCACCTGCGACTGCCTGGCGCCTTTACAACCGTAGTGTGCCATTCATAAAGTTTAAAATGTTGTGTTACCTCACAGTGGCTTGAATTGTTACCTTCAACACACTCACATTTGTTTAATAATAACCGTACTAAGTCTCGCAACGGGAAAGGGGCCTCGCTTGGTAAGTTCGTACTGGAAAATTAAACCCGCTTTTTAACTGCCTCCTCAGGACGTACAGATCACCACATGAGTCCGTATTCTAGTCACTATGACTGTATATTCGTTCTTTCATGTCAAATTTTCCCTTGGCACCAACAGTTTATCAGAGAGTAGAATCTATGTACTGGTTGTGACAAGGTTCTGTATGATTTTACCCGTTCATTACTGATAACGGGGCCAGTTGGCCGTGCGCGTAGAGGCGCGCGGCTGTGAGCTTGCATCCGGGAGATAGTAGGTTCGAATCCCACTACCGGCAGCCCTGAAGATGGTTTTCCGTGGTTTCCCATTTTCACGCCAGGCAAATGCTGGGGCTGTACCTTAATTAAGGCCACGGCCGCTTCCTTCCAACTCCTAGGCCTTTCCTATCCCATCGTCGCCATAATACCTATCTGTGTCGGTGCGACGTAAAGCTCCTAGCAAAAAAAAAAAAAAATACTGATAACTGATTGTATTTTTGGAACTTTAAGCAAGTCATTTCAACTTGATGATTGCCTTTTTCGAGAGAAAAGCCATGTCAACCATTGAAGAACCTGTGCGATATAAATTGGAAGTGGATACACAGATAATAGGAATATGACTTGAAATAAATACCCGAGACTGACGATGATTATCTCAGGAGTCAGAAAATGAAATTTTTTGCAACTTGCTTTACGTCGCACCATGGCGACGATCGGATAGGAAAGGCCTAGGAGTGGGAAGAAATCGGCTGTGGCCTTCATTAAGTAACAGCCCAAACATTTGCCTGGTGTGAAAATGGGAAAAAACGGAGACCATCTTCAGGGCTGCGTCAGTGGGGCTAGAACCAACTATCTCCCGGATGCAAGCTCGCAGCTGCGCGCCTCTAACAGCTCGGTGAACTCGCCCGGTAAAATGAAATTAAGGGCAGGTAATCACTGAAATAAAATAGGTGGTCAGTGCTGACAGGATTTTAAAACAATGAGGATATACAAGTCAGTGATTAGAACTATATTACCGGGCGAGTTGGTCGAGCGGTTAGAGGCGCGCGGCTGTGAGTTTGCATCCGGGAGATAGTGGGTTCGAATCCCACTGTCGGCAGCCCTGAAGATGGTTTTCCGTGGTTTCCCCACGTTCACCACGAGGCCACACTCCGCACACTATAACAGAGAAAAAACGACTGAGGGAATATGGGGCGCAGGCACTGGCTGTGTTTACCTTGCGGTTACGCCGCTTGTCAAATCAGGGAACACTCCTTTCCTATACAGAGCGAACACGTAAGGTTGGTAGGTGCATATGTCGTGCGATTTGCTGTCTATTTCCTGTTGCCCTGCTTACTCGTAACTTATGCTCAACTTTTGGACACTTAACACTTGTATTACAGTAAGTGTCAGTATATTTGTTTTGCTCCTAAGCACATCTACTGGCATACCTTAAGAAAAAAATTTCTCACTGGATGAAAGGACGCTTAATATACCCCTGAGCTCCAATTTCGAACCCCGTATCTCCCCGATCGAAGAATTTCGATACTTATCGAATTACTGGAGACTTTCTTGGTATCATGTTCTCCTTTTCCTAGTATTAAGTTTACATGCTACTCATAAGTACCTCATTTTCACCTATTGGTCTTGCATTGGGGAAATAGTGGGTTCGAACCCCACTGTTGGCAGCCCTGAATATGGTTTTCCATGGTTTCCCCATTTTCACACCAGACAAATGCTGTGGCTGTAGCGTAATTAAACCCACGGTCGCTTCCTTCCCGCTCCTAGCACTTTCCTGTCCTATCGACGCCATAACACCTATCTGTGTCGGTGCGACGTGAAGCAGATTGTAAAAGAGGATCACTTATTGATAGAGATAGATAGATAGATAATATTTATTTTCCTCCAGATCTACAGTACATGACCTTAATGATCTATAACTGAGAAAAATAATAATGTCTAACCTTATCAGGATATCGTCCCTGTTTTGCCAAAAGGCCGAATGTTACAATGCTGTTCCTATCCATTATTTCCCTTAAAACTGGTCACGCCTTCCAGCCATATATTGATATGCAGTCCATCAGAACAATTTTCGTTGAGTTCATTTTGCTATGCGCATGTGTAAAGGAAAATTAACTTTACTGTACCATACAGAAGGAATGTATGTTTGGATGACATTTACCCACTCCTAGTGTGCGATGTATTTAAGGTTCATTTTCCTTTACACATGCGCATATGAAAATGAACTCAACGATAATTATTCTGATGGACTGTACATCAATATGTGGCTGGGAGGTGTAACCAGTCTTAAGGGAAATAATGGATAGGAAGAGCATTGTCACATTCGCCGTTTTGGAAGAACAGGGACGATATGATCAATCAATTGCATTTGCTGAAAATAAACAAACCTACAGACAAACCAAAATAAATTTCCATGCAATCATCAACAGACCTTTCCTGACTGACACAGCAAGTCATTACACAATACACTCCTACATGTCAACATGCGAACCATTACAACTTGCTGAGCCAGAACAACGTTTGAACATCCGCTGTGTCAGTATCCTAATTCCTCTCATGTATCCTTTTTCCTATTACATCGTTCTACTTCCATTACTAACTATGACATCATTATCTAACTACTTGTCATTTAAATAATTGCAAACTAAATCTGCCAATACAATGTAATATTAAACTCTTTACCAACCATTGTAACCACCATCACTCTTAATCTTACTAAATCTTCTATTCTAATTGTAAACAAACGTATCGCGCCAAACTCCACATTAAAATATACTCTACTGCTTTCATGTCCGTCTCATAACAAGCCAAACTCCATCAAGCCAATACCTCTACATAATTCTCATCCATAAACCATCACGCACAAGTCTCTCCTCTCACCTTATACCACCACTTACAATTCAATACAATTCAATTATCAAACCTGACCACCTTATGTTATCATCTACCAACTTATGTACGAACACAGTCTATTAAAAACATTCCTCAATTCACAATTCACTCCACTCACCTTCCAGCTTAATCCTTCTCTCCTTCTTCAGATCAGACTCCATATATCTACCACGTATAAATATCATGTCATTCAAACATATACAACCATTACCACATACTGATTTCAACCCTTCTATTCACTCACTACATACCACCAATTCAATCTCTTATTCCACATCTTTCTAACCATCATTTTTCCTCCCACCACTCCAATTACATCCACTCACCATTTTCTACCATATACATTAAATTATTTAACCATATTTGGCCATACTCACTCGTAGCAACAATCACTCAAAATGCCGACACATACCACCAAATCAACCTTTATACCAATAACAACCCTACTCGTCACCTCTTATACTTGATCAACAAACACTCCCACTAATAATTCAAATCTACTTAAGTCTAATGAGACCTCAAAGTCATACTTAATTATTATATTCGCTGTGCATTTAAAAAAACCATTAAGAAGCACACTCCTCTTCCTACCAGTTTCTACATACTCTTTACAAACCAAACCATCTTTCATAATTTACAATCACTCCAAATATCACTCCAGATAACACCCGGCCAACTCCACTCTCCCTGCAGCCAACTCCTTAAATCTGCTTAGCTATAAACACCTCTAACAAAATCACATTTAACAACTTAATTCACTATACATTTTAAATCTAATTCACCCTTCATATCAAATCCTCACAGTCACTATAACTTACTACTTCTTAACCAACCGAACCATGTTACCATATATTGCCACCAAATCTTCGTCCACTATTCCTTTACTTACTTACTAACTAATTAACTTTACTTCACTTTTTAATTCTTGTTACTATGCCCTCATCATTTCTTTTCATTCCCCATAGACCCCTTAAGCTCCTGATCCTCCCCTTGTTCATAAATAGTTTTATTCTCTCCCTGTCAGACCTTTCCTTTTCACTCTGCTTAACCATTTCTTCACTGTGTTCACCTCTCTGCCTTTTCTCTTCCCTGGCTATGTCCATAGCTGCTTCTCTAATCATTTGTATTGTCACACTGTTGTCCACTGCTCTTTCCTTATCGCTATGCACGACCACTCTTTCACTATGTTCTTCTCCCTGCCTTTCCTCACTCGACTTCCTGTTTCCCTTTGCTCTTTCCTTGTCACCATGTCCGTCTTCTCCGACCTTGCTTTCTAAAACTTGCCTTTCTTTCACGCTCTTCCCCACCACTTTTTCTTCTTTCCAATTCTCTTCTAATTCCCGTAATTTCGTCACTGTCCAAAATCTGGTCCATTGACCATTGGTTACCACTAATTCCTGACCCCTGATGTGAGCTCTCAATCCTTGAAGTCCGCCCTTACTAAATGTTTCTTAAGGGTTTTTACATTCTTCATCCCTTCTATTCCCAAGTCCTCTTAATCCAAATTTTTGTACTCTGTAGATTACCCTCGTTTCTTATCACTATTTCCGTCATCAGGGAGGATAACAACTTCACTTTTATCGGCCTGTTACCCTGTGCTTTACCTATCCTTTCCGCATCGTCTATGTCCACTTCACTGAAGTTAATTTTCATTCGGTTTTGGATGACTTCCACAACTTCGTTAATTGTCATCACTTTGTCCTCTTCTTTTTCTTCCGGCACTCCATACATAAATAAGCATTTCTTTCTGCGTTCCTGGGTACTGCCTTCTATTTCTGCCTTCAGCTTCATCAACTCTTCTTCCATATTATTTATTTTCACTTTGAGTGACACAATTTCTCTCTCGTTGTTTCCCACTTTGGTCATTGTTTCGTTTGTTTTTCCCTGAATCAATTGCCTCATATTTTTAAACTCTTTCACTTTTTTCTTAATCATGTTTTTTATTTCTTCAAATGGGCATACTTCTTCCACAAACTCCTTTACTACCCTCCTTATAACCTCTACATCTTCCCAGCTCATATTACCACTGAGGTTTACTTCCACGCCCCCTGTAACTAGCAGTACCATACTCACGGCTACCGCCAATATCATCTCACCCTTCATACTTATTTCCACTTTGTCTCCTTCTCTTTTGGCTGTGTCGTTCTTCCTTCCCCCTGCCATATTTCAATAACTACCTGATACTGCTCCACACGACCATATTATTCTTCTCTCTTGTCTTCCCTCTTGCACTTATCACTCACACTCCACTCCCGCTCTACCGGCACACTCGACTCAGCACGTCTGCACACTATGCGAGCTTAGGCTAGACTGACTTATTGATATAGGTTACCTTCTTAATATCTGGGAAATTTCCCTCAACACTTTCCTTGGACAGGGGTAGGGGTTCAAAGAGGTTACGAAGCCAACGGCTGTGCAGTTTGGGCCTTGTAGTTCTCATCTTGAATTCGGGAGATAGTGATTTCGAACGCCACTGTCAGCAGCCCTGAAGACAAATGCCTTCATCAAGGGCGTGGACGCTTCCTTTCTACTCCTATCTCTTTTCTATCCCGTCGAAGCCATAAGACCTATATGTGTTGGTTCTACGTAGAAAAAAGTCTGGGGGTTTGATCTTAATAATTAATTTGAACTTTCGGGAAACGTTTAATTCCGTGGAAATAACAGATACTCACTTTGGAAAAGCAATTTTGTCATTGGGTGAAAAAATTAGTATGCTTGCATACTTACACTGTTTCACGTACAAGCCTCAATATCGAATCCTTTCCAGCTCGGGGTATACAGGTTCTTGGTCCCCGAGTGTTAAGTTTATTTGGTGCCCCATTAAAAGCGGTCGCTTTTCATTGTTGTACCTACCTGTATTCATCACCATCTCAATTCTTCTAGTGTTAACTCAGAAACGGATTGTAACAAAACAAAGGCAGCTCTACTCTTTGCACATTTTAAAATATACATCCTATTGTGCTCAGAAAAAAATGTATGCCCCAAACCGGGAGTTAGTTTTATCTATTTTAACGAACAAAGAGGGAGTTTTCAACGGTTGTTTTTATTTCCTTTCCCTTTTTCTTTTTTAAAAAATATTCCATAGTTGATAATTGAAGGTAACAAGAAATCAAAATATTGTACTGAGCCCATAATTTTACGTTGCTGAAAGCACCACCGCACGGCTACGTAGAGCCAAATGCGAGAGGAAGAAAAAACAGCGCATCCATTTTTTCTTGCAAGCTCACCTCGTGTTCCGTTACTTGTCAACTCACCGCAGGAGGCGATCCCAAAAATCGAAAGAGGTCGAAACATTTCGGAAGGCTAATAACCCTCATTGTAAGAGATTTCGACACGATCATTAGCGATGAAATAATTAATTAAGATTTTTGGGAAACGATAGATGAAGCTAACTCCGCAGGATGGAAACGTATTTAGTTACGCTCAGAGAGAAGTTAGCATTCTTGAAGGCAGAGTGGAGTTCCGCGTGTCAAGGACATACGATCAAAATAGGCGGGAACCATCGTGCACGGAATTAATTAATTAAGAAGCAGGAGCAATCAGCGAACAACACCATTGTGATTGGAAAAATAGGCAGAATATCTGGGGTGGGTCTTGAAGAAATCGGTCCAGCGATCATCAAATGGAACGATTGTACAGTGATAGAAAATGCAGCGTACCGCCTCTGTAGAGAATACGTAACTACCCCGTCCACATCAAGACAGCCAGTCAGCATTCAGTAGTCCGAGAGGACGAACCTACGTCAATTGATATCGAGAAGAGGTCTCCCAAAAGTTCAAGTGTAGGAGATAGACTGGGAAATCTCAAAAGCCAGTTGGCTTGAAAGACGAAACATTTTACAAAGTAGTAATGAGGAGTGAAGACGACTTAGATTTAAACATTGTATTTACGACATCCATCCTGGTAGGTGGGAATATCATAGGGATATATTTGTAGGATTCATGAACTTCTGCATAGGAAGACAGTGATATCACAGATAGCTCTTTGGAATTATTACTGACAAGGTTATTTTGATAATCTGTTCTGGGAGAGATAGCATCATTGTCCCACGGTTATCCGCATCTGAGTAATACCTGTGAAGAGAAGGTGGAAATTTTCCACAGCTGCACCAGTTTACTGGTCGATTCGAAGCGATGTGGCTCGTTTTTGTGTATAATAAAATTTGTTAGTAGGTTAAGTCGTGTTGAAGAAAATTAATGTGTATTGCCTCAAGACGAGTGCAGAATCAGTGTGTTGATAAAGTAGTATTTAAGCGAAGAATACCTCCTACCATTATGAGGGGCTAAATTCAGAGGTTTCTGGCTGTTAAGATGTAGCCAGGACGACGCCACTTCAAGCGGTACAATTACAGGTCTGTCTAATTCAAATATTATGTGTTGTAGTTAGAGATATAAATGCGTGCCTCTTTAAATTATTTGACAAATTATACCACCGCCTTGTATATGTGGCGTGTGTAGAATTAAGTATGTTGCAATTACCATGACGTGTCCTGTCGATGTTCCATTACAGATGTGAATTGTCTGTTATTTATGTCGGCGCAGGGAGCGTTAAATGTGTTAAAAATTTCTTAAAATTATGAAGTTAATTATTACAAAGGAAATCAGTGAAATAATGTTCGGACCGGTGAGTAGACACTGTAACGTTGACTCAAAGACAGGATTAGGACGTCCTTTTTTACAGAGCCAAGTCATAGGTTAGACATTCTTGCGAATCGAATTAAACGATGTGTGTGTCTGTAGTAGTGGACAGAGATACAGAAGATATTAGCAGGTACTATTTAGGCCATGTTTCGGTATAATCTTTACTACCTGGAAGGTGCTCTCATAATAGAGTTGCATCAGTAGCGACATAAATGTAAGGCTTGTCCCACGTAGAAACCTGGCTAATGGAGACTGACCTCTACTACTTAGCCGCGTGCGTTCAAGTTCGATGAACTTTCGTTGCTGTTACTTCAAGATTTATTGTTCGGGTGTACGGTATGTTAGGATAGTTCAGTGTGTTGAAACTTAATTCATTTCTGTAGGATTTACACTACGAATGCGGTTTCGATTCGTCTGTTGTTATTATATTTTATTTTACATTATTCACATTATTTAGGTGAGACGTTGATCTACCGATCACTCATAGCTTAGTTTAAGGGGACAAGTGTAGGTAGACAGATTTGTAATTGTAGTCGTAGTTACGTAGAACTGGAAGGATTTCATGCTTTTTTATATCGTGAACTTGTATTTTAACGAATTTAACAACGTATCTGTTTCATAACCTGAAATTTGGTTTAGTAAGAAAACTTTTTGAGTTATTTATCACTTCAGTGTGTGGCGTCTCTTCTAAACGCATAATAAATTAATGTATCCCTGCATTTCGCAGTTTTGTTCCTTCAGAACGGTGTAACGTAAGATCCCCTCGGATCAAGTGTTGTTGGTTCATTCTGAACATCTGTTTCGGGTGATGCATGTTTCAGCATCGAGATTCCTCTGTAACTTAAGGGTATCACGATATGACAATACTTGGTTGATGTAATAAACACCATGCTTTCAAGTAACATTTCGCAACCTATCCATAGCAACTGATAGTCAATTTGATTCGATTAAGGATCCATTCGGGAGATGTTCCAATATCCGAGAGGATAGTCGACTGGTAGATAACCTTAATTAAATGTTAATCTGGAATTCTACTTGTTGAAGGTCAATTTTCCACGGATCATGTGGGTTAACTCTGAATTATTGTTTGGGTCAATGTTCCCCGATTTTTAGGTTTTCTATTTTTCTGGTTTTGCTGTGCACATATCTTACATTGCATTTTCATTCTTTGGAACACAAATATATAAACAATTTCAAGATACTTTTACCACCCACGTTATGCATCGTGACTGCGTTGTAACATGTTGTGACAAACTTATCTGATTTTTCTTGCCTATCAGGTAAATATAATTATCGTAATTTCATTGAATACATTTTAGTAAGCACAATTTTGCTTCCCATTTGAAGTAATTATGCTCTCCCCTGAATCCTATCGATTGGTAAATGAAGTGACAGAAAAAACCCGAAACAACCCCAAGATTCAAGAATCGACATTGTTCTAGCGAAGTAGCCGAGGAAGACGACCAACGATGCAACGGTAAGTTCAAGGGTTCATTATTATTAAATATAAAATGTTCTTATTCGGCGAGGAATGATTAGGGTAAATTTTTGTTTGAGATTTTTAGGGTATAACGTTTAGTGCTGGGAGAATCATGTTTAGCTCGCCAGTCTTGCAGCTGATTTTTCTGGTACATTCCATGGCATCACTCTCTGAGGGTGTTTTATACGTGTAAATGCATGGGCTAGGAATGGGAAGGAAGTGGCCGTGGCCTTGAAAAAGATACCATCCCTGCATTATTACAATCAGTCACAGTGTTGGATTAGAGGCAATGCAGGAAGTGAAGATGAATGACAGCTACTATGACACTCAGTAATTTTCAGCCTACGTATCAGAAGTCTTTACCACTTTAAGTTGCGGAAATGAACGGTGAGATGGACGTGGCTGAAATATACGTTAGGGGTACGGAATATTTCTACAATTAACTGTAACACGATGACCCACCGAATGGATCAGAGGATACTAAGGGAGAAATACACGGGTGAAATCGTACGAATTCATTTAGGACAAAAGAATGTTGAAATATTCATTCCCAGTTTGCCAAAAATGAATAAAAATAGAGCTCCAAGCCATGCGAATTATTATACTTGATGTAAACTGTGACTTATAACTGGCAGTGTGTTCTCCTTTGCAGAAACCTTTCTTCAAGCCATGCTGTCATCCGGTGAGTGCCCGGGCGCCATCCACTTTGATTTAAGTGCCGAGGGTCAATGCCGACAGCTTGTTTCTTTACTCTCGCGAATGTCACATAACAGACAAAGCATCTAACCCTGGGCTATCACAGACTCTATAAAGATTTCTAGAACAGGTTCCCAGCTGTTTTACAACTTCCTTACTCCGTTCCTTTTCTGTCTTGTGTGCGGGTATTATGTTCCTGTTAGATTGCTTACAGAGTACTAGGACGACTCTCCTGAAATTATATTCAGTTGGATAGTCATTAATAAAGAAGTAAGTAGGCCATCTAAGACATTCGGTGTTTCAACATTACTGTCTAAGGTCACGATGAGAAAAAAATTCTTACAGTGGAAGGTATCCAGTAACGACTTAATTCTGTGTATAGGGTGTCCAAATATCAACGTCTACGCACTATACTATAATTATGACTCCTGGGCAGAGTTAGAGAGGAAATCTTCCGTTCATGGAATGTTATTAGCAGCATGTTCGAATGTTGGATTGTGAATATGTGCCTATAAAATATGCTACTGTAGTCAAAACTAGTATCGTTATTGGGAGAGTGTTGTAAAAATACTGGCTCCTGGCGAATATCCACTTTTGGTGGTAAAGGAGATCCGAATAATAAAAATTAGGATGAAAACCAAACCTCTACTCGCTATTTTGATCCAGATTGAAATCAGGCAGGTAACGTAATATCGTTTTAGGAGATATCTACGGTCCAAATGACCCGAGAAACGCTCCACGACATCGCGAACCCCGCTTTGATTTGGTGGCTAATAATCATGGAATATAAACAATTATCTATAACTGCTGGATTCTTCGTCCTGTCCAAAACTAATTCAGGATAATATAAATTCACAAAATACCTAGAACAGAAAACATTAAATAGGAGTATGCCTGAAAATAGTTTGATTAAGAACAGAATATTTATATTATTCTTATTTTCCTACCACTTTATCCCACACCTGTGGGGTCGCGGACGTGAACTGCTTCGCACATGTGTATTTGGCCATGTTTTACGGCCGGATGCCCTTCCTGGCGCCAACCCTATAAGGAAGGATGTAACCACTATTGCGTGTTTCTGTGGTGGTTGGTAGTGTGGTATGTTGTCTGAATATGAAGAGGAGAGTATTGGGATGGACACAGACACCTAGTCCCCAAGCCAGAAGAATTAATCAGGCGTGATTAAAATCCCTGACCCGGCCAAGAATCGAACTCAGGACCCTCTGAACCGAAGGCCAGTACGTTGACTATTCAGCCAACGATTTGGATTGATTAAGAACAGAATGACAAATAATAACAATAATAATTAGCACGGGATTCGGTAATCGATTCACGATTCCTTCATGAATTTATGTGAAGTTACATGCCTGTATTCGAACGTTATGCGGCATGTTAATGTGATAATCATCTACGAAAGCACGTGGCAGAAACGTGAAGTACGATAAAGCTGAAGAAAGTGGAGACAGAATGTGGTAGTCTCCTTACCCCTCGATTACATATTCTTGTTAATCTGAAACGAAAACTATTGAGTCTACAGTAATATTCGTCTTTTCGATTATTTTTAGTATCTGAAACCGGCAGTGGCGCATTTTATTGATTGTTTGCTTTTAGTTACTTTATTACCTGTTAATTATGTATGAAGAAAATTTTTGTAGATTTTGTTATTGTGACGTTGACTGATTAAGAACTATTTTGTAGTTAAGAAGTCTTTGTTTTGTGTTTAATTTCAAGTCTCATAGATTATTTTGTCTCCCGTTAATCAAACTAACCTCGGTAAGTTTGGACATTTTCATCATCACCACTTTTCGCCATGCCTACGCAGCTGAACTGGTACTTAAACGGCATAAAGAGTGCCACAATACAACTCGGTGACCGCGAAAACTATGGAATGGGGGCTAATATTGGTCGTTTTTTATTGTTCTTGTACGTCATTCCCTCTCCTAGGTTTTCTAGAAGGAGTATTACTCCTCCAGTATCTTTCGGAGATAGTAATTCGTATTTGCACGAACTTTGGTGGAGAGCAAATCTGGAAGATACTGTACACACGAATTTTGGTAACTTTCTCTTTCACACCTTTTACTTGCAGTCTCAAGTGGTTTATCTTTCTGGTTTTCTTAATTGTGACGTTGATTTATTGTTTATGAACTCATTTGTAAAGTTGTAAATTTGGAAATATTGCAATGTGTATAATTTTACGTTGTAGCTAGAAATTATTTTGTTTTGCCTTAAAGTATTTCCTTGTGCTAGCCCAGATTGTCTGGGAAGTAGTTGATCCTTTCAAACAATAATAACAGTAAATAACAGTATTTACGCGTCGCATTATAGATATGATGTACAAGATTCCAACTGACACTGCGACTGTCACTAATCAGCCGAGCGATACCGAAAACTCTGGAAACAACATTAATCTCGGTTAATTTGGACATTTTCTGTATCACACGTGCTAAATCACCATGCCGATGGGTGCTGAACTTGGACTAAAACGACATCCGGAGTGTCACTATTCATCTCAATGACCCCGAAAAATACGGATTCGACATGAATATCGGCTGTTTTCAATTATTTTATATGTCACCCCCTCCTCCAGGGATGTCTAACCCCTACAGTATCTTTTCGATATAGTAACTCATATCCAAACCGAGTTTGGTTGAGAGCCGTGATGGGGTATGACATTCAACTTAAAGGCATCCAGACTGTCAGTATTCATCTAAGTGACCCCGAAAACTATGGATTCTACAGTAATAGTCGTTTTTTATTATTTTTAGTATCATCCCCTCCGCCAGGGGTGTTGGCGGTGTCTTATCCCACGTAATTATTTCCCAGATAGTAGGGTCTATAGTAAGTCATATGTGCGCCAATTTTAATAATAATATGATAAATTTCGCACAATGTGCATTTAGTTCTTACAGAAACTTGTCAAAGAGTTTTGTCTTTTGTTGCACAATATCAGATGATATCGGTCACAGTAGGCACTGCATAATTTACACTTGCAGTTATCGTCCGGGTCATGGAATTTATCTGTTAGGCATATCCGATTATGTAAACCGTGTACGGCATATCTTGTCAATACTTGACGTAGATCATATCTGGCTTGTGTCCATTCCCTATATATCATCGCATCCGTTGAATAAAACGTTGGCCATATCTCTTGTCTCTCCTTACTGAGTTCCTGCAGTACATCCAAGTAGGCTTCGGTAGCTGGTAGAAGCAGGTCGAGGTGGAGGTCTTCGATGAAAAATTGCTCGCTTGCCAGTGCAAGTGGAGATAATGTGTACTTTGACAGACATAGTACTCTTTTGAGGAAGTTGGCTTTGACCTTTTCTATGTCTTCGAAATTTTTCTTCTTTAGGTGTGTCCAGATGGTTTCCAGTCCATATATTATAATGGGAGCAATTTTTAAGCGAAACAGTGTGGTAGCTGTGGTCATTTTGGACATTCTCGTTTCCAGCCCTTCTCGATCTCCCTTCCGACTTAGCCTGAAGTATGACTTAAACGGCATCCAAAGAGTCTCGATGTTAAGGGAGTCCTGCTGCCACAGGCATTGTTTGTTTGTTTGTTTGTTTGTTTCTTTGTTTGTTTGTTTGCTGAAAGGTATGCTGGAACATACATTCATCCATAATCTCGGTTATTTTGGATATTTGCTTTTTCACCTCTTCTCACCCCCGTGCCGATGCCGGTGAACTTGGACTTAAACGACATCTGGAGTGTGAAAATTCATCTCAGCGACGCCGAAATCTATGGTTTCGACACTATTTCCGATTATTTTTATATATGCCACCCCCTCCCGACCGCAACCCCTAGGGGTGGTTTACACCCACAGTGCTTTCTTCGAGACAGTCATATGTGTAGCAGAATTTCTCCATGACCTAACCTACATTTACGTGCCTACTTCGAACACCAGGCCTGTATTCTACTGCAGAATCCTTGAGCTGACGTTGCCATGGTTACTGCTGGTCATTTCTTCATCCAGTTCCTAGAATGGAGTAGTGTGATGCCAATATCTCCAAAACGGTTGGTTTTATGCCCTTAAAACATTGTTTTCGGGGACCGTAGGGCCTCACTGAGTTTTTTCATACTCGTCGTGAGGCTTAAAATGAGCTCTGTCTTGTCCTTGTACGACAAACTGAATATTTCGGCTATATTAATGTGCCAAAGGGCCTTTTTTCTGCCACACTCCTTAAACGCCTTTGGGAGTCAGTGAAAACTTATATTTAACAATATAAAATATAGCCTATAGCACTTAGGCATAATGTATTTTTCTATTAGTGAAATAATTTTTTAAATCGGTCCAGGAGTTTCTGCGATTACGCTCCAGATATACACAAACTCACAAAATTCGTACTCTCTCTTTATTATATTAGTATAGATCCTCTCAATCCGTTTACCCTCCAGGGTTGGTTTTTCCCTCGAACTCGGCGAGGGATCTCCCACCTCTACCACCTCAAAGGCAGTGTCCTAGAGCGTGAGACATTGGGTCAGATGTTACAACTCGGGAGGAGGACCAGTACCTCGCCCAGGCGTTATCACCTGCTTGATGAACAGGGGCCGTGTGGGGGAATGGGGAGACTGGAAGTGATAGACAAGGAAGAGGTAAAGAAGCGGCCGTTTCCTTAAGTTAGGTATCATCCCGTCATTTGCCTGGAGGAGAAGTGGGAAACCATGGAAAACCACTTCGAGTATGCCTGAGGAGGGAGTCGATCCCCCTCTACCCAGTTGACTTCCGGAGGCTGGGCGGACCCCCATTCCAGCCTCACACCACTTTTCAAACTTCTTGGCAGAGCCGGGAATTGAACCCGGGCCTCCAGGCGTGGCTGTTAATCAGATTATTATTATTATTATTATTATTATTATTATTATTATTATTATTATTATTATTATTATTATTGCCGGCCCCGTGGTGTAGGGGTAGCGTGCCTGCCTCATACCCGCAGGCCCCGGGTTCGATTCCCGGCCAGGTCAGGGATTTTTACCTGGACCTGAGGGCTGGTTCGAGGTCCACTCAGCCTACGCGATTAAAATTGATATATCTGACGGTAAGATAACGGCCCCGGTCTAAAAAGCCAAGAAAAACGCCCGAGAGGATTCGTCGTGCTGACCACACGACACCTTGTAAACTGCCGGCCTTCGGGCTGAGCGGCGGTCGCTTGGTAGGCCAAGGCCCTTCAAGGGCTGTAGTGGCATAGGGTTTGGTTTGGTTTATTATTATTATTATTATTATTATTATTATTATTATTATTATTATTATTATTATTATTATTTAATATTATATTTATCAGGTATAATACGTTATTTAATATTTTCAGGTGTTTTCTAAATTTATTTTTTCCTGAAATAGTTTTCGACATACTGAAGAACCTAACAGTTACAGATTAACTATCGAAACTGAAGAGAAAATGGATTCCACTAAACCAAGATTAATATCATTTGTACGAATGCAATACTCACGTCATTCACACCATCGTTCGGAAAAGGAAAAATAGGAGCTGTGATCTAGCAGAGCGACCGTGGGAACTCTCACGTGATAAACCATGGCAGCAAAACTCCCAGTGGAATCTGGATGAAAATTTCGAGTTGGAGTGTTGGTATTTGTCATCATTTTAATAGTCCTGATCTGCTATATCACCATCAGTGTTTATTGGACAGCATGCTTCCTACACCCTTATGCAATATTAGCCGACCTCGCCGTCTAGGCGTAGCGAGCCTGGCTCTCGCCCGAAGGTCTCGGGTTCGATTCCTAGACCTGAAGTTTTGTACGAAGTCCACTCAGCCTACGTGATTACATTTGAGGAGCTACACGGATTATTGTTTTAAGTTTTGGCAACTAATTTATTTGTTTAAACATGGCATATATGCATGGTTTTAAGTCCCACAGACCTTCGATATAGTCACCAGTGTTGCGAATAACGTGTTCCTAGCGATGCGAAAGCCATTGGATCCCGTTGGCACTGCCCGGTTTATCCATGGTGCGAAGAGAGCGGTCGGTGGCTTGCAAACCTTTTTCAGGTCTATGGAAGCACTTCCCGTGTAGTGGCTCCTTCATCTTAGGGATTAGATCGAAGTCGCAGGGACTTAAATCCGGAAAGTATGTGGGAGGGCAGGGGGGGGGGGGTGATAGAGCACCCCCAGCGATTGAACAATTCAGACACAACTCCTGCTGTGTGTGCCGTGCCATTGTCATGCAGAACGATGGATGAGTTATCCTTGCAGTGTCACCGTTTTCTTCTCAGAGCTGCGCGCAGATTGTTTTGCTAAAAAATGAACATTAGTACCCCACATTAACAGTTTGCCGTGGAGGAACGGAGTGCGTTAAGATGTTATCCGATGCATCTCCACTAATGCGGACACAGTCTCAGTCTCTATATGTTCGTCACTTACTGGTGGGTGACCACATTGAGACATGTCCAACACCCGTTCGCGTCTTTGGTGCGACCTCTAACACGCTCGATTTTTAACCATCTTCTCTGTTCATGCGTGGAAAACATAGCGGCTGTCTTTCGCGAGCGCTTGCTCATAACTGCGTGTCTTCACCTGGCCCCTGTAAACAGATATATGACGGTGAGTTGGAGATCCCGGTCTAGAAAACCAAGAATGACGGCCTAGAGCAGGGCCTCTCAAACGCCCAAAATCTCACGCGTGCAAATCGAGGCGCAAGAGGTCCGTGCACTGTGCATCGCTCCCGCTCGGCACGGCTCGTACCAACGCTTCGTCTCTGTGCTACTCGGCTAAGCTCGACTCAACTCGGCTCAATTCGGCTCAATTCGGCTCGGATTTGGAGCGCTACACAGCAACTGAGGAAGAGGGAGACAGGGGGAGCGAGCGAGACAGGCGTGGGGAAAGAGAGAGACAGCGCTATTGCTCCAAATCGAGGAGTGGGGGGTCTGCACTCTGGTCAACCAAGCGCAGTCGTCTTTTGCACCGTGCACAGTGCATGCACCAAGCGCATGCACTCTGAGAGGCCCTGACCTAGAGGATCCGTCAGACTGCCCATGCATCACTTCGTAATCTACACACCTTCGAGTTGAACAACGGTTGCTCGGTAGTTGAAGACCCATCAGCAGGGTTGTATGGCCATGGGTATTTTAGTGCAGTATTGTATAGGTTGTATGCAAATTTATGGCAATTTTTGTTGATAGAGGAAATATCAGTTACATTACTTTCCCTCCACCCTTACGACCTTCTGTCACACTTCTGAAATTCGTCGTACACACCTACTACTGCCATTTTGTTCTCGCACTTAGAAGAGAAGCGAGGTAAATTGCCACAAAAGTGAGGTTGGTCCAGTTTTATATATGCGGATTGCCACAAACACATATAGTATGAGTTGCCACAAGAACACACGTGAATTGCCACAGTCGTTATAACCACAGACCCTGGAGGGTAGGCAGATTAAGAAGAAGAATAAATACGTCGGAAATATAGAAAAATAGCTTATTTCGATATTACGCTTTAATAAAGAAATATGCCTCAATTTCATGGCCATTTTTTTTTACAAATTTTAATAGGTTAAAGCAAAAATTTACCTGCTTTTTTAAATGCAATTTTGAGTGATGTTTGGAAAATACAATCATGAACAATTCAGTTGAATGGATTTATATGCAATGCAATCTAATACCTAAATGAAGTCAAATGAGGGATTTTCTGATGATTGTAAAAGAAATTAAATTAACCGACGTCACACTAGAGAGTAAAAGGTAAGAAGCAAGATCTTAATTGACACGCTAGTAGGTAAAGGTTTGCCATCACTGGTCTAACGACTCCACATAAACAGCGCCATATGGCCCCACTCCATATGAACACTGTGGATATACTTAGAAATTAATGCAGGCATTTGGCACGCAATCTGGTATTCTGTGCAAAATGAACTCAATAAATTGCAATATTAAAAGAAACAATATTTTTTCTGACAACATGATTCAAACCTCAAACATTTTCTGTAGAATTTGCTTTCCATTTCGCCTTTAATAACGTGAAATTGATTAATGTGGTACACATTCAGATGTAAAATGAAAACCTACAACCTGTTTTCCATTCATTGACCGGCGAGGATAGGAATTGTGCCGAATGCCGAGGCCTTTCGCACTCCTCCGGGGCAATGATTAATGAATGACAGATGGAATGAAATGATAATGGAGAGTGTTGCTGGAATGAAAGATGACAGGGAAAACCGGAGTGCCCGGAGAAAAATATGTCCCGCCTCCGCTTTATCCAGCACAAATCTCACCTGGAGCGACCGGGATTTGAACCACGGAACCCAGCGGTGAGAAGCCGTCGCGCTGCCGCCTGAGCCACGGAGGCTGCTATATTCAGATGTATAGTCACTTAAAGAAAAAGTGAGCGCATGGTAATATGTGTACTTTGTATTTAATATTTTATTACAGTTATAATTTTAGCAAAATAGCATTCACCTCCCACGTTGATAAAAGCTCTGTAGATAGCCAAAACAAACCTATCTATAGATCAAATTGTTTCTGAAAAATTTGACCTTAATTGGTTAAGTCCAATGGCTCGAGAACTGTGTGTGTGTTGCGTATTCAACATTAGAAATTATCCTAGGTAGGGCCCACATCTTCACAGACACGCAGGTCACCTAATAGGCCATCTACTAGAAAAAGACCTGCACCAGGCCTCTCTAGAGGCCATACGCTATTATTATTATTATTATTATTATTATTATTATTATTATTATTATTATTATTAACAGTAAGTGCTGTTAATATTGTTATTATTTTAATGTATTGTATCATTTATAATTGGAGAAGTAATAACTCTGTTGATGAGAAATAAGCAAATCAAATCAAAAAACCAGTCTCTTGTTGGTCTACCTATCGGTACGTAAAATAATTTACTTGTTTTGTTATCTGTCTTATGTCGCACCGACATAGACACATCTTGTGGTGACGATGGGATCAGAAAAGGCCAGGAATGGGTAGGAAGTACAGTGATGCAAATTAAGGCACGGCCCCAGAATTTTACTGGTGTGAAAATGGGAAACCAGGTTTGCTGACAGTGGGTTTGAATGTAACTATTTCCTTAATACAAGCTGACCGCTACTTGACTGAAACCGCGTAGCTAACACACTCTGTCGTAGAACCCTGTAGAACACAGCTCCTGCACCTTGGCATTTCCGAAACCCGTGAAGGTAAATAGTGGAACGTAAATCCAGTTATATTATTATTCAATAAAATAAACCTAGCAGTCCCTACTCTAGATTGACATCGAACCCGTAATCATTAGGGTGCAAGGAAATAATCTAAATCACGCATCTACTGGCTCATCCTACTTAAACATACGAAGGTCAAGCTGTACTTGTCCATGGAGCGAACAAAATGGAACAGTCTCCGACGAACATAACTGTCTCCCCTTCGGTCATCTATTGTCCTCTCCATCCTACTAATGGACAGCAGGTCGCAAGTTGATTAACCTGATGTGTTATCTGCTCTCTGAAAACAGGTCGAGTCTGCTGGCCATTGATCATAGGAGAAACAACAGGAGCGGCTTTCAGCCTCCAGATAACTGCGACTGGCCTGCGTCTTGCGACTTACCAATTAATTAACAACCTTAGCTGGCCCGACAAGTTATATGCTATTTGGCTCCAGTACAACAGCACTCACTCACTCCTTCCTGCTTGGCTAACTGAAGTCTTATCAAAGATTGCTATCACAGTCCGGTAATCATGCCGTGAATTCCAACATTGGCACAAGTATTTCAAACATTTTATTCCACGACTATTCAAACTAATTCTCTCTCTCTCTCTCTCTCTCTCTCTCTCTCTCTCTCTCTCTCTCGTTATTATCCCAACTCGTTTATGACATTCCAACACAATCCGCTAAATCCATTTAAACGCTCTTAAGAGAAACACCGCTGTGCTCATTATGCAAACCGCAAAGATTGTAGAAAAGATTCAATACCAAATGTAACCAAAATACTTCAGTTTTTAATGTACAAAGTTACATCATTTGCGAATAATCACCCGAGTAGACTTACGGATCTTCGAGTCGTGCTTGGTGAAGCTTTCCAAACACTTTTCCAGTTTTGTCCTCATCATCTCTTCAGCCTTCTTGCGACAAACCTCTTTGCAATGAAGACGCAATTAAGTTCTGTATTCTAAATTATTTGTCATTGTACCGGCTTCAATTCCTCTACCTGATTTTCATATATGAAATAATGGCGTAGATGATCTTTATGTTAAATCATAGAAAGTATGGTCATGTCTATTGCAGGATATGAAGATCCCCAGGATTGTGTAAGGTAAAGAATCTTCTTTTAGTAATCTGGGCATAAGTGGGATGGAGTGTAACACAAGTAGAATAACGATCTTTCTTTCTTTCTCTCTTTCTTTCTTAATCCGTTTACTTTCCATGGTTGGTTTTTTACCTCGGACTCAGTGAGGGATCCCACCTCTACCGCCTCAAGGGCAGTGTCTTGGAGCGTCAGTAATCGGGTATATAACTGGGGAGGAGGAACAGTACCTCACCCAGGCGGCCTCACTTGCTATGTTGAACAGGGGCATTGTGGGGGGGACGAGGAGGTGTATGGGAAGATTGGAAAGGATAGATAAGGAAGAAGGAAAGAAGCGGCTTAACTTAGTTACTATCAAGGCATATGCCTGGAGGAGAAGTGGGAAACCACTTAGAGGATGGCTGAGGAGGGAATCGAATCCCCCTCTACTCAGTTGACCTCCGGAGGCTGAGTGGACCCCGTTCCAGTCCTCGTACCACTTTTCAAATTTCGTGGCAGAACCAGAAATCGAACCCGGGCCTCCGGGGGTGGCAGCTGATCACGCTAACCACTACACTACAGAGACGGAGAATCCCAATACTATTCGATATATAAGAGGTAGTGAAGTAAGAAATGTAACGAAAACAACGGTATAATGCACTTGAGGTTGATGTTATGATATGGTAGTCCGGACACTATAAGCTAACTTCATCTAGGATAGCGAATTTTTTATTTACTCTCAAATAGTTAAATATAGTACGCTACCGAGCAGAGTGGCCGCACGTGTTTACGCGCTACGACTTTGAACCTATACTCTGCATTCAGGCATTCAAGGCAAATGCCAGTAGCGTTCCTATGCATAGGCCAATTCCTCATCGAATTTCATTCACGCTCATACATTTCATCTTCATTAGTCCCTCAAATAAGGTTAGTAACTGGAAGAGCATCCGGCCGTAAAAATGTATATAATTTAATCTCGCCTAATTCCCAACCCCATATCAGGAAACAGGACTACGGAGTAGACGTATATAGTTAAGAATAATATGTTAAATAAATTTTTCCTTAATAAATGTTAACTTTCTCGCGTCAATATGAAATATAGAGTTAAGCTTTAGAATACTATTAGTTAGTAATAATAACAATAATAATACTTTTACGATTTTCGAGAGACACTGAGGTGCCGGAATTTAGTCTCGCAGGATTTCTTTTACGTACAAATCTACTGACACGAGGCTGACGTATTTGAGCACTTTCAAATACCACCGACTGAGCCAGCATCGAACCTGCCAAATTAGGTTCATAAGACCAGCGCCTCAACCGCCTGAGGCAATCAGCCCGGCGCTCAATATTTAAAATACCGCATGTATCAGAAGAGAATTATGATGATAAATGAACGTATGGCCTTGGCTACCGAATTGCAGGTACTGGTACAGTAAATAGTGCTCTATCATCATTCTCCAATCATCTGAGATTTGGGCCAATCTGCAGCAGCCAGTCGAACGTAGTGCATCTGAAGACTCGTATCATAGTGCAATTGAATAACGCATAAACGTCAAGTTTTGTTACAAAACGACGACGGAGACGCATGCGGTGTTGGTGCAAGTGTGCGGGACAGAAGCCGTTAGCAGAACGGACGTGGTGTATCATCAAAAGTTTTCTGTCCATCCCGAAAGCGTTTAAACCAGTAGTAGACATATTTTATTTTTGGAATAACTGCACTTTATTATTGGGGGCAGCAATAGGGAACCGAACTGATAGTGAAAGATATTAATAATACTAAGTTAATCACAAAAAATACATATGCACGGCTAAATTTCAGGGTTGAATACCTCATATTGATAGAAAAACAAAATGAATCCGGAAATGCATAATTACAGAGCTGTCGGAGCGTGTAGGCCTACTGATTGGATACACACCGATACGTCCTGACTGCCAGAATAAAATGCGAAACAACGGTAAAAATTTTTCCACAAGTAATTACGTTGAGAGTAAATGTAATACGTGCCTGACCTACCTCTAAGCCCTCGCACATGATATTCTGTCCTGTCTAGTTCTTGGTGATTCCTTGTTGGGACCCTGTATTCTTACAGACGGGTTCACTGGACAGAACTACAGAAAGTTCTTGCTTACTGCATTGTTTGATTACTTGGAAGATATATCACTAGCATGCCGTCGACGGCTGTACTTCATGCATTATGATCCCGCAAATTTCAGTCTTCTTCTTTCCCACAGGCACATTAAAGAGTATTTTCCTGGGCAATGGATAGGTAGAAGTGGACAAATTGCTTCACCAACACGCTTCCCTGACATAAACCCCTGCAATTTTACCTCTGGGGACACGTAAACTCTTTCGTGTCTCCGACTGTGGTTGATGATGGACCAAGTAAAATGTCGGATAACTCTGCAAATACGCATTTTCACAAATGAAGAGATACTGAATCCATTGGTGAAAGAAGAACTATCTGGCGTGATTTGACCACAAGAAAAGATAGATTGACAGGACACATCTTAACCTTTTCTTGACCATTGGGATTTTCTAGTCCCACCCTTATAAAACTACTTTAATAACACACTTACAGCACTGAGGCTGCATCTGACCAAAAAGACTTGCGTGTTCTACTTCTGAGGTCAAGCAGAATTTCTTGTAATTATCCAAGGACGGATTTCAAAACTAAAAAATAGGAAGTAAACTGCCCATCCAGAAAACTCTTGATTCCTAACGTACCCCAACTCAAATGAGGGAAAGATTGCAATTTGGTACCTGGTGATGTAAAATTAGGAAATGGAGGATGACACTAGCCCATGTTTACATCAAGTTGAGGAGTATGTGAATTGTGGAGCCTAAAGAAGATCAAGTCTTTTTCAGTTTTTAAGGTATGTAATGTTAATTTCCACTGCAATAAAAATAACACTGGTTTGTAATGTATCGCGTTATTGACGTCTAAAATTGAAGTGCACATTTTGACCGGTATATGAACTCTGCCTACAGGTAATTTTCAGTTGTGATGGTGGCCAACTGAAGACATAATCTGGCATTAAGTAAAAGGTAAATATCAGCCGAAAAGAGAAGAGGCTGGAATGCTGAGCCCACTCAAGCAATCCCGTGACATGACTTGCCATAAAACCTAATGTGGCAGTAGGCCCGGTGACACAGCGGATATGCCATACAAATTTGGTGACTAAGACAAGGAAAGAAACTTTACAGACAAAAATGATTAAAAATTTAGACATTTGGAAATGTTTAGTCACAAGAAAGCAAAGTGACAAGGGAACAGAAGGTCCACCCTTGTACCTCCTTAAGACATTACATGATACCCATTAGGGTGGTTACACTCCGTCCACAGACAGACTAGAAACCTGCATATTACAAAACCAACTAAATTTAAGGAAGCCTACATTTCAAATCAAGGTAAACGCGGCTCACCCCAACCGTTACATGCTAGAGCAGAACGCTGGTATTTTTCCATAGCCACACGCAAGTAAGTACACATGTTAGAGAAATATTATTGCCGGCAACCTTACACCTGCCTCAGCCTGTCTCTAGCCTCCTGTGAGAAGAACCTCACTTGTCGCTGCACTCATCACGATCCAGATTGATCCATAAGATCATAGGTTACCAGTACTTATAGGCGCGAGCTGGGTGACGATTGGTTGATTTAATTTGAACTGACAGTAGTGGCAACTTAGAAACAGATGAATTAAATAACCGAGTGCCGATCCTCTAGTTGGTGCAATTCTCTACGAAGCAGAACGCAGTCCACCCCTCTAGGTGGCACTCCAAATTCAAAAGTAGTGTCATGTGTTAATAAAGAAGAAAATCAAGTACAGTTCAGAAAGTTGAGGCGGTCTCCAAGAGACTACACTGTCCTCAGGCGTTTGGATTGTTGATTCCACTAGGGAGAGGCCGTACTTGTGGTATTATTATTATTATTATTATTATTATTATTATTATTATTATTATTATTATTATTATTATTATTATTATTATTATTATTATTATTAAATGCTACGTGATGAAAATGGAGGTTATCTTAGTTGCTTCACTTAGTCGGGATTTAATTTCCAATGCTAGGATGGTACCTGATAGATAGACTGCGGGTGCTTCTTTTCCAATCCTTGTCTCCAATAAAATACAAATACATAGTCTACATATCAGCACAAGACCATTAAATAAATGATGGCCCAAGTCACTTATGTGAGTCAAAAATGACAACATGCAGTCTGATGCTAATACTCCCGAGATTCTAAGAAGCCATTTCTGAGATCTGATAGGGCACTGCTGCGATTGGTATTAAAAAAATATAGTAGAACTCGAAATCAACACCTAATATTATAACCTTTCAATGGTCTCGAGGTCAAGAGCGAAGTAGCCATTGCAAGTTATAAGTAGATCAACAGAAGCGTTGCATAAGTACACAACCAGCCGGAATACGTCCAGTCTATACGTCCAACTACGTACGATAACCGAGACAACTCGCTCATTAAAAGGAAATTTAATGGAGTGAAATCAGGAAATTCACAAGCTCAGAACCCCGTGGTATTCGGAGGATTGAATTTATAACATGAGTTAGGATACAAATAGAGACCGGTAGATGAAAGATTAACAGCTGTGAAAGAGAAATCACATATGTAACATTCAGGTCCAGAAACGTCGCGCGGCGGAGGCCATGGAACAGTTTGGAGCAATGCAAGTTCTACCATCAAGAAGGCGTATGCGGAGTGACGGATCGTATGCATTGAGGAAATATATGAATAGCAGAATGTGTTCCTTTGTGCAGATCTGTGAATGAAGAGAGTGACTGTGTCAAAAACATATGTAACGGAGATTACGACATAGCAATTTTAGTGTGAATCATAAAATGCGAACCAAAGTATTATTGTGATGCTATTAAAATGGGATTTTGTTTTATGACAATGTATGAAGAAAACAGCGTAGAAGGTTGATTCGAGAGTAGCTCTGATACATATTGAAAGGAATTGAGGAGATTATAAGAGATTTTAAGATATTTCAAG
This sequence comes from Anabrus simplex, assembly GCF_040414725.1. Taxonomy (NCBI): domain Eukaryota; kingdom Metazoa; phylum Arthropoda; class Insecta; order Orthoptera; family Tettigoniidae; genus Anabrus; species Anabrus simplex. Next base: position 314,117,264 of record NC_090267.1, on the reverse strand, counting down.
GTTTAAAAGAGCTCAATAACCAATTATACGACGTCAATATACGAAGGCGAGTTTAGTAAACGAAATTGAGAACTTTAAACTTTGTTTAGCACTATTCTAATTTGATCTGTACAAGTTTCAGGGTGGAAGAACAACGAAACTGGTTATTATTATGATGAAGGATCCAACTAAAAAGGAGATGTGTGCCTAAGTCGAGACTGGTACCCTGATGCGTCTGAGTTCTTCTGGAGTGGCCACAATAACATGAGAACAGACGTCCATATACCACAACCTAGGATGGGATGAACAACAGAGTCTTCGAATGTTAAGTACTCAAGCATTGTCTTCCCTTATTCTATTTGTAGAAGCTTATAGTAGTGTTAGATGTGTCATCATAATGGGTGACTTTTTAAGAATACGGCTTGAGTAACCTAACGTGTCTGTCATTATGTATCTGCGTGAAGTGTTGATCTAATCATTGATAAGAGTGAAATTCGGTCTATCGTCAGTGTCAATTAGTAAAGGTATACAGGAACGATCATATTTCATCTAACGTCCTAATACTGTCTGGATAATCGTGAGAATATATTCGTGATGAGATAATATCGAGTGTTGTGTAAGTAAGTTCAGTGAGTGATTGTACGTAATTTATGTCAATGTTGAGCTCCTCTTAGAATAACTTGTGCCGCAGAATAATTTAATGAAGTGCGTACATGCTGTAAGTGATATGATGTTTTATATGCGGATAGTTGAGGTACTTCCATACCTGCGCTTGTATATTTGAATAATGATGTAGACACAGTGCACATTTTTGATGAGATGTGGTGAATATTAGGGTCGTCGAATACGTTATGATAAAATAGTGTGATTATGATAAGAATGAAGTTTGTTGAAATTGATACTACGGTAACGTGGTAAATCTTCGAGAAGATCAATGAACCTAGGGTAGTAATGTTATGTGAGATATTCATCATGTGATTTTAAAGATTTTGAATAGGCAAGCGAAATAATATGATGCTATTATTTTCAAAGGTATCCCGAAAAGATTAAATGTTATGCGTGTAGAAATCATCAAATACAAGTTTACGGCATAGCATAGAGTTAAAACGGATATATCAGCGGATGAATTGTTAGGATCTTCGGTGAATGACATATCTAAACCGTAAAATAAGTTGTTTAAGAGGTTAATGTCAATTTAATGAAGTGCGTTGTTATTCAAGGTAATTGCTTGCTGAAGTTATTTGGCAGTAGTATTATTTTCAGGAAACACTGGAGGAGAGCAGATGCAGTACAGACCTTCCGATATTATCGTTTCATTGAACATGCCAGTAGTTAGATGTTGATTTTCAGACACAGCGAAGCTGAACGTTCCCGATGAGTGTAACAGCACCATGATTGTTCATTTATTGAATCTATTTGTCTTTTAGATGATTGACAGATAATTATATTTTTCTTATGCAACGTTAGGGAAACTAACCGTCAGGATATTCAAGTTGTATATTATATAGCTAGACAGTTAAATGATCAAACAGATAGGCAGACTATGGGCAAATATTGACTCAGATGAATGAACAAAGTGAATGACTTTACGATTGGCAGATTTCATACTATTAATAATTTCAGATATTGTGGTGAATTATTTATGAGTTTAAAAATTAACGTCAGATAATTTTTTTTTCTTAGTGTGTTTGCGGAACCAACAAAGATTGATAAGATGCGTGTTACTTGTAATTCTCCGTCATGTTGTCTAACTAGATGATTATTATATTTTCTTCATGATTACTTAATTAAATGGAATATCCTTCCAAAATTTTATTGCGATCTTTCATTTTAAAATTACAATTTAAGAGCCTTTACATAGTTAGGTAGGACGTGGAAATTACTCTGTTTGAGCTGATGCTGGAAGAGGTTTGACCGGTACTCGCCGAATGGCCATGCCCGGGAGTGGAGTTTCTTGCGAACCGTTGATACTAGCCGAGGTTTAATTGAAGAAAATCATATCATTGCGAACCACCTACATCCACGAACGGTCACAATATTTTGTTTTGATTTTTGCTCGATTTAAAAAGAAATTCTGTACCTGTCTAGTATAGTTCCACTTGTCATCTAGATCTATACAATATCTTTCTTAACTCTTTGAAATCGTTATTTTCAGCGTCTTTAAGACAATATATTGTCCAATAAAGATACAGCCCTAGAATTATCTTGAACTGGAAATGGGAAACCAAGAACCATCTCCAGGGCTACCTACGATGGCGTTTGAACGCATCTTACAGCTACACGGTCCGTACCACGTATTTAACGCACTCGGTACCGATGATAATTTTATTAATATGCTTGCGGCTATCATAGTCTCTTTAAGGTGACCCTCTATGGCGACTGCTGTGTGACGTAGGCCCACTACGGGTAGGTGTAGTGGAGGAAAGTATTGTGTGCTAGGTGAATGGAAGTGCAGAGATAGCACAAACACCTCTAACTGAAGGGATTAATCATTTATGGTTGAAATCCCATATCTTGGACGAGAAGGGATGCAGGGAACCTTCGAAATACTCGGCTATGGACCCGGACAAAGTGATGTGTCGACTTTAATGAATCAAATGGACACGGACAACATTTTCCCTAATGTTCTTGACACAGAACCACCCGAAAAGAAAGCCTAGAATTTTGGCAACTCACTCATTGTAGAGCAAGGAAATATTTACAGGATGCTATGGGGAGAGATCGCTTTAAAATGTTGAGTTCCAACTGTTTAATTTTAGCACAAACATATATCATGAGCTTTATCAGATCTTCTTTATAATCACAGAAATTCTAAAAATTATCTGAGCTGAAGTTAAAATGTTCGATCTCTCAGTTCAGTGGTCAAGGGCATAAAATGCGAATTAATTCAAAAATTCGAAGGGAACTTTTAATCAAATAAAAGCATTGTGATGGTTTAAGAGGGAGCTTAAAACTTCAATAATTACACAAGAAAGCATTAAATTGAATGAAATCGAGAGCCTTAACATTCGCTGCAGCTATTGTCTTGCTTGCTGTTAGACGTGTCCTCATTGCCACTGCTGGGACTCAATTATCGTCTCACTGGCATTATTGCCTGCCACTCTGCGCTCAGCTTTCATTGTCAAATGTGTTACTTTGAGAATGTATTGTCGTCTAATTGTTCCTAAGAATCCTCTTACATGTTTCCCTTTAAATGCAGTTATCGGCAATTTAATCCACCGCCTGTATCCTGCCCTTCATCTCTACTTTCCTGGGTTCAGAACCGTTTTGTCTGAGTACTGCTTTTGCCTTATGAATGAAGTACACAATCGAGAAGAGCTGTTCAGGACATAGATAGAAACTTGCTTGGAGCTTTCATTACTCATGAATGGACTGATTGTAATCTCATAATTAATATAGACAGGAGAAGTGAAAGGGAACGTTCTGCAATAATAACAGTCCTGTTATTATAATCTGCTGATATCACTTGCCAATAATGTGATAAGTACATTAATATATCATATCAGAGTTCTGCATTGTTCAAAGTGAATTGTAAAAATAACTCCTTGGGAAAATATGGTAATTGTGATGGAAAATAAATTACAACTACAACTGCTACTATAACAACAACTCACTGACGGCAGCACTGAAGATGGTTTTCCGTGGTTTCCCATTTTCAACCAGGCAAATGCTGGCCGCGGCCGCTTCCTTCCTATTCCTAGGCCTTTCCTATCCCATCGTCGCCATAAGACTTATCTGTGTCGGTGCGACGTAAAACAAATTGCAAAAAAAAAAAAAAACTAACGGGCGCCAGGAAATGTTCTCCGTAGTGCCTACGTCCTGCTGCGTAAGGGAGCATCAGCAGTTTAGTTGGCAGCACGGTGTCATACCTATCTCGCTCACTCGCCGACAGGCCAAGGTTAACAGTACAGCAGTATAGGGAAGGCCACGCGTGTGAACTGTGGGCTGTCCAAATAATCAGTGTGTTTTGCTTTAAGCGAGCATTCAGATAGATTATTGGAATAGTGCAACAGGATGCAAGCGGTAATATTTACTACTGAAGAGAGAGCTTTTTCGGTGGAATTAGTTTTTCGCGAAGGCGATCGGTTTACAGAAAATGCAAAATTAAAATTTCAGGCGTGGTTTCCTAATTCAAAGTGTCTAAACCGGGATACCGTTCGGGATTTGATGAGTAAATTTCGTGTGACCAGCTCAGTCCATGATGTACCGGAAACAGGCAGGCCTACCCTTTTAACAAACGTGAATGGGTTGATGAACTTAAAGTGAATATCATTAATTATGTGCAGTCCATTACGCAAGACCGAGCTCGATAGCTGCAGTCGCTTAAGTGCGGCCAGTATCCAGTATTCGGGAGATAGTAGGTTCGAACCCCACTGTCGGCAGCCCTGAAAATGGTTTTCCGTGGTTTCCCATTTTCACACCAGGCAAATGCTGGGGCTGTACCTTAATTAAGGCCACGGCCGCTTCCTTCCCACTCCTGGCCCTTCCCTGTCCCATCGTCGCCATAAGACCTATCTGTGTCGGTGCGACGTAAAGAAACTAGCATTACGCAAGAAACTGTAGTGAAATCTTCGGCAATACGTGTAGACGTGTTGAAGTCTGTCCTCGAACACAAGGACAACACTTCCAGCATCTGTTATGAATTGCTGTGGTGAGTACAGAGTTTACTGTTTGCCGTTTATTTGTTTATTTTGTGTTGATACAAGCGGCAGCAGCCGTGCTGCCAACTTTACTGCCGATGCCACCTCGCGCAACAGCACGTAGACGCTGCGGAGAATATTTCCTGGCGCCCTTTACAACAACTACTGAATTTGTGAAGAAGAAAAGTCTACGACGGTAGATGCAGAGTGGGTCTCAGGGCTCACAAGTAGCCACGGCTGGTCCGTGGTCCAACAGCTCTGCACTCAGGCCGGCCAGCCGAGCCGAGCAGAGGAGAGGTGGCCACGGCTCTACGCCTCTGTATTTGGAAGACGGGAAAGGGCTAGACCTCACGACTGATTCCCACCATCGGCTGTCCTGAGAACGGTTTTCTGTGGTTTTTCATTCTCCTGCACTAAAGGCGAATGCCGGGACAGTTCACAGTATAGGCCACAGCCGCCAATTCCCTTACCTTCTCCGAGCATCTTCTTCACCGTAACAAATCGCCCGGCCCGAGAGACGGAGTTACCGTCCCAGAGGCCCGCCTCCCCGTTCAGGGGAGGAATGAAAACATTTAGTAGTAGTAGTAGTAGTAGTAGTAAAGTCTGTAACAAACAATAAAACGGAAATAGCCATAGAAAGACATGTAAAATAACCCTGGAGAACACACTAGGTGTTCATTCGAGTTATTGATTGATTGATTTATTTATTTATTGATTGATTGATTGATTTATTTATTTATTTATTTATTTATTTATTTATTTATTTATTTATTTATTTATTTATTTATTTATTTATTTATTTATTTATTTATTTATTTATTTATTTTGGCCCTGTCACCCTCTCTCTTTATATTGCGTATGGACACAGTCACCTTCGATATCCAGTCATCATCCCCATGGTCACTCCTGTATGCTGACGATGACCTTCTGGCTGCTGAGGAGCATCAACAGATTCAAGATCAGGTTCAGAAGTGGAAAGAAAGACTAACGTAAAATGGGCATCGACTGAACATCAAGAAAACGGAGTACATGGACTGCGGCCTGCAGACGGATAGAACCATTCAGATAGATGACCAAGGTCTCAATAAAATAGAGCAGCTTAAGTATCTTGGTTCTTTAATCAACGCCGACTGTGACTCTGTTCAGACGCCCATGCACAAGTAAATGCGGCCTGGATGAAGTGGCGGCAAACTACTAATGTTCTATGCAATCGTCGGATACTAATCCACCTGATGTCCTAGGTTTTCAGGATTGTTGTTCACCCAGTCGCTCTGTATGGCTCTGAATGCTGGACAGCAACAATGAAGAACGAGCAAGCGCTTCATGTCATGGAGATGCGCATGCTTCGCTGGATACTTGGCCTGATCCAACTATATCATATCACCAACATAAACATTCGGAAATTCACGGGAGTTGCCCCGATTGTAGACAAGATGCGTGAGACTCGACTTCGGTGATATGGCCACGTAATGCATAGAGAAAGCACATACATTGTAGTAAAGACGGTATTTCACATCGTACCATCTGGAAATCGGCGCGTGGTTGGCCCAAGAAACGCTGGCTTGATCCCCTTCAAGGAGACATGCGGTATGTTCTTCTTGTTCCAAACGATGCACTTCGTAGAACCAAGTGGAGATTGGCTTGCAAAACAGCGGACCCTGCTCCGTTGAGGAACAAACGCTAAGCAGATGATAGTGATTATTTATTTATTTATTTATTTATTTATTTATTTATTTATTTATTTATTTATTTATTTATTTATTTATTTAACATTGCGTTAGTAAAAAGCAGGATTTGACTTCATTGCCTGGTGTGAAAACGGGAAACCAGTGAAAACCATATTAAGGACTGCCGATGGTGGAATATTAACCCACCATTGCCCAATTTCAAGCTCATAGCAGCATGAGCCAAACCGCGCAGCAAACTCGCTCGATTACCGCAAATTTATTGTATCATTCCAATCCATCTAGATGGAATTTCGTTTAGAAGTTATTAGTTAATTACACTCGCGCCTACATTGACACCCAATGCGTTCAGATGGCATCAACTTCTATGACTTCTATGAAGGCAACTGAGACCATACGATATTAACTTGTTATTATTAATATTATTCTTATCATCTTCTTTTTTCGATTTTGGCCTACTTTGCTTTATCAAGTTCTAACGTTGCACTTACACATCAAAGCTTTTCGGCGACGGAAGGATGGAAAAGAGGTAGGACTAGGAAGTTAACGGCTGTGGCCTTAATGAAGTTACAACTTCAGGCCTGCTGCGGTGGGATTCGAACCCACTATCTCCCGAACGCAAGTTCACAGCTACACGACCCTGATCGCACGGCCAACTCACTCGGTTTTATTATTATTAATATTATTATTATTATTATTATTATTATTATTATTATTATTATTATTATTATTATTATTATTATGGTATTTGCTTTACGTGCCACTAAATACTTTTATATTTTTCGGAGTCGCCAAGGTGCTGGAATGTAGTCCCGCTGGGGTTCTTTTAAGTACCAGTAAATCTACCGACACGAGGCTGACGTATTTGAGCATCTTCAAATACCACCCGACTGAGCCAAGATCGAACCTGCCAGTTCAGGGTCAGAAGGCCAGCGTCTTAACCATCTGAGCCACTCAGCCCGGATTTTATTATTTTTATTTTTATTATTATTATTATTATTATTATTATTATTATTATTATTATTATTATTATTTCCCATTAGCGCTTCTGTAAGTAAGTCTAAATTTGTAACTTCTCTTTAATGTTTAGTTGTACTGAAAATTACTCTATGAAATTGTGTAACTCCTCAGAACTTGTGTTTAGTTGTTACGTTAATTGATTTATATTAGGCCTATAGTGCCATATAGTTATCGGTTTATAACCCATACATTGCCTTTAAATTAAGAAATTATTTCAAATTTCATCAACTATCTTTCAGAATGGAAGGGCATATTCATGTGGTTTTGATTCTGCATAGCTCAAGAAATATAGCCTACTATAATTTCGTGTGCCTATAGCTAGCCTGGTGCAGTCCTTGCAAGGCGAGAACTCCTACGAGACTGGGTGGCGGCCACTGTGGATAAGGAAACTGCGTGTAATGCGTGTTATTGTGATGGAGGATAGTGTTGTTTGTGCCGCATGATTTTCTGGAATGTTGAGGATAGCCCAAACATACACTCTCTGGGCTAAGGAAATGGACTGTTTAGAATTAAAATCCTCTACCCAGCAGGGAATCAAACCTGAGGCTCCGATGACCATTGCCCAAAATGCTGCTAACTCAGCCATGGATCCAGATATCAGTGAATATCATCAAATGATTTAAGGTCGAGTAAATTTAAAAGCGTTCTTGCAGGCATGTATGCCAAGAAAGGCCGAATAGGCCTATATCATTCGAAACCACAGTCTATTTAGGCAAAGCATAACGACCACTATGACCAATAACCGAACCATGGGACTCCACAAGTCGATTCCTACTAATTAAGGTAAATGTTGTCTGGTAATCAGAATAAACGTTGGGGAAGAAAAAAAGTCGTCTAATAAGACGAATGACAAAATTAAATACACAGTGTGTAGGGGTTTGGTTTTAGGGGAAGGAGAAAATAGTTGTAAGAGAATGACTGTTTCGAAGGACGGCGAATGTGCCCTCACAAAGGACTGACAATGGCTCAATGAAGCATATCCAAACAATTTCAATATTATACGTCAGTCTATAGTCTTCCGGAACTATGGGCCATTTCCTCCGTGTTTATTCTGCTTGGCAAGGGACTTCCCCTCTCTGCATACAAACGACCTCTTTCATTCACAGATAATGTTTTTTTTTTCTTCGGTAAATGATAAAAGGTAGAGAAGAAAGGGGGACAAGAGTCTAAAACCAGAGCATTAATCAAAAGAATAGCAAGAAAATACAGAAGGGGTCGGAGAAAAATAAACAATTAACCGCTCCGTGATTCGTGCTCTGCAATCAGGAGATGATGGGGTCAAACTTAATGTTTATCCTTTCTCTGATTTGTTTCTGGGGAGGGTAATGTCTCTTCCTATTGTGTACATAAAGTGGTGGCGCTTGCTTTTGATCATTTTTGTTTCACTCTCCTGTAATGAATCTGAGAATCGTTTATACGTTCTTTGAGATTTGAAGTAGTTACTTTCCGTTTGGAGGAGTGCAAGATGGAAATAAAAATCTAAAATTTGAATGTAGTCCATTGAAATAAGGTGTTGCAGGTAAATTACGAAATGAAGACTCAAAGGAATTAAATGAATATTACTATTTTGGTAGAGCAACACTTAAAGAGGGGAGAGTTAAGGATTAAATGAACTACAGGCATTTATTAAGAAAGGAAATTTGGTGACATCAGACGCCGATATGCATACTAGAAAGATGGTCATGAGGTTCAATCAGCCTACACTAAAAATGAACACCAGGCAAATTCGTAGCGGCAAAGGCGGCCTGGACGTCGAGCTCCATCCGACTTAGTGCCGAGGTTACGGATAGTGGAAGACTTTTTCTTCCACTCCTCCAAGGGCCATCATGACTTGTATGGTAATGGCTTTCTTTTTTCTTTTATTTTCTTTTCATGTAATACAGCTTACAATATCGATTTAATAGGCAAAGACTTCTTAATTTCGTTAATAATTCAAGACATATATTTTTGTGAGCTTGCATACTTGCTTGATTCGAATCCCACCGCCGGGACCCTTGAAGGTGGTTTTCCGTAGTTTCTAATTTTCACACTAGGCAAATGCTGGGACTAAGTTATACCTTAATTAAGGCCTCGGTCGATACCTTCACAATCCTAGCCCTTTCCTATATCGCCAAAATCCCTCGATGTGTCAGTCCGACATTTCACTAGCAAAAGAAGAACTACTGTTTTAATGAAGAGGCCATCCTGGCACGGAGCATGGGTCTTAAATTCTGTTCTGCTGAATGGTGCAAATCTGTGTAATTGTAATAAAAATGGGAGGAATATTTATTTAAAATCGTCAAGTTTGAGCTGAACATAAATACTTGTATATATAGAAAAAATACATGGATTTGGTTGTACTGAACAACTCAACTAATTAATTAATTAATTAATTCATAAAATTAATTACATCAGTACTGTTGTAGATATACATACACGTTTGCCTTCTCACAATATCGTTATTATCTGCGAATACATCGAGAGGAAATTAATCGCTACATCTGCGTTAAAAGTAAATTATATATAGGAAAAGAAAGATATGGATATAATTGTATGTTAAATACCGAGGTATATGAAATATCAATTGTCAATCCGGCGTCTGCCCGGCTCCTTGGATGAGGAGTTCAGATTGTCGGTATAAGTGCCTTTGATAGCCTGTAATAACTTTATCCCACAACTCACCCGTCAGTATAGCCAGCATCTTTCCTCTAGGCACTCTGTCGTATAGCTTATCCAGATCTACGAATCAAAATCATATCTGTCTCTTCTTCCTTTTATTACAATTGGCTTTACATCGCACCGAGACAGATAGGTCTTATGACGACGATGGGTTAGGAAAGGCCTAGTAGAGGGAAGGAAGCGGCCGTGGCCTTAATTAAAGTACAGCACCAGCGTTTGTCTGGTGTGAAAATTGGAAACCATGGAAAACCACCTTCAGGGTTGTTGACAGTGGAATTCGAACCCACTATCTCCTGCCCCTAGCCGCACGGCCAACTCGCCATGTCCATTCTTCCAATAGCAGTTTTAAACAATTGGAAAATATAATCCTAACAGTCCTTGTGTGGTCGAAACAGCATTGTTTTTCATCCAACTTACTCTCTACTATTGATCGCACCCTCTTTTATAGAAGTACCTGTGAACACCTAGGTTGGTAGACTGATCGATGAAATACCTCAATTGTGGTTGCAATCCCTTCTTCTCACTGTAGTCTATTTCACCATTTAAGGCCATATTTAATCCATTATTACTGTTTAAAACACTGCTGTTTCTTTAAGAAATTCGATGCCTTTGGTGAGATCGGAGAATTTTACATATCCCGTGGACCGAAAAACGTACAAAAACATCCATCACCAGGAACTTGGGAATTCAGAAGCGAATGCAGACATTATCAGTGAGATGACCTCACGTTATTTTAGCAACGTAGTAAGACGTTAGAGGAAAAACTGAACGATGAGAGGTCCAGAGGCAAAATTTCTACCTGCTGGTCAACTCATATTTACTGAACAACTGGCAACAGTTTTAGAACTGCAGTCCAAGCAACAGGAGATCTCAAGAACTGGAGAAGATAATGTCACAGACAGTCACCACACTCCTGATAAGGGGTATGGAATAAGGAGGAGTTTATTTACCATCCTGTCCACTTTCTCAAAGGATCTCTAGTTTTACGTGGAATCCGAACCCCAGGGACGTGAAGTTTATTTTAAAAATTCGAACCGAAGCTACCTTAGTGAGAAGTCAGTGAGGATGACGTTCGACTAGCATGCCTCTCATAATTAGAAAGTACAGTAAAACCTGCCTTTAGCACAACATTTATGAAGTGGAAAACTGTCCGTATCGAAAATAAATCCCGGTCCCGTGAATTATATTCATGTAAGTTTACCTGTATTTAGCGGAACCTGTCTGACGCGGAAACTGAAGGAAATTTTACTACTATGACGGAAAAATATATGTAAATTTCCTCCCTAACTCTTTTCGGTACATACGTACTCCGAATGGATCTAAGATGGCCGAGATAGCATTCGACCAGGAAATATCTGTCCTTGTGCTCGTTGCTGTAATTTGTATCGCAGAAGCAGTGAAAGAAGTGTCGCCAAATACGGTACGTCAATGCTTTCACAAAGCCAAGTTCGACTCAAATCCCGACGAAGAAACAACAGTAAACGAAAATAGTGATGTGCTACAACAACCCCTCGAACAGTGTAATTATGGTAATGTCAATGCAGAAGGTTTCGTGGTCACTCATCTAGAAGTTCAGACATCGAAGAATTCATCATCCATCACCTCCAAGGAAAGTAAACAGAAATTGATGGCGATGATGACGAGAACGGAGATGATGAAGAAGATGGTTTATGAGACATGACGTCCTACTGATATGCCGTATCACCGAGCTCGATAGCTGCAGTCGCTTAAGTGCGGCCAGTATCCAGTATTCGGGAGGTAGTAGGTTCGAACCCCACTATCGGCAGCCCTGAAGATGGTTTTCCGTGGTTTCCCATTTTCACACCAGGCAAATGCTGGGGCTGTACCTTAATTAAGGCCACGGCCGCTTCCTTCCCACTCCTAGACCTTTCCTGTCCCATCGTCGCCATAAGACCTATCTGTGTTGGTGCGACGTAAAGCAACTAGCAAAAAAAATATATATATATATGCCGTATCAGCCGTAAAGGATATTGACTTTGACACGAAATTGTTCGACTTTAATTGCCATACCCGTAATTTAATGAAATATCGTCTTACTAGGGATAGTTGTATCCAGCGTACAATTTTGGATTACTGGAAGAAGTAAATAACAGTACTGTACTGTGTTGTTATTGGTGTTATTTCTATAAAACATGTAGGTAAGGGTTATTCTGCCCGAAGGCAGGTCTGAACCTCCGCAGAGGTGTTCCTGAGCCGGAGTTTACGTGCGGTAGGGTGGCCAGTTCCTTTCCGCTCCTCCATTCTCTTACCCCCCACCAACAGCGCGTGGCAAGCATCCAACTCCTGACCACGCCCAATGTTCCTTAACTTCGGAGATCTCACGGTATCCGGTGTTTCAACACGGCTACGGCCGTTGGCTAAAACATGTAAAGTGTATTAAATAATTGTATGTATTGTACTACTGTGCATTGTGAGGAAGTTCTAAGGAAGAACAGAGTTGTGATAGTGCTGATGAAGTGGTGTTAATAAGTGTCTGATTAGTGTCATTATTGTATCTACTACTGCACAAAATCATATAAATCTACTGCTACATTATCTAACGAAGGTATGTACTTACGATTTTCATCGTATTTTTTAACCATCTTTATGAAACGGAATCCTGCAGTCCCTTGGGTTTCTGCTAAGGGCAGGTTTTACTGTAATATAATTAGAATCTTCTGCAAGATAACTTCTATTTGAAATTGCCATTTCTAAACAGGAATAATTTCAAATGATTGACGGCTTCGAAATCCGAACGCTTAATCTACCTGTTCTCTTTAATGCAATCTCACTACATCGATAATCGTTCATTTGACGATGGAATGGATGTGTGATGCATGTTGTTCACCCCTGAGAGACAACGCTTAGGATTTACTCGACGAAAGAGCGATTAACATTCAGACATAGTCCCCTGTGATCACTTTGGCTCTGTGTATTACATTTATTTTGTTTGCTCTTGAATGTGTGCTCTCTCCGAGTATTGACATGTCAAGTGACAGGAATACCAACTGGGGAGCTTTACGTTAGACTGGCGTCATTGTCATTGTCATTGTACACGTGTACAGCGTGAGAGCCATCTTAGCACCCTTTCTACCTGATGAGGCCGAGCATCGTTAAGGACTATGATTGGCAGTGAATACGCAATGCAAGCCAATTACTCCTCGACCTATGTATTACATGTACCTTACAGACAAACAACTCTTCTATATAGCCACTAGCTACCGTACATCAGAGCTCTACCACGGAATTCTCAATTGAAACTTCGTAATTATACCTTAAAGCATTGACTACAAATGACCAATTAATATTACTTCATCTAGCTAACATGTATTATAAGTACGTGGTTAAAACGTGCTTTATGGCTTCTCTGTTCAGAAGGAGAAAACAATGAACATAAAATGTCGATATCTTCATTTCTGAAGGAACCTAACCGTGCAATCATTTGGGCGTAAAGACAGGCGTGACTGAATAATAATATTAGTGCTTTACGTCCCACGTTTTATGGTTTTTGGAGACACCGAGGTGCCGGAATATTGTCCCTCGGGAGTACTTTTACGTGCCAGTAAATTTACCGACACCTTCAAACATCACCGGACTGAGCCAGGATCGAACCTGTCAAGTTGGGCTCAGAAGGCCAGCGTTCTATCCTCTGAGCTACTCAGCCCGGCAGACCTATTTGAAAGGAACTTAACTCTTTATACAGATGATTCAAAACATCAACCACGCTTGGTATATTGGGCGGGACGGCAAACTGATCATTTTTCCAAAGGGCCCAATGTCCGGGGAACTGTGGGGAGTAAGAGTTTGGCAGTGTCTAGAATTCGGGGAAGGTCAAGAAACTCCAACTAACCTAACAGGAGTATTATATCAGGCATCAAATTACACAAAGAGTCCGAAATATCAACCGCCTACATCGGCGGTTCAGCGATTGACGCACATTGTCAAGTAATTTGTGATCAAGTAAGAGGTCAAATATTCGGATCTCTTTCTGAATTTAGAGCACGATATGATGTTATTGTTGGATTGATGGAGGTTTATTGCCAAAATGTGGAATGATCATCTATCCTCATATCCGAGGTTTTGTCAAATTTTGACGCATCACAACACCATGGATTTCCGGACATGGATTTCCGGACATGGATTTCCTCTTAAAATTTAATCAATGTTTCCATCCCGGACATGTACGAAAATTGGTCGGTGTTGCTCTGAATCACCCTCCATAATGACTAATAGTATCGCGGCTCTACCTGCACTCAGATCAGAAATATTATTTAAACACCGTCTTTAACAACAGTGAACAGTCCAATAACAACTTGCCGTTGATCAACCTCTCTTGCCACGTTCCTCCTCTCTCCACAGCCTCTACGTCAATTAGCATGTCAGTCCAGTAGTGAGCGAATATTACTTGTACATCTAATAGTTTAGATTGTATTCTTTTTTAAGGATTCCAAACGTACACTTCATAGGGATTGCTCCACATTTTCTATCATCTCCACCCGCCTTCCACCTTTAGTAAATATCTCTCATGTACCAAAAACATGGCGTTATTGGACTTATGGCGTACCACTAATGCATACCGTTAAAGATTTTCACTCTAATCCATCCAGCCGTACCACGCTCGACTGGCGAGTGTTCCGGGCCGTATGCTCGGAGCGCTCCTTTAACACGTTAGAGCAGGGCCTCTCAAACGCCCAAAATCTCACGCGTGCAAACAGCGGTGCAGAGTTCCTGTGCACAGTGGACCAGTCCCGCTCGGCTCGGCTCGGACCAACGCTTCGTGTCTGGGATACTCCATTGTGCTCGGCTGAACTCAGCTCCTATTTGGAGCGCTACGAAGCAAGTGAGGAAGAGGGAGACAGGCGGAGCGAGCGAGACAGGCGTGGGGAAAGAGAGAGACAGCGCTATTGCTCCAAATCGAGGAGTGGGGATCTGCACTTTGGTCAACCAAACGAAGTCGTCTTTTGCACCGTGCACAGTGCATGCACCAGACGCATGCACCTTGAGAGACCCTACGTTAGAGTGAAATGAAATGGCGTGTGGCCACAGGAGAGGCCTGGTGCAGGTCTTTTGAATTGACTCCCGTAGGCGACCTGCGTTTCGTGATGAGGATGAAATGTTGATTGGTTAAAATTCCCGACCCTGCCGGGAATCGAACCTACGACCCCTGTGACCGACGGCCAGCATGCTAACCATTTAACCATGGACCCGAAACACGTTAGAGTGATGATTAGGAAAAGGATTTTTAGACACTAATAAGCTAGAATGGAAACGTATTTGAGCAAGGCGCAAGAATCACCTAGCCGCTCCTCAGTTATGCATAAATTTTAGGGGTTCTCGTAGTTCATATCGCTAATATTATGCAAAGCTCACAGCAGATCCGTTGTGCGGGTAGAAGACGCTTGCGCCTTGGTTTAATACGTTTGCATTCTAACCTGTTAGAGCCGAAAAATCCTGGCAAACTTTAGAAATTACGTAATGGCATTTATTTATTTATTTATTTATTTATTTATTTATTTATTTATTTATTTATTTATTTATTTATTTATTTATTTATTTATTTATTTATTTATTTATTTCGATGATACAGACCACTGTCTGATCTGTAGTGAACTAAGTATATCTAGGCCTACGGAATGTGAAATCTGTCTGCAAACGAATA
The DNA here is from genome assembly GCF_040414725.1 of Anabrus simplex. Taxonomy (NCBI): domain Eukaryota; kingdom Metazoa; phylum Arthropoda; class Insecta; order Orthoptera; family Tettigoniidae; genus Anabrus; species Anabrus simplex. The sequence goes on along the minus strand of NC_090267.1, from coordinate 314,101,623 downwards.
AGAGTAGAAAATCTCCAGGACGAGGAAATTGCACAGACGTACATGGATGTGATCAGTGAGAAGTTTCGGGCAGTAGACGGTAAGCAGGTTCAGGATATAAAAAGAGAATGGGTGGCATGCAGGGATTTTGTAGTAGAAACAGCAAGGGAATGCCTAGGAACAACTGTGTATAAAGATGAGGAAAATAGAACATCTTGGTGGAATGATGAATTGAGAGCAGCTTGTAAACGTAAAAAGAAGGCTTATCAGAAATGGTTCCAAACAAGGGCTGATGCAGGCAGGGAATTGTACACAGATGAATGAAACAGAGCGAAACAAATAGTTGTTGAATCCAAAAAGAAGTCGTGGGAAGATTTTGGTAATAACCTGGAAAGGCTAGGTCGAGCAGCAGGGAAATCTTTCTGGACAGTAATAAAGAACCTTAGTACGGGAGGAAAAAAGGAAATGCACAGTGTTTTGGGTAATTCAGGTGAACTCATAATAGATCCTCTCCTCTATGAACTGTACGTTTGGAATCATTAAAAAATGCTACGAGAGTAGTAGACAGCTGGGTTTATGTTTCGTAGATCTAGAGAAAGCATATGGCAGGGGTACCGAGGGAAAAGATTTTCGCCATGCTGGGGGACTATGGAATTAAGGGTAGATTATTAAAATCAATCAAGGGCATTTATGTGACAATTGGGCTGCAGTGAGAATTGATGGTAGAATGAGCTCTTTGCTCAAGGTACTTACAGGGGCTAGACAAGGCTGTAATCTTTCACCTTTGCTGTTCGTAGTTTACATGGATATCTGCTGAAAGGTATAAAGTGGCAGGGAGGGTTTCAGTTAGGTGGAAATGTAATAAGCAGTCTGGCCTATGTTTACGATTTGGTCTTAATGGCAGACTGTGCCGAAAGCCTGCGGAGTAATGTCTTGTCACTTGAGAATAGGTGCAATGAGAATGGTATAAAAATTGGCCTTTCGAAGACTAAATTGATATCAATAGGTAAGAAATTCAACAGAATTGAATGTCAGATTGGTGATATAAAGCCGAAACAGGTAGATAATTTCAATTATTTAGGTTGTGTGTTCTCCCAGGTTGGTAATATAGTAAGTGAGATTGAATCAAGGTCTAGTAAAGCTAATGCAGTGAGCTCGCAGTTGCGGTCAACAGTATTCTGTAAGAAGGAAGTCAGCTCCCAGACGAAACTATCTTTACGTCGGTCTATTTTCAGAAGAACTTTGCTTTACGGGACCGAAAGCTGGGTGGATCAGGATATCTTATGAATAAGTTAGAACTAACAGACATGAATGTAGGTAGAATGATTGCTGGTACAAACAGGTGGGAACAATGGCAGGAGTGTACTCGGAATGAGGAGATAAAGGCGCAGTTAGGACTGAACTCGATAGTTGAAGCTGAATGCATAAACCGGCTTTGGTGGTGAGGTCATGTGAGGCGAATGAAGGAAGATACGTTACCTAGGATAATAATGTACTGTCTTATGGAGGGTAAGAGAAGTAAAGGGAGACCAAGACGATGATGGTTAGACTCAGTTTCTAACAATTTAAGAGTTATAGAACTAAATTAGGCCGCAGCGCTAGTTGCAAATAGAGGATTGTGGCGACGTTTAGAAAATTCACAGAGGCTTGCAGACTGAACGCTGAAAGGCATAACGGTCTATAATGATAAGGTATTTATTTATTTATTTATTTATTTATTTATTTATTTATTTATTTATTTATTTCGACTTTCCCGACTGGAAATAGCCTCTGAGGACATATTATACAATAAGACAAGATAAATATTAAAAGTAATTGTGAATTGGTTGGCGCATTTGGCATACAGTATGTTGTTGCATTAAACAGCTTGGGAGATATGGCTTTTCAGGATTTGTAGAAATATTAATGTATGCTTCTCTGGTTTTAGGAGTAACAGTTATCGGCTATTTGTTGAAATTTTTTCCGATAAAACATGTGCCGAAACGTAGCAAGGCATTTCTTTCCTTTTTTTTTTTTTTTTTTTTTGCTACTTGTTTTACGTCGCACCGACACAGATAGGTCTTATGGTGACGATGGGACAGGAAAGGGCTAGGAGTGGGAAGGAAGCGGCCGTGGCCTTAATTAAGGTACAGCCCCAGCATTTGCCTGGTGTGAAAATGGGAAACGACGGAAAACCATTTTCATGGCTACCGACAGTGGGGTTCGAAACTACTATCTCCCGAATACTGTTTCGTTTTTCTGGACAACAGTAAGAGTTAGCGAGAGATTGCTCATGAACTCTCGAAGAAAATTGAATTTTGAGAAGACACAAGCGGGCTCCATTTTTAAGAGGACTAGATGTTCAGGAAGCGTATTCACTTTAAACGATCGCGGATGCACAATTTTTTCAACTTGCTCTCTCTAATGTTTGAAAATACCTACTCATCTGATAAGCTAGTATAATATAGTAGAATACTTTATAATTGTTTGGAAGAAATAAGATTTCTAATGGTGAAATAATGACTGTAATCGGTTGTGTGGCTTCCGTGATTAGCCTCCACATACAAACTCACAAACCTCCTCTCTTTAAATTTTAAATAACGTATTCGGAAGCTCTGTCAACCAGCTGTATTTTTTTAGGGACGTGTGTGTTTTATTTCTTTTTTAAGAGTGTTATGGTTCTGGGATGCTTTTGTTTCCAAAATATTTAGATGGTTAGTAAATGTGCAAAAACGACACAATATTTATTCAGTTCCGCAAAAAAAAAAAAAAAAAAATTCATTGCTGGGAAAGGTACACTTTCTTTTCCGCAATCTTTAGTTTCCAATAATGATACATAGAAACTTTGTGTTATCTCCTATACCCTGACTGATCGCATTGCGGTCAAGAGTTGTGCCACCCTAACCTAAGAATTTCACAACGGTTCTAGCCATGGACGTTCGCATAATTGCTTGCAGATGGGTGTAGTTCTGGGCGCTCTGAAGGGAGAAATGTTGGCTTGAAACATCTTTCATTTCAGAGTGGTTGTCTACGTCGAAACGTTCATGTGACGCTTATAATGGTCCAGAAAGTATTACATATACAGGAATAGATTATATCATTTTAAATTCGGAGGATGAATGTACAAGGCGTGACCATGGTAGCTGACGCAGTGCGTATGACGTCATCGCAAAATGGCCACCCACTTAATGTATGTTTTCGGCAGTTGAAAGTCATTTTCTTACGGTGTTGCTTAGCCTGTAGATACCGCACAGAAACAAGACAGATGTCATATGTTTTTTCTCGACAAGATCTGTCAATAAACATAAGAAAAATTGAAATATATGGTAAGTTTTAAAATATTGAAAGTTTAGTGTCTGAAAATTTACGAATTCCGATATACTTTACAAGAATGTACAAATATTATACTAACTGACGGGTAAAAGCCTACGGAATACGTATGCAGGAGGAAAGTAAACACGATCGAATAGGATTAAAAGTACCGATACGTCTACAGAATGAATGAAACGGCTAGCGTAGGTCGCAAACTCGACGTTGCCGTGCTGAGAATGGTCACTGCAAACGACGGGGTGGTGGCGAATGGCCATTTCTCCCAAAGCGACTTATGCAGAGCAAGTGGAAATCGATAATATAGGTCTGAAAAAAGTAATTGAGGGCTGTCTGTTCAAAAGGTGCTATTTCCACTTTAAGAAAGTTGTGAAAAAGCGCAAGAAACATAAAATTAAAGACACGTGGATCGTACCCATGATCAGGTTTGGTACGACATTCAAAGGAATTACAACTTCCTAGTCTAGATTGCTCATGACAATTGATAAAATTCAAGTACTGTAACACATGTATACGAAATACTGTTTTTGTTTGGAAGTTGAAATAGCAATTTTTGAACAGACACTGCTCAAATTTGTGCGATCAGACTAGTGAACCAGGTGATACGGATCTCTATATGAGAATCACAAATCATGAAATATTTTTGTAAAATACATCAAAGTACTTTGAAAAAGACTCTCTATAGCATTTACTTTGAACATGTTTGTGACGTTTGCGATAAATGTTGGTTTAAGAAAGATTTAAAAGGGAATCATTGGAATCTCTTTAGTATGTTGGTGAGTTCCCCAATGAGACAATATGGTGAAGTAGTTACCGAGACAATTTTATCGTGCCATAAATATTAGTATCATGCAACTGTTGGCCCTCTTGTCGCGCTGTTCGGAGTGAGGGAGCTCCCGGCCGGCCTGAGGGCATGTGATGACCTCTACTTCTGTTGTGCTTTTCGTCAAGGGCATATACAGGATTTCTCTTCTGTTACATACAAAAGCAAGACATACTTGCAGATTGTTTTCCATTGTATTACTTCCAATATTATTTTTAAAACCTTAAGTTGTAATAATAAATATTGTTTTTAACAGATGAACGCATTTGTATACTTGAATATGCAGTTGGTTCAAGTATTGTATACCATGAAATAAACCTCAAAAATAAATTTTCTCTCTCTGAAAAATTACTGATTTCCTGGTTTTCAATTAATGATAAAACGGGCAGGGAATAAAAGTTTCCATTCCGTACCCCTACAGGGTACAGTGGGCCTTCCCGATGGTAACGCCGTTTTGCAGGCCAGAGAGATTCGTGGAAGTGGTGTGATATTCGGAGAAGGTTCGGTGGGTGCGTCCGTGGCGTAGAATAGGAACGGTCCCAGCATTTGCCTTAGTATATGAGAATGGAAAACCTCGGAAATCCATTCTCAGAACAGCGGACAGTGGGTATCAGCCCCTCCACCTCCCGAATGTACGACTAGCCGCTTTTAATCCGAAGCCTACTCTACTCGATAGATGAAGGGGCAAACGTCGATAGTCAAAATAATCTTCCCAGCTTATTTTTAAACGTAACTACTCCATCTTATCCTTTAGCCCACATAGCTCATTTAAGGCAACGTCGTTCAAACCAACTACAGTAGAACCTCATTGATCCAGACTAATCGAGGATTTAGGTTGTCCGAAATAATGAAAGTCCGGATTAAACAAAATAACTTACGAAATGAGCCAAGGTACATATTTAATCACTCAGAAGAACCTGTATAATTCAGTATTTTCATTTTAATAAATACGAAGGTTATTTAGTATACAATATACCGTATAATGCAATTCCGTGTTAGGCCCTATAAAACACAGAATGACCTGTGCAGTACAGAATTAGAACATGGCCATCAGGGCACACCTTCATTGACCACATTTGACACGCTTACTGGTTTCAAGAAACTGCTAATCTTTTGTCTTCCTTTGACATTAATTTCTTTAATAATTAACTCACGCAGATGCCTCAAATGTTGGTAATATGCAGACAAGTCTTCATCGTTGTTATGTTCAATGTATTTAATGACAGTGTTTAGATTGCCTTTAATTTCACTGTCATTTGGCTTAGGGTTAAATAATATCTTTTGCTTCATCCTGGTCATATTCATCCGTTTCACAGCTTTTTGCAGCGATCACACTTTCAACGATCTCCTTCTGTTAAAATGTGAAAACCTGGATCATCTTCATCTGCTTCTAGCCACAACATTGCCACTCGTAACTCAACTTTATACTGTAATTGCATCTATGTATTATTATTATTATTATTATTATTATTATTATTATTATTATTATTATTATTATTACACGGTTGTCCGGATTAAGAGAAGTCCGGACTAATGGGGTCCGGGTTAATGAGGTTCTACTGCTGTGCAGTGACATAGCCAGCAGAAATTCTAGTCACGCGGTCACGATGACGAATTCCTCAGTCATATAATTGGTTTCCTTGACTGGGTCGGCTGTTTCTCAAATTAAATAACTTCCTAGTTGACCTCAATCCAATTGGACGAGTCAATAATCGATCCCAGAGCCTCCGAATGAGAGACAGGGATGTTGCCTTTACACAAATATTAGAAATCGTCAAAACGTTTCAAGGTTCGAACATCTGAGTTTCGAATCACGGTGTAAAATCAGGGAACCTAAAGTAGAAATGTCAAAGGATTTTTATTTCTGAAATAAAACCTCTTGACATTCCAGTTTCATGATTTCTAAGCCTACTGACCAAAATAACAGTGTAGGAAGGTTTAGACCTTCCGCACACGGCACTACTTCGAGGAGACCGGTAGCGAGCACATATTCTCCAGTGTTAAGAACTAAACTTTAAATTTGTGCTGACTTCGAGTAGGAGTAATTATTTTTTCCAGTTGAGTTTAGGTTTCTTTTCTTGAACGCTCGCACAAATGTAAAATTAAATATTATTAATTCGTTACTAAATAACACTGAAGACACTCCACGTCGAATGGAAACACATTGAAGGTAAAATAAAGGAGACATGAAGGAAAAGCGACATAGTGTCCTGCATGCAGCGTCGCGGGCAACTGGTAGGATACTCGTGGATACTCGCAGAATACGTGTTCGCTACCGTCTCCTCGAAGTAGCACTGTATGCGGCGCTTCATTAAATGACATTATACTCCGTACGACTCTACTTCTAAATTTACGTTTTAGCAGATTTTGGCTCTGTCTGGTGGTTATGCGCTGAAGCATAGACATCCAACCAATCCCAAGCTGCCATTCATATCGATTTATATTGGCAGAGCACGATCTCGAAACCTAGTTGCTAACTCTAATTTTTACATTCGCCACGTGGTTAACCTATCTCGCTCAGCGTGTATGGTATTCGGTACGGTTCGCGATCTTTTGCATTTTCCTTCAATATTTAGCGTGTTTTTCATATTGTTGGAGGGTTCCAGTGACTCTGAGATCAGTAGAGTGTTCCCTTTGTAGGCCATAACCTCCTTTCTGTGCCAGCCATTAGCCGTTAGTGATGTGTTATTTCCTCATTCTCTTTAATTGTTAATAATATGTTCTCTTTTAGTGCCAGATATTGTTAGAAAGTGTAGTTCTTGTGAATTTGTTTTCAATCCATATTCATTCGTTTTTCTGAGTACGGTACTACTATTTAAAAGGGCTGTTTACAGCGGTCGTATTGCATCAGCTGTTCTCGCAGGCGTAGCGCGCTGGCAACAGAGGGAAGGCGATGCTCATTTGTTTTGCGAAACTTCAATTTAGAAGTAAGGCCGTGCGGAGTATAGAAGCTACTTGAAAGCTACTTCACGTCTCTTGGAGGTAGCGCCGAGATTATTTTGTTACTTCCAGCTCCTCAGCGACAAGGAATAGTCTGCAGTCTATATTTCTCAGTATGTATAGATAGACCAAAAATGGTCTTGCTTTCCTTCTACGTAAAATTAACCCATGGTATACAAAAACACGTCTTCCCCGTTACTCGAATCACTCTTTGACATCATTAGGAAAACTTAAAGAGAGAACGAAAGAAAGTAAACTGAACCAGAGAAAATAACGTACGAGTTCCTACGTTTCCTACTCGAGAACACGAGACGAATGGTTGTTCTATCGTTTATGGGTAGCTCTGCGTGCGGCATGCTCGTATCGCAATGGTATCTATTATGTTCGCAACTCCAATCGCCGACACATTTGTCGCTCCGAGTGCAGAAGGCCTTAAAGATTTGTGTTTTGCATTAATGGGTTGCGGTTACGTTAAAGAACCAGCATCACTCCTTTTTGGCTTAAGTAACCTCTCAATTGCGCACAAGAGGTTGAAAGAACCCTGTTGCAGACCGCCAAACCTGTTATCAAACCATGGCAGACCTGGAGTTCAAACCATAGGCTCTTGGATAGCAACTCACTGCACTGATAAACCAAGTCGAGTTATTCTTTCCATACAGAAAGTGTCATTTGACCTGTGAGGCTGAGATCTTTAGTAAAGTGTGTCATTTACGTACGCTTGGATTAGGCCTAATTTGTTTTCCTATCTGTTTTTCGTCTGGATAACTCAGATAGGTCCTTGGCCCCGGAATTTGCTTAGTTCTTCTAAGTCGGTCACTCGATATGAGTATCGTGATTTCGTGCACTACTTTGCAACGCCTGTTATTTCTCGCCATGAAGTCCTTTTCTCTGTCATTCTCATGCACTTCTGAAGGGCAGCTTTTACGATGTGATTAATATGAGTGTCGTATCTTGTTTGAGCTCAACCATGGCCTCTTTATTCTTCAACTATACCTTTTCTAGTCCATTTCACCTACTATAAAACTGGAAATTACGAGGAACGTTTTGTGGGGTCTATCATCCAAACGCAATCTTACTGCTATAAGAACTCTATCGCGTAGACGGTCAATAGTATTTTAATAGATGCCAAGAGAGTTGTAGTTCAGAACTCTTCTGATATTTGAAAACTCCAGAATAACAACAGTCGATATATAGTCGGTGTCATGTAATCTTAGCAATTCTTCCTCATTACTTCTGAAACTAGTGATTTATAGTTCTTAAGTAACAGTTGGGTTGATTTCTGAGTTGCAGTATATTGCGTGAAGATACTTTACTTGGCGATACATCTTACTGTTATCTTTTAACCCGCATACTAGCAGCATTTTTGGTGGTTTAGTATTGAAACAATGATATATATACATATGTTTGTATCGTGAACACCTCTATCTATATCTATATAAATAGAGGTATATTTTATTCACGGTGATAATCCTTCCAGAGTCAACTCAAATCAATGCCGAATTATTTATTTATTTAATTTACATTGTTTTATTTATAATGACTGTCTTTTTGTGCAAGTTGCTAGAGTAACGATATTGTTAACAAGGAGTTCTAGAGCCTTTGCTGGATGCAAACAGTCTACATTATTGTAAAATGTATTGTGAGAAAACACATTTTCATTGTGTCGTGGTTGCGGTTTACAACTAAATAGCATGTAGGTGATGTCTTCTCATCTTGAGAAGAAATTGTTCTATGATAATCTTTGCATGGGCTGCTAAATAGGTGAATAATAATATTTACATTTTTCAGGGGAATAGCCTACTTATGCAATATTCATCGCTAGAATTAAATTAAACTACTAGAACTTATAATTCAACGAAAATTTAAAGATTATCAGAAACCTAGTGTTGAAGATGAAGCATATGACAATTTGCGTGAAAAGGTAATAATTGAAGAGTAGAAAAGGAAAAGTATTTTTGATTAAGATTACAGAGAGAATATCAGCGATGAAGGTGGAGTTTCAAATCCTGAAAGCACATCAATAGACGCTAGTGAATATGAATTGTTCACCTCCAAAGAAGCCTAAAAGACAAACAACTCCTGAAGAAGTGATTGATAAGATTTGCGATGCTCATCATGAGAAGAAAAGGTCCTACGACAATTTGTATAAGAGATGGAAAAGTACTGGCTCGAAAGGAAATGATCCAACAAATTCTAGCATACGCTGATACTAAAGGGTGAGCAGCCTGCCAAAGAGATGTCTTCACAATGAGTGGTAACTATTTTGATCAAATAAAGGCAGGTAAGGTGTTAATACTGACGCGATTTAGAGAAGCTAAAAATTATGTTGCATTTTTTATTATTTGCATCTGCTGAATTTTGCATTACAAACAGCTAGGAGTATTCGACTGAATGATTTCCTAGGGTCAAAGAAATTCGTTGATACGTTCAAAAATATAATGTGGGATTGTGATTCACACTGTAACCACATTCTGCGCACGAAAGGACGTACGAGAAGAAGATGATATAAAGAAAATGGTAACGTATTGTCAGTAGTGTGAATGAGTTGAAAGTGTCAGCATCAATAGCGTCAAGTAAAATTTGGAACGCCAATGAAAGTGGCTTTAATTATAAAGTCTCATCCTCGGGTACTCTTTCTAATAATGGTTTTGAATGGTTCAATTCCTGGAGAGAAAAAAAAAGCACTACTTTACTCTAAAGATTATATCGCCAAAGACAACCTGTTATGTTCAGCCTCTCGACGCGTACTTTATCTCTCAGTACAAAGTTTGTTTCAGAAAACTGGAAAACAGTGTGATATTTCGACTTGATCAGAACAACCAAAAAATTTGATAGGTACTTCAACTTAAAAAACTGTATTGCACCACTTATAATCAATTATGTTCATCAGTACACCAAGCTGTGATTCAATTTCCATGACAAACAGCAGGCTATGAAATGTAATACAAGTTGCTTTTCAGTGTGCAATGCTTGAATGCCACTGGAAAGACACTAATGGTAGTGAATGTGCTAACCTTGCTATTGTAACTTGTTCCTGTTGCGCACGTTCCTACTGCTTTGATTACTTTATTGAACTTCCGCACCTACGCTATTAAATGTATGTGATAATTAATCTAATTTTCTCGTTATTAATTCACTTCCTTGTCTAATGAGAACAGTTTTGCAATGGTATTTCTCTTAAAACAAGCAAAAACATGAGTTTTTGCCTAATTAGCAGGCGAAACATTTCAGTTTAGACTCAGCACCACAGAGCGAGTTGACCGTGCAGTTAGGCTCGTGCAACTGTGAGCTTGCATTCGGGAGATAGAGGGTTCGTATCTGACTGTCGGAAGCCATGAAGCTGTTATCCGTGGTTTCCTATTTTCTCACCAATCTCTAGGAAAACATTCCTTCTGATTATATTAGATACGTTTGCGGAATTACTAACTGGTTTGAGAGAAGGCTCTTCGGGTCTAGGAAAGGTTATTCCATTGAAGCTCAGCTTGTAGGATTCCAGCAAGATATAGCAGATATTTTAGATTCGGGACTGCTCCGCTATTAACCGATCCAGTGCTTGTGATAGCGTAGATCATGGGAGATTACTGACAAAAATGAGAGCTATTGCACTAGACTCAACAATGGTTGAATGGGTATCTATATTTCTAAGAAATACAACTCGGAGAATTAGAGTATGTGAAGCGTTATCTGATCCTGTAATGATTAAGAGGGCGGTCGTCCGGCCACGCGGCGTAGGGGGCAACGTGTCTGCCTGTCACCTGGAGGCCCCGGATTCTTTTCCCAGCAGGGTCAGGGGTTTTTAATTATAAATGATGAATATCCCTGGCCTGGGAACTGGATATTTGTGTCGTCCTTAACGTTCCTTTCCTCACATTCAGTACTTTACACTTCCGCCATTTACATAATACAAGCAGGTTCTTCACATATGGTGCAAGTAGGGGCAAAAGATATTCATAGGTCGACGCCCCGAACAAATAGCATTTTGAAATAAATGAAAGGCAGCTCTAGTATCACTAGAGCAGGGTCATTAAGGTTTCTGCCTGGAGTTTAAGAAAGAATGCCTTTCCTAACGCTACGTGATTCTTGGACCTCTATTTTGGCGCTGTACCTTAATTAAGGCCACAGCCGCTTTCTTCCCACGCCTAACCCTTTTCTATACTAGCGCCACCGAAAGACCTATCTGTGTCGGTGCGACGTAAAGCAATTTGTAAATAAATAAGTAGACTCAGCATCCTAGGATTGTGCGATGTGCCGGGATTCATTTGATTTCAAGTATTCAGATGCGAAGGCTTCCCTTTTTAGGTCTACCATATTTACATTTTTGGGACCACTTTTACATTATTTCAAATGTTACCGTCCGTAATGACACTCGTCATCAACAGTATAGGGTCTATACAACATCTTATTCAAATCACAAAGTGGACACAGTGGTCGTTATTAAACATTTTGTCATATAACTCTTCACCCATTGAAATTGTGGGGTGAATGGTTCGAAACGTGAATGAGGATAATACCCAAATCAGTAAAGTTCTAGTTGCTTTGTAATTTTTCTTCCTTTCATTACAGACCCTATGCTTTGAGATTGTGCGATCCCTGTTATCTTGTACAAACTCACCTTGCTGTGTTCATCCCCAGGCTCGTAATCAAGGAAGTACATGTGGTGATCTTACATTAACTGCACGTGTCCCTTGTTGATATTGTTGATGCCAATCAACGCGCTGTGTTTCTCATCACGGGACTTCAAACGCGCCGATCATCATGTCCCATTGTCGGCCTGCGTGGGGAGAGTCTGAATAGGGTCGGATGGATTAGTGGGATGGCTTTGTTTGAATAATACAGCCACTTTTAATTATTGCTAGCCTGGCTACTGTCCGAAGTCTGTCAGTCGAGTACTATCATAGTCTCCACCCTCAGACGTGAAAGTGTATCGTTAGGCCCCTACATCTAATGAATGTCGTATTATTCATAAATAAGAGACTTGCATTCTAAATGATTCTGCTATTATAATTTGTTATAATTTGTCATTTGTTATTTGTCATTTGTCATTTGTCATTTGTTAAACAGTCTCATTATCCTCATATGAAATATTTTCGTCACGGGCACAATTTTCCACGAAATATTTTTGAACATATCAACATTCGACATAGAATGAGTAGCCTACTGAAGTTTATGAGACGCTGCTTTCTGTGACTCAAGGTTGTGAAAATGATTCTCGGCACAATCGACTGACATTTAAATGTCCATAGGTGACAACCATATGAGTAGATGTAATTATTCCTTTTCAAAGAAAAATTTAAGTAACCTAAAGTTGAGGAAATTCGCTAGAAGTTAGGGAGAGCATAAAAGCGTAGCAATGTTGTTAATCTCAGTTTTAAATAAACCATAAATTGAGATTAAAAATGAAATGGCGTATGGCTTTTAGTGCCCAGAGTGTCCGAGGACAAGTTCGGCTCACCAAATGCAGGTCTTTTGATTTGACTCCCATAGGCGACCTGCGCGTCGCGATGAAGATGAAATGATGATGAAGACGACGTCAGATACACCTAGCTCCCGTGCCAGAGAAATTAACCAATTATGGTTAAAATTCCCGACCCTGCCGGGAATCGAACCCGGGACCCCTGTGACCAAAGGCCACCACGCTAACCATTTAGCCTTGGAGCCAGACAATTGAGATAAATAAATAGATAACTGATCATTTTAGTTACATCATTCAGTAAAACAATCTGGACACAAAATAACAAATCTCACGGTGATTAAAATGTCAGCTCAAGGTAAATTAAAATAACACTGTAAGAGAAATGTTAAATTACTCGTATTCACGCATGTATTTTATGTTTCATGCAAGGCCTATACATATTTAATAAATAATATTAAAACTTTCTTCAGCTTGTTCCACTTATTTCTAGTATCACTAGAACAGGTTCTGCCTTTCCTGACTTCACGTGATTCTTGAGATGAAAATATCGACCCAGGATCAACCGGGATTCGAGCCTTGGCCTTCAGAGCTACTCACTCCCCACAAATAATAATAATAATAATAATAATAATAATAATAATAATAATAATAATAATAATAATAATAATAGAGACAGAAAAAATAGAACGCAACATTCTCAGAAAAATATTTGGACCAATACACAGAGATGGCATATGGATGAAATGACCTACCGAAGAGCTGTACCAGCCACTTTTGTCTTACCGCCGAATGAAAGGAGTCCTTGTTGCGACAGTGCAGAGGCTAATGGACATCAACAAAGGAAAAGAAATATAGCATGACGATATGCGATGAAATCGCAGAAACATCTTATAATAGTGAAGTACTCGAACCATTGTTGACTTAGTATTTTCCGAATGCTGCAGCGGCCAAGCAAACATGAACAAGAAGAAGCAGGATGTTGTTCAAACTGGGCGTTCCTGCAGTTGCTTGTGAAAGTAGCACTGACAATGTGTATTGCCCCGGGGCAGAGATGATTGTTCGACCAGTGTGAGAAAGCAAGCCTGGTAGACTCTTGAGCAACAGGGCCTGACAAACGGTCGGGACACTAAGACCAACAGTAAACAAATAATCACTTAAATTCCACATCCATTTTTGATCACCACCACCACCACCACCACCACCACCACCATCACCACCACCTCAGACGCACAGGTCACCCATGGGTGTCAGCTAGATAGATCCGCATCAGGCCTCTCTGGAAGTCACACATCACATTTTTCTTCTTTTTTATACTAACGTTATCAATACAAATAAAATCGTAACGACCGTGTGTCTGTACATTTACTGTTTTGGCGAAATTTCCGTACAGTTATCCGTTTCAGGTGTAATAATGACCATCTGCATAATTTTGAGCTTTGGTGTTGGTTTGTCGGTTTGTCTGTTTTTCTGTTTGTCTGTCCTTCTATAACTTGAAAACTACTGGATATATTTCCACCAAACTTCATATTTAGAATCCACCTGTCCTTGGGTAGGTTTTAGCGGAAATATTGTTTCTAAATCCCTGAAATGACTAGGGGTTTATACGAAACAGAAAGTGTGATTTTGCACTCCGTCAAAATATACACAACCAAACTTAATGTAAACCTGCCTTAATGAAAATTAATTTCCAAACCTTTTTTTCCTCAAGTGCGTCATTTCGATAACGGGATTAATAAGGGAGATATAATTAACGGACCGTTTTTCGGTACAAGTCCCACCGGACTTAACGCAAGAGCGGGTGCGTGTAAAGCGTATTTCTTACAACTTGAAAGCTACAGAAGATATTTTAACCAAACTTTATATTTAGCATACACCTGTCCAAGGGTAGGTTTTCTTCGGTGCCTCTTTGTTTGTTTGTTTTTTGTTTGTTTGTTTGTTTGTCTTTCCATAACTTGAAAACTACTGGATATATTTCCACCAAACTTCGTAGGTTTTAGGGCAAATATTTTTCTAAATCTCTAAACTGATTGGGGGTTTATAAAATACCGAAACCGTGATTTTGCACTCCCTCAGAATATACAATACCAAACTTAATGGAAATCTACCTGCCTTAATGTATATGAATTTCTAAACCTTTTTTTTTTTCGATACCAGAATTAATAAGGGAGATATAAAAAGTAAATTTTAGGTACATTTTGACTTTTTACATGCATAATTCATACTTTCAATCACTTACAGGAAAGATAGAACCATCAAACTCTACACGAACATTGGCCCACCCAGTAACCATATGCGAGCCAAATGCTATGTCACATAATTATCCGAAAAGTAATGCAATGTAAGATATTCTTACGCAAATTTCAACCTATTCAACGTTTCTAACTCAATCTGACCCATAAATAGATGAGATGCGAGAAAATATCAAAGGACCAGCCATTTAGGCCGCTAAATACTGCGTCTTACGGTACAATTTTTTGTCGATATGACGTACCATTTAGTAGCAGTTAATCTGTAAATGAAGGTCTGCAACATTGTAAACATGCATATACTTTCGTATGTCGATCTATGTATATTCATTGATGTCGATTTGTAGCGATCGAGAAAGGGTGTGTTTGCTATTGTGATCAGTACTCCCCACACCGACTTTGACTGGCAGTAGGAATGGGGTCCTTCTCCAACTCCTGTGTAACTGGCATTAGTAAGGAGGGCCTACCATTGTAATGAATAATTCATTTCTCGATTTGACTTGCAGAAGGCAAAGGAGCATGCAATTTTTTTCAAAACTCCCCTACCCGATTGTGTTTGGCTGTAGGTAAGGGTGCCCGCCATTATAAACAAATGTACCCATCTAAAATGTGACTAGCAGTAGGCATAGTGGCCTGCCATTTTAATGGAAACTCACCAACTCTGTATGTCTGGCAGTAAGCTGGCTGGCAGAAGGAAAAATGGCCTGTCATTATAGTGATAACTGCACAACTCAATGTTGACTGGTAGTAGGGAATTTGCCTGCTATTATAATAAAAACTCCTCAAAAGTTATCTGTCTGGAAATAGGAAAGGGGGCCTGCCATTGTAACGAAAACTCTCAAATCGATTGTGACCGCGCAGTAGGCAATGGGGTCTGCAATTATAATGTAAACTTCCCAACTCGATTGTGAATGACAGTGGGCAAGTGAGCCTGCCGTTATCATCATAACTCCGCAACCCACGCTTTATATTGGAAACATCGTATGCTATTTCTTGGATAACGCTTAGAGATATGCAATTTTAAAACAATCGTATTTTTTGCACGCACGGTATTTACTTCGATATCCGTATATAATGTAGAATACCGTAGCGAAGCACGGGTACATTTGCTAGTTATTTCTAAGGTTCGGATGTTGAAGAAATATCATATTTCGTTTCTGAGCACGTTTTACACAAAATATGAAAAATAACTATGAATAATGGATGTCTGACCCCATTTAAACAATTTTATGTTGCATATAAACGAATATTTTGGCCACATTGAATGTGTGGGTAATATTTTGCTTGTCAGTGACATAAGGTCGTATTTGAATTTTTGAACTTTTTTGCTTAAATTGAGACGGCGCTTTTAACAAGGTACGGTACACGTTATGTGCGACGAGTTGCAAACACAGTATTTGCAAATAGTGTAGTAGACGTATTTTTATTTCTTTCCCCGAAGCAGAGAGATAGCTGGTGTACAAGACATGATTTCGAAAAAAGGATGCTGTACGATCGTACAACGACAAATACCAAAATGCCTACTAACACTTCGTTTTATTAGCCCTTTTCTTGATGTAAAACCGGGCGAGTTGGTCGTGCAGTTATGGGCGCCCAGCTGTGAGCTAGCATACGGGGGATAGTGGGTTCGAACCCCTCTGTCGGCAGTCCTGAAGATGGTTTTCCGAGGTTTCCCTTTTGAAGCCACAATTCTTATAGGTCCTGGGGGACCAATGAGGGTTATAGCCCGTCGACCTGTTTAAAGCCTTGAGTGCTATTTCTTAATAATTTATGTCTGTAACTGCATTTGTGTGGTAAGTTTGTGGACTTCTTTTAGGGGATCAAATTGGCCAGGGTATGGCCTGCACCCCTAGTGGGGTTGTATTATGTTAGGTTGGATTGTAGAGAATGGCCTTGGGTCTACGGTAGCGTAGGCCTTCGGTGTCGTAGTTTCCCAGACTGGAGATGAGGAGGTTGTTGCTCAGGTGGAGTTTGCTGTTCGGGCTGGGGCTGCACCTTAATTAAGGCCTCGGACGCTTCTGTCCCACTCCAAGCCCTTTCCTATCCAATCGCTGTCGTAAAACCTATCTGTGTTGCTAATTGTTGTGTTGTGCAGTATTATTGCACCTAATGTTTTCTTATATACGTAAATGATATGGAGTAAAGAACTGGAATCAGAAATAAGGCTTTTGCGGATGATGTTTTAGTGTATAGAGCAGGGATGGCGAACCTATGACACGCGTGCCACTAGGCGACACGCAAAGACGACTAACATATTTTAATGTTTTTTAACGTGTAATAAATCGGTCGAAAAATATACCAACAGACCATATTTCAACATTGCACTTTAATAAAGAAGTATCTTCTTCTTTTTCTACCGCTTTTCTCACACTTGTGGGGTCGCAGGTGCCAACTGTGTCGCACATGTGCATTTGGCTCTGTTTTATGGCCAGATGACCTTCCTGACGCCACCCCTATATGGAGGAAGTAATCACTATTGCGTGTTGATGTAGTGGTTGGTAGTGTGGTGTGTTGTTTGAATATGAAGTGGGAAATTGTTGGGAGAAGCACAATTACTAAGTCCCCAAGCCAAAAGAATGAATCAAACATGATTAAAATCCCCGACCCGGCCGGGAATCGAACCCGGCACCCTCTGAACTTAAGGCCCCAACTCTGACCGTTCAGCCAAGGATTCGGACTGCTTTAATAAAGAAGTATGTCACAATCAATTCTATTGCCATATTTTTTTCCAAATGTTATTAGGTCAAAGAAAAATATAGCCAATCTTATTTCTAAAATGTACCTTTTTTTTCATACACCGATTGAAAGATGTATGTGTTCTCTTTGGGGGGAGATATGTGATCGGTAACATGTGGAAAAATGCACAAAATTTTGTAATACCTAATTATGAAATGAATTTATGCATACTATTGTTAATGACGGTTGGCTGTTTAAAATTATTATTAAAATTTACCTTTTTAAAATTGTAATGCTCAGTGATGTTTGCAAAATAAAATCCTGCAACATTCAGTCGACTGAATTAATATGCAGTGCAATCTAATACCTAAATGAAGTCAAACGAGCGAGCATGATTATTTTTAAAGGAAAATAACGAGTGACACACTAGACAGGAAAATGTAATAAAGAATATCATAACTGACACGCTAGTGGAAAAAGATTTGCCATCCCTGGTATAGAGTAATAAATCTATATATATAAAATAAGAGTTTTGTCTGTACATTGCTCAGAATTTGAAAAGAATGGTATTTCTGCATCGATCATGTCTACAGTAACAAGAAAATGCATTTTTTACTTTTCCGTAATTTCTGTATGTATGTATGTATGTATGTATGTATGTACACGCATCACGAGAAAACGGCTGAAGCGAATTTAATAAAAATCGGTATGTAGAGTCGGGGGGTGAGCCGCTACAATCTAGGCTATAAATTAATTTATTCACGCTGAGTGAAATGGTAGTTTAGGGGAAGGCCTAAAATTTAATTCTCGAATACCTATTGATATTATTAGTGGTCAAATCGATAGATATTACATAACTAAAGCTATGTAGAATTAAATTTCTGATCATTTACGTCTAATGTATTTTTACCGTACCGGCTATTATAACAGAGATATTCATGAATTTGAATTTTTGTTGCCGAGTCCATATCAACGCCGAGCCCCGACAAAATGGGTAAACAGAATTTAATGAAAATCGGTATATTGAGTCGAGGAATAAGAAACTACAGTTTAAGCTATAAACAATGTTATTCACCCTGGGTGAAATGGTAGTTTAGGGGAAGGCACCTAAAATTTAATTTTTAAATACCTATGTTCTTGGTCCTATGGAAAGGTACTACATAACAAAAGTTATAGAGAATATAATTTCCGATCATTTATGTTTTATTCAGTTTGACCGTACCGACTATGATAAGAGTGGTACTTCAGAACCAGAAGACAATTAATAATGTGACGGCCTACAATATCGAAAGCGCGTAACAAAGATCAACAATAGCATTATACTGACCGTTGTTTGTTGTAATGTTCTTTGTCTCTTATGCTGACATTCAACTCCGATAGATGGGATTACTGCTGCGTACCGAGTATAACAGTCTAACTGAATATTGGCGGAAAATAGCTGAGGAGTTAGATAACTTTCTTCTTTAGCATGCCAATCCTCTGGTTCATACATTTTCTGATACTGCTGGTACGTAACACACTGGTTCATCATAGTATGCCAGCTATTCGATACCTACTCTGACGCGCTGTTTTGAATGAGCAGTGTGCGCACTTAAGTCAGAGGCTCAGTTAGTAGTAGTAGTAGTACGAGTAGTAGTATGAACTGGTCTGGAATTACAATTTAGCCCTATTCCAAATTATAGTACTAGAATTCACTAAATAACTCAAAATTCAACCTTGAAAAGAGCCGTTTCTTAGGAAAAGCTTCTTCCACTTCACTTTCATTAAATCTACATTAATTTTATTCCAAATTAGCAGCGAAGATGTGGTTTCTTCACTGGCTTGGAGGAAAAATTACCTCCACGTCAGATAGTTCCTTCCGCCGCCAGTGTAGTGAACTGAGATTTTCCGACTCATCGGGTACTCCCAGGAAGCCGATAAGTAAACGGGCATAGTTTTTGCCCTGGGACCATCCAATATTTGAACACCCCCTCCCCCCCCCCCCCGCCGAAATAAATTACGACAATTGTTCACGGATGTCTGCGTTTTCATCATTCCAGCACTGTAGCTTTGGACTGTTAGTTCGGCAGCACAGTACTGTTCGTTAAAAGTGAAATATGTGTGGTTTTATATTTGATCGAGTATTTCATATGAAGGCATTGCTTTTAATCGCGCCATTCCTACCGACGTCATTGTAATGACCCATGTTCATTTCAGTTGGAAAAACCACTAAGAGAGTCTTTCTGAGAATCTATAAAGGCAGGCGGAGAGTAAGTGTCTGCCATTATAATGAAAACTCCCCAACCTGATTGTGACTGACGGTAGGCAAGCTGGCCTACCATTACAATTAAAATTCCCTAACCCAGCCTTGATATGAGAAAAGACGTTGGTGACTTGCCCGTCGTGCTTCTAGGGCAACATTAAGAGCTATGCAACTTAATACAATCTTACTCACAAGGTTTACACTACCTAACCTAGAATTCTGCATAAAATTTAGAATTCCGTAGCGAAGCACGGGTACATCAGCTAGTAAGTTATAAGATTGTGGGCGGCTGCAAAAGCACCTCGACAATGTTGTGAGATGGGCAGCAGGCAACGGTATGATGAAACAGGGTAACCAAGTCGTGATTTTTTCAAAGAGGAAAAGTCCTCTCCGTTTTAATTACTGTGTTGATGGGATGACATTTTCTCATGGAGATCACTGTAAGCACATAGGTGTTAATATAAATGAAGATCTTCACTGGGGAATCACATAAACGGGAGTATATATAAAGGTTACAAATCTCTCTCTTTACATGGTTCTGAGGGTATTTAGGGGATGTAGTAAGGATGAAAAGGAGAGGTCATATGTCTCTGGTAAGACCACAGTTAGAGTATAGTTCCAGGGTATGGAAAAAATCCAGTAAAAAGAGCTCGATTTTGTTCTGAGTGATTTCCGTCCAAAGAATAACGTTATGATAATGTTGCAAAGTTTGGGCTGAGAAGACTTAGAAGAAAGAGGACGAGCTGTGCGACCAAGTGGTATGTTCCGATCAGTCAGTGGAGAGATGGCGTGGAATGACATTAGTAGACGAATACATTTGAGTGGTGTTTTTTAAAAGTAGGAAATATCACAACATGAAAATTTGGAATTCAAGAGGACAAAACGTAGATCAGGGGTGGTTGATATTATTATTCCTCCGATTCAAGGATTGCGTATTCCCCGTTCCCTAAAGATAGAATTTTATTGAAATTTCTGTGACCATTATTTATCTGGATGGTAGAATAATGCTTGCCACGGACGAGAACCTGATAACAATATTTTAGCATGGCTGTACTTTAATCCATTTTAGGTCAAGGTTGGATATAGTTACAAAATACATGTTCCTTTTTGCTACTATCGATTCATGTGAGGATAATTTATTGCAAATAAAGAGGAATTTCTAAAATAATTGAGAAAGTATAGTATTTACAGTATGGGTAGTTTTTGAACCTAGCATTCAATTTGACGTTTACCGACATAACTACGCGTTAAATGTCACTTCCAAAGCACTGAGACATACCTTTCTTTTATGATTCATCGCTATTCAAAATGAATACTAAAAATGATACGTTAGAATTTTATTCTGACCGGGATCAATTTCAAAACTGCCTTCCAGTAACCTCGAAACAGGTTTTATACAGCACTTCCCAAAGCCTACGTGCTAGAGATCATTTCTTGAAAATAATCATATCCATTCCCGATTGTCCCTTTTGTATTACTGAGTGATCATTAATGCGAAAAAGAAATTGCATTATACGAGATAAATAAAATCCAAGCACTATGGGTCGTATATGATCCATTGGCCTAAAATTGGTTAAAATTAAACCAGGGCCGCTCAGGGTGGATGCACCAGTGAACTGCAGAAAGACGACTTCGCATGGTCGACCAGAGTGCAGACCCCCACTCCTGGATTTGGAGCAATAGCGCTGTCTCTCTTTTTCGCTACACCTGTCTCTCTCGCTCCTCCTGTCTCCCTCTTCCTCACTTGCTCCGTAGCGCTCCAAATCCTAGGCTAATTGAGCCGAGCTTAGCCGAGTCGCCCCGAGACGACGCGCTGGTCCGAGTCGAGCCGAGTGGGACCGATACACTGTGCACAGGACCTCTGCGCCTCAGTTTGCACGCGTGAGATTTTGGGCGTTTGAGAGGCCGGGAATTAAACTGTCGTTAGTCATGCAGTAGGCTACTTGATTTCACTCTTATTGATGTAATAATTTATCTTCCTGTCCTTCAATCTCAAAAGTGATCTGAAACACATAATTTCTGCCGCTTCTGTCCCTTTCCTTTCTTATTCCCTTACAATCGAAATTTCATTGGCATATGTGGGGTCCACAGGCACAATGGACCAAGTCCGTTTAATATCAACAGAAGAGATCAAGCCTCTTCAGAAAGGAATTCATTCTCTTCAAGTGGTAACGAAGAATTGAAAATGATAATCTATTGCTAAATTATTTAATTTGTTATTGTCATGCACCTCGGTGTAAAAAATAATAATTTTCCTGTCTTATATAACATATATTCTCGCAAAAATGAATTTGGTTCACTATGGTTGTGAACATTTTGTAGACACTAATAATATTAGTTATGAGACGATATTGTGAAGTTGTAGCAGACTTCTTTCCTCTTTATTTGTCCTAGATACATTTTGACACAGCCATATAGGTGATAATATTTTCTGATTCTACATTCTAAATTATGATTGTTTACATCGAAAGAACATTTCTAATGTATCTAAAATAGTTAACTTGTTCGATTATATGTGTCAAATCGCCTTTTAGCTTACTACTAGACAAGGTACCATGGTTAAGGGAGTGTAAAAATGACATATTGATAGTCTGTTGCTTGCCGAGCATGGTGAAAGTACGTCGGACTATGTATAGGTTTCTAACACCTAAAATATTCCTTAGTAAATTATATTTCCTGAGATTTCTAACAGGGCAACTTAAAGAGCACTAAAAGCTGAAAGGCTACCAATAATTGGTAGAAATGAAATTAAAGATTACGACTCGCAATATATTTTTAGTTTATCATTTTTAAACGCAATGGGGATTCGGAATTTGTTCAATAGTGCAAGAAACTTGGGTAAATGTGAAAAATAATGATACAGAGCAGAATTTAAAATAACTCCTATATATAGCGTTACATCAAACGTTTAGCAGAAATGTTCCAGATTTCGGCCTTTCTTCTTATACATCGATAACAAGTAAGCAGCTACAGAACTATCGGGCGAAATAATATTTAGATCGCTTTAATTTGAGACCAACCTTGTTTTAAGGGATGGAAGCTGGGTGGACTCAAAATATCTCATTAGTCAGGAGTAATGGTCATGAAAGTAGCGAGAACGATTGCTTGTGCAAACAAGTGGAAAGAATGACAGGAGGTACTCGAAATAAGGAGATAATTGCTACTTTGAGAATAAAGTTGTACGTGTCAACTTGCTTCGGCAATGAGATCATGTGAGGCAAATGGAAGAGGAGATGTTGCCTTGAAGAAAACTGGACTGTACCTGAAGGCTAACAGAATTAAAGGGAGAAGAAGGTGACTGTGATTGGACTCAGTATTTAATAATTTAATTATAATATGTGCGGAAATATTCGACTGTCCGACTTATTGGCTAAATGGACATTGTTGAGGCCTTTGGTTCAGAGGGTCCTGGATTATATTCCCGGCCGGGTTGGGGTTTTAATTGCGTCTGATTTATTCTTCTAGCTCGGGAACTGGATGTTTGTGTTTGTCTCAACACTTTCCTCTTCATATTCAGACAACACACTACACTATCAACCATCACAGAGGCACGCAATAGTAATTGCATCCCTTCATATAGGGTCGGCGTCAGGAAGGGCATCCGATCGTAAAACTGGACAAACTCCACCCCATATAGCTACACAGTTCGCACCCACGGCACCTCACACGTGGGAAAATTGTAGTAGTAGTAGTAGTAGTAGTAGTAGTAGTAGTAGTAGTATTAGTAGTAGTAGTAGTAGACGGGAATATTCTGTTTTGATTTTTTCAAGCCAGTGACCTGAAAATATCTTTCTTTAAAGAGAGTAATAGTAATTTACCTCAGATGTTTAATTTAAACATGGGTCTATTTTAATTCTTCAATGATTAACGCTTTCTATATGGTGGGTATTAATATAATTGTTTACTAAAAACTACAATAATGGGCACATGGTTAGTCCTATCACCAAGCAAAGCAATGAAAGTGAACTTACAATTCAGTTTTATTGAAATTAAATGAAATGGCGTATGGCTTTTAGTGCAGGGAGTGTCCGAGGACAAGTTCGGCTCGCCAGATGCAAGTCTTTTGATTTAATTTAACTCCCATAGGCGACTTGCGCGTCTTGATGAGGATGGGCCCATACACCCAGCCCCCGTGCCAGGGAAATTAACCAATTATGTTTAAAATTCCCGACCCTGTCGGGAATCGAACCCGGGGCCCCTGTGACCAAAGGCCAGCACGCCAACTGGACAATTTTATACAGAAAATATCATATACATTTTCTTTGTAACTCTAATGGTTCCCTAGGAAATTCAGCCTTTATGTGTTAAAGTAGGCGTTCGAGAGCACTGCTCAGCTGGATATTAATTTGGCCGGTTCTTGGTGTGTGCTGTTAATTCCGACTGGACCCCAGAGTATGCGAAGGTTGCTGTTTAGAAATTACACGCCAATGAAGGGTATAAAGTGGAACAGTAACATCGCCAGCTATCAACCCATCAACGACGGCTATGTTCTGTTTGCTTAAAATAAATATATTTTTAGGTTAAAATGAATTTAGTTTACATTATACAAACGCCACATTTTCTAACTTTTGTAGCTATATAGAAACACTTGTATTTCGTGAGAAAACAAATGTTTACCTCTATAATCTCTACATCTAGAATACATGCACGGTATTTCTTGTTTGACATAAGAGGAGACTTCAAAACAGGCCACTCGTTGGGACGCTCAAATTGAGACCGTGGAGTAGCGACCAGTGGGTCCCTATCCGAGTCTGGCATTGCTTCCACTTACTGGTACCAGGCTCATCTTTCCTTTCGGTCCTCTCTTGGTAAACCCTTGTTCTCTTCGGGCCCGATGATATTACATTGTGAGGCTACTCTTTTGATAATAGCTTATTACATGATTTAGTTCCATATCTTCGCCACGCCTTTCGCGGCACTTTCGACCGATAACTTCATTCTTCATGGTATCCCATCCCTTCAATCTGTTCTTGCGATTAGAGTTAAGGGGGCATGGTTATAAAGTTGTACCTCCCATTAAAACAATAAATACTTAACGAGTTGGCTACATGATTTGTGTCACATAGCTCAGAGTACCATTCGGGAGGTAGTAGGTCTAGGTAAGGGAATTTTCATTCTAATGGAAGGCCCTCTTGCCTCAGTCACAATCAAAAAGGAGTGTTTTCTTTAGAATGGCAGACACTCGCTCTCCACCTGCCTTTTTACACCCTCAGAAAGACTGTCTTGGTGGTTTTTCCGACTGAAATCGACATAGGTCATTACAATAACGGCTGTAGGAATGTCATGATTAAAAGCAATGATATCATAAGAAATACTCCATCAAATGAAAAACTACACATTTTCTCACTTTTAACGAACAGTACTACCCTGCCGATCTAACAGTCCAAAGTTTCAGAGCTGGAATGAACAGTCCTTAGACAGCCGTGAGCCGTGAACACGCTTTAATTCGCGGAGGGGTGGAGGTGGGGGGAAATTGTGTAGATCCTAGGGAAAATCTATGCCCTTTTACTCATCTGTTGAATAGGAGTACTCGATGAATCGGAATATCTCAATTCACTACACTGGCGGGGGGAAAACTATCGGACTTGGAGGCAAATTTTTCCTCCAAGCTAGAGGAGAAACCGCCTCTTCGCTGCTAATTTGGAACGAAATTAATGTGGAATTTAATAAAAGTGAAGAGTGAGAAGCTTTTCTTAAGAAACAGCTCTTTTCAGGGTTGAATGTTGAATTATTTAGTGAATTCTAATGCTATAATTTGGAATAGGCCGACATTGTAATTCTAGACCAGGTCATAAGTGAGCCTCTGCTATTATTCTGTTAAGTGTGCACACTGATCATTCCAGTTAGTGCGGCTGAGTAGGGATCGAATAACTGGAATACTATGAAGAGCCAGTGTGTTACGTACGGTACAAACAGCAAGATCGGAAAATGTATGAACCAGAAGAATGGCATGCTAAAGAAGAATGTTATCTAACTCCCAAGCTATTTCCCGCCAATATTCAGGCGGGCTGTTATACTTGGTACGCAGCAGTAATCCCATCTATCGGAGATGGGGCCGATGACCTAGAAGTTAGGCCCTTTAAACAACAAGCATTATCATCATCATCATCTATCGGAGATGAGTGGCAGCATGAGAGACAAAGAATATCACAACAAACAATAGTCAAGGTAATGTTATTGATCAATTTTATGAGCTTTCGATATTGTAGGCCTTCACATTTAGTTTTATTCCGACTCTGAAATACCACTTTTATCATAGTCGGTACGGTAACACTGAACAAAACATAAGTGATCGGAAATTGTATTCTCTATAACTTTTGTTATGTAGTACTTTCCGACAGGGCCGATAACATAGATATTCAAAAATAAAATTTTAGGCGCCTTCCCTTAAACTGCTATTTCACCCAGGGTGAATCAAATTGTTTATAGCTTATACTGTAGTTTCTTACTCCCCGACTCTATATACCGATATTTATTAAATTCTGTTTGCCCATTTCCTCGTGGCTCGGCGTTGATATGAACTTAGCAACAAAAATACAAGTTCATGAATATCACTGTTATCATAGCCGGTACGGTAAAAATGTATAAGACATACATGACCGGGAATTTGAATCTATATAACTTTAGTTATGCAGTATTTATCGATAGGACCACTAATAACATAAGTATTTGAGAATTAAACTTTAGGCCTTCCTCTAAACTGACATTTCACTCAGCGTGAATAAAATTACATACATACATACAGATAGACAGACCGACATAAATTACGGAAAAGTAAAAAGTGCATTTCCTTGTCATTTAGGACATGACTGATACAGAAATACCATTCTTTTAAAATTCTGAGCAATGTACAGACAACACTATTTATTTATTTATTTATTTATTTATTTATTTATTTATTTATTTAATGTAGAGTTCGCTTACCGTCCAGGGTTGGCTGTTCCCTCGGATTCAGGGAAGGATCCCTCCTCTACCACCCCAAGGGTAGTGTCCTAGAGCGTCAGACTTTGATGATGATGCGTGTTGTTAAAAGGGGCCTAACATCTAGGTCATCGGCCCGTCAGACTTTGGATCACGGGATACAATTGAAGAGGAAGACCAATACCTCGCCCAGGCGGCGTTACTTCCTGTGGGATGAGAAGATCGGAAGAGATGGACAAGGAAGAGGAAAGGAGGCGACCGTGGCCTTAGGTTAGGTACCATCCCGGCATTTACCTGGAAGAGAAGTCGGAAACACGGAAAACCACCTCGAGGATGGCTGAGTTGGGAATCGTAACCCCTCTACTCACTTGACCTCTCGAGGCTGAGTGAACCCCGTTCCAGCCCTCGTAGCACTTTTAAAAATTTCATGGCAGGGCCCGGAATCGAACCCGGGCCTCCGGTGGTGGCAGCTAATCACACCAACTACTACACCACAGAGGCGGACGTTAATAATTTCTACTGATCCTTATTGAGAAACTGCATCTAATTTCATAGAACTGATTATTAAGTATTCAATTGATTTGAGGCCAGTGATATTTTAAATGTCTTCTTTTATGACAGCCTAGTTTCAATATTAGACGGTTTTATATTTGGATAGTTTGTTTGGAAGGATTTAATAATGAGTGTGACCTAATCTTTGCTACATGATGTAATGTTATGGTATCCTACAACTGTTATTAAAAAGTAGTCTATCATTATACAGTGCGTGTACCGAACAAGTGGCCGCGCGGTTTGGGTCACGTTGCTATCCACTTGCATTCGGGAGATAAGAGGTTCGAACCCCACCGTCGGCAACCATGGATTCCCATTTGCACACCAGGCAAAGGCCATGGTCACTTCTTTCCCACGCGTAGCCCTTTCCTGTCCCATCGTCGCCATAAGACCTATCTGTGTAAAGCAAAATTGTACAGTGTTATCCATAAACACTTTTATAATTATGAAGATTTGCAAACTAGCTAATATCTTGATCATCTTGCTACGTATATGTCAGCAACCGTGCTGCAGAATATCACGTTTGAGACGATGCGTTCTGAACTCCACAGCAATTAAAACATGTAACAGCCCAATGCTTATTCATTCTCTCGTGTAGGTGAAGCGAACATAATTGGATTTACTAAATCCCTACTAATCCTTATTGATTAATTGTATCTAGTTCCACAGAACTTATCATCAGGCAGTGATTGAGGCCAGTGATATTTTTAAGGATTTATTTTGCTTTCAGTATGTTAGATTTACCAATAAATCTCAACTCTCTTAACATCGGTATGTGATGTGGCTTAAAATAATGGAATATATGCTATATTTAGGTTTAGCAATCAAGGATTGATCGTTACTGAGGCGAGGATTTCGTCATAAATGCCTATTTTTATCTTCAACATTGAATTGTAAGCTCATAAGAGTTAAGTCAATTTCAATCGATTTGTGAAGGAAATACACGGGTTTTACAGTGCCAGTAAACGCCTAGTTCGTGCATTAAACCATATTTTGAGGATATTTACATGTTAATTGCCTAATTAAACAACAAATACGATTTTTAGAAGTCGTATTTTTCTACCCATTTGTTACATTTTTGAGTTTCTTTACCAGTTCCAAGTTCCAGTTTTGAACAACTATTTTCAAAATACAGCAGCTGGAAGAAGGCTGTAGGGATTGTTCGTGAGGTGGAGGTGACCATTTCTAACATTAATGGAGCGATAGGAGATGAAATCATTGTCAAATTTCACAGTATACTGTAGTCCAATGCAGAGGAATCCCGGCTGGAAAAATGTTTTGGCCATTGCTGCTCTTCTCGAAAGGAAAAATGTAGCTCCACTACCCAGAAGAGCTAGCTGCTTTTACATACTTTCCCTGACCTCGTGTGAAGTATAAAGGTCGTTTTCTCATTTTAAGAATAAATATATTAGCCGACATCAGGGGAAGTTTTACTGTCCAAAATCTGGAACAATTTCTGGTTGACCATTGTAACATTTCCTGATTAAATATGAAGTGTCCTGTTAACATAAATATTGTCTGGAAGAGATAACAGTGCCTTCAATTGTATTATTAATAATAAATAATAATTACTTTTACCTTTTCCTGATTTTGGTGACCACTTGTTCCTTGGCGTAAAACCTTTAGCTGAGCTCGAAGTGGCATGATTCCCATACTGTAACTTACGCTGAGAAGTTTTAAACGCTATGGAGATGATAAATTCGGTGTGGATTTTAGTCCCTATTTTTTCAATTAGGAGCTTAATTTGCTATTTTTAAGTGCATATTTACCTGCTTATTTTGAGTATTTGCAGTGCCTATAAATCCTCACCCTAATAATTACTGCCTACTGGCCAGGGTACGTAATGCAAAATGACATGTATATGATAAACCGTACGTCTGTATTCATTACTGTCTACTGGCCAGGGTACGTATTGCAAAAGCACATGTACGTGGTAGACCGTAAGTCTGTAATGTCTTTGACGTTTACGCCTTTGGTACTCCTGAAATCTATGGTAACTTGATGGG
The DNA here is from genome assembly GCF_040414725.1 of Anabrus simplex. Lineage (NCBI taxonomy): Eukaryota > Metazoa > Arthropoda > Insecta > Orthoptera > Tettigoniidae > Anabrus > Anabrus simplex. Next base: position 314,072,519 of record NC_090267.1, on the reverse strand, counting down.
GAGGGTTCAAGGAAAATAAACGGTAGTGGTACGCATGGACGTTGACGGCGTGGAAGGACTACCTTTGGCTATACAGCTGTTTTGCCGTCTGCTATGTAATACAAAGGACAAACAAAGAAAAAGGCATGACTGGTATATGTGTTTGATTGTCTGTACAGTTGAATGAGTGGCATAATCGGGTTACTGGATAACTAGGTTTTAATTGGTTAAAACAATAATCATCACCACTTCTACTTGTATTTTCTTTTCCACATGGAGCTATCCGTCGCGTGGCAACCGGTTAAGATAGCAATAGTCATTTAAAATAACAAGTTTTATCAACATGGTTACGTTAATGAATCCATACTAATAACCCTCAAAAATCCACTAAAGAGCTACGTAATTAGTGGCGGTCTAACTCACATTCATCAGTAAAGAAATAAATACTATATTTCATTATTTTGTAAACCAAGAGCAATTCTATTCAGCTGGAGCTTTCATTACAATCAAGTAAAACAGAGAAGGCTGCCTTGCATACACTCACTTCATTCTGGGAGAGGAGGGAAGGTAAATGGACTTTGTATCTCATGTCTGGGGCTGTGATTTTCCTCTCCAAGAGCCGCACAAGACGTTCCTGAATGTCCCTTTCCTTCCCCACCCCTCCTACTCCCGTCTCCTTTAACGTCTTAGTTACTGGCTCTTTACTATCTCCAAGAACCGGAGGATGTCTTCTTTGATGTTCTCGCATTAATTAGTAACAACAAAATTGTATTTAAACAATGGAGTCGGGCTCCTGCGTAGGTTGGAGAGAGAGAGAAAGGCCTCTGTGTAGTCTACGGTTGATGGGATGAAATGACATACAGCCTGTTCCCAAACTACAGTACGTGACTCGCGATGAGGACACTGGGAGCGAACAAGTGAGTCATCTTCTCAAATATTAAGTTAATAATATTGATAATGAGAATAATCATAATACTCATTCAATATCATTCGACGGGGCGAGTTGGTCATGCGCGTAGAGGCGCGCGGCTGTGAGCTCGCATCCGGGAGATAGTGGGTTCGAATCCCATGTCGGCAGCTCTGAAGATGGTTGTCCGTGGTTTCTCATTTTCACACCAGGCAAATGCTGGGGCTGTGCCTTAATTAAGGCCACGGCCGCTTCCTTCCCATTCCTAGGTCTTTTCCATCCCAACGTCGCCATAAGACTTATCTGTATCGGTGCGACGTAAAATTCCTAGCAATGTCATTCGTGTTACTATTATAGCTCCAGTGGAAGATTAGTGCCGTCTGGATTCCAAGTTCACGTGATCAATCCTAGCGGAGGTAGTCGGATGTTAAATGGGCTGAATAAAGTTCGTTTGGCATTCCACACTACATGATATCAGGATGTAAAAGATCTCAGATGACACAATTGATGTTTATCCGACAAAATGAATAAAAGCCCAGCCAATGGTCGTCAAGCAGAATTCCAATTCCTCTGCCATCTGAACTGATATTCAGGCAGCTTGAATGGCTCCAAATCAAAATGTCTGCAACACGGTTGATGAGGCCATATTATTATTATTATTATTATTATTATTATTATTATTATTATTATTATTATTATTATTATTATTATTATTATTACTATTATTGAAGCCTCCGTGGCTCAGGCGGCAGCGCGCCGGCCTCTCACCTCTGGGTCCCGTGGTTCAAATCCCGGTCACTCCATGTGAGATTTGTGCTGGACAAAGCGGAGGCGGGACAGGTCATCTTTCATTCCAGCAACACTCTCCAATCTCATTTCATTTCATTAATCATTCATTAATCATTGCCCCGGAGGAGTGCGACAGGCCTCGGCAGCCGGCACAATTCAGATCCTCGCCGCTAGAAGGGGGCTTCATTCATTCCATTCCTGACCCGGTTAAATGACTGGAAAGAGGCTGTGGATTTTCATTATTACTATTATTATTATCCGACTGCCTGCAATTATTAGGGTCAAACGCTGTCAATGCTAAAGAAAGAGTGATCGAACCTCAACGTATTTATTCAACACTAGCAAATATGCCCGTGCTTCGCTACGACATTCTACCTTGTATACGGAGTTCTATGTAAGTTACTGTACACGCAGTGAGTCAGATTATATTAAATTGTATGTCTCTTAGCGCTATGCGAGAAACAAAACGGGGAGGACCCCATACGTCATTTCCGATGTAAGGTGCACGTTGGGGAAATTTTGATGGTAATGGCAAGTCACATTTCTTAGAGCCATTCACAGTCGAGTTCGGGAGATTCTACAACAAAGGCAGGCTAATTTGCCAAGTGCCATTCATAATAGCTATGTGCTTTTTTTACGTCGCACCGACACAGTTAGGTCTTATGGCGACGATGGGACAGGAAAGGGCTATGAGTGGGAAGGAAGCAGCCGTGGCCTTAATTAGGGTACAGCCCCAGCATTTTCCTCGTGTGAAAATGGGAAACCACGGAAAACCATCTTCAGGGCTGCCGACATGGGATTCGAACCTACTATCTCCCGGATGCGAGCACAGAGGCCATTCACAATTGAGATAGATAATTTTTTTAATAACAGGTACCATTTCCTAATCCCAGTCACAATCGAGTTGGAGAGATTTGATTTTAATCGAGAAATGCTGTGCTATCTAAAGCATAAAGAATCGACATACGACTTCAAGCCATAGTACCAAAGTTGTAGATCTCTCCAAATAGAGCAGCGATTTTGTAATCGGCTTTGTGAAATGACTTACCGTATAGAAATTACTTACCACGGAACGAACGACGGCAAATCATTGAAATTGCCTCCATGTTTCGACATTTTCCGGGGCCTAAAAGTAATACATTTGAACAGCCTGGAAATTTCCATCAAACGAAAGAGCATGCAGTGGCCAAGCAACATTATGTGCATAAAAAAGGTTGTTTAATATGAAGCGACGTTTCACATATTATAGTGCACGAATTTTACAGAAAATAATTAGTATAAGAGAAAACAGAAGAAACATTCTTTGTTTTCCCTAAAAATCCCCATTCTATTGAGTGATTTTTAAATCATGTGCATAACCCAAACCTCCCCTGGATGGGTATATTCTATATATGAAATTTGGTCGAGATATATCCAGCCGTTTCGCCATGATGGTGGAACAGACGGATAAACAGACACGGATATATATCTGAAAATTGGCCAAATTAACGAAACGAAATTACAGACAGCGGACCCCCTACAACTTTATAAGTATGGGCACGTTAATAAGTGCAGACATTCATTTCGAGGTATACTGATTATAAATAATACGTTAAATCAACAAACGAATTCCGCCAAAAGACGCCTCTTTTAGTGTTCTACATGGTTGGACCTATGACATTTTCTCTTATCTCTAATATTTATCGATTAGATTGAGTTAGAAACATTAAATAGGGTGAGATTTGAGTACAGTTTTCACACATTACTTTATTTTTCGGATACAAATGGGGCAGCTGGAATCATAAAATTTTGCTAATGTATGACCACTCGTCCTGTAAATGTGCGTATCGAATTTGAAGTTTCTATCTTTCGTACACGTGTGCAAAACGATATAATATACGTGTAAAAAGTACAAAATTAACTTAAAATTGAGAAATACACCTCTATCTAACGTGTAAGGTATCGCGATAAGACAATATATCATAGGACCAAAGATATATAATTGCCAAATTGAAATGTGATTGTGCTATCTGTTTTGAGATACGACTTACCGGTTGGCCACCAATTACACCGAAACGTAGGTCTGCGCCGTAATTAAAATTTCCTCCATATTTCGATACTTTCCGGGGCCAAAAGTTATACATTTATATAGCTTGGAATTTTTCCTCAAAGGAAAGCAATCACGTTCATACGGAGTAATTAAGGAAGAAAGTATTACAGTTAAGAATGTTGAAATTAATAGTAAATAGGATGATAACTGAGGACAGCCGGATAGGTCAAATATGTAACTACCAAGTGGATATATTGTAAAATACAATGTCCCTTACTAAATTGTGATGATATGAGTTACGGATATAAGAAGGCAGTAACAGAGGATAAATCTAGGCGCAGGGATTCTTAGGTAAACAGATAAGAAGATTACTTATGGTGTTATTACTTTAGCGTAAAGAAGCCAGAGGTAAGAAATTAAAGCGGATAAGAGAAGTAGAGGAGAAATGCAGTAAAATTTATAGCAAATGCCAGAGAACACCTTACGGTGTGTAATCATGGACTACACTCCGCAGTACGGTTCGAATATGAACAGCCCCTTTAGAGCTATTCGAAGACGACTGTAACCACCAAGGGTATTCCGCAAATTTCCCGCAGATTGACAATATGACGTCTCTCCCGCCTTCTACGCAAGGAATAACCACAAATTTACGGGAATGTTGACGAAAATGACATTATGTTACTTCCCCGCTGGCAAGCAGCCAGTGACGTTGCCATGGTAACTGGTAGGTTCGTTGTCCGTCTGTCGACCACTCAATGTAGAGCATGAAACCTGCAGAAAGTAGTAATTTTCTCCGTATTTTTAAAAGGAAGCGAAATTATGCTCAAACAAAAGTTTAAAATGAAGAGACGTTTTACATGTAGTCCACGGATTTTACAGAAAATCAATAGTATAAGAGAAACCCCCATTCTGTTCAGTGATTTTTTAATCACATGCATACCTAAACCTTCCCCTAGATGAGTACCCCCTATATACTGTATGAAGTTTGGTCGACATCTATCCAGTCGTTTTACCGTGATGATGGAACAGACGGACAAACAGACAGACACGAAAGCTAAAAACCACTGATATGCTCTTGAGTTGACTTAAATCGGTTAAATATCTGAAAAATTTGCGAAACAAACTCCTGCGGCACCAAATTTCAGCACCTGAGCGTCTATTATTATTATTATTATAATTATTATTATTATTATTATTATTATTATTATTATTATTATTATTATTACCAAGCGAGTTGACCGAGGGGTTAGGGTCAAGTATATGTGAGCTTGTATTCGGGAGATGTTGGGTTCGAATCCCACCGTCAGCAGCCCTGAAGATGGTTTTTCACAACAGAAAAATGAAGGACCCGGCCACTACTTTCCCAATCCTAGCCATTTTCCATTACTGCGTCGCGTCGTCGAAAACCTTCAATGTGTTAGTGCGACGTTTATTATTATTATTATTATTATTATTATTATTATTATTATTATTATTATTATTATTATTATTTCCTATTTGCTTTACGTCGCACCGACACAGCCCTGAGATTTGCCTGGCGTGAAGATGAGAAACCACGGAAAATAATTTTCATTGCTGCCGACATTGGGATTCGAACTTATTATCTCCCGAATGCAAGCTCGCAGGTGCGTGACCCAAATCACATGGCGAACTCACTCAGTTGTTGTGATTCGTCTGAACGATTCATTCAATCTTCGATTTTATACCTAGACAAGTTTATATTACGTACTTCACTTGGCATAATTTAGCTGTATTCCTCGGTGTAACGCTTCAACCTACTCCTTTTATGGAACATATGTGCGCACGGCTTGTAGCATAAATGTATTTACCAGGTAATTATCTTCAACTTACAATCCGACCAAACTTCTTAATACTCGACAAGACGGTGCTTCTTTAGTAGCGGAGTACTTCCGTATTTCCTGGCTTCGAATGTCAGGTAGCAGAACACAACACGTACGGTACACATGTCCTCGCAGGGCGCGCGGAGGAGTAGACTGTGTTTGTCTTTGCCTCCTTGTTTGCCGTATTGTTTGCCAACCTAATGCGTTTTTACAATATGCCAGTCGCTAGCAAACCGTTACTTACTCAACTTAGTTTGTAACGGAATGGTTATACTACAGAGCGCTGAGTGAGACAACAAGACACATTAAGAAATGAGAGGAACGTGTTAATAGTGTGAGTGAATAAAACTAATGGAAACTGTATTGTAACAGCTTTGTTATTTCCCTTGGAAAAAAACGCACTTAGTTCAGCTAAAATAAAGAATAAACGTTGTAACACCGGCTAGTTCCGTGATGCTATAGTTAAGACTATGGAACGCTGTGGAACAACAATACGTTCTCCGAGATGACACACCAATACCCCCAAAATGATGTAACTTAATGCGTGATGGATTTGTTATGTTACTGTAGGAACTGCCTCGAGAAACCATTATGTAAGTAATTTGGAACATCGTAGAACATCTTACCCACTCAAATCTAGGTCTTGTCTTCAGTGAAACGTGCAACCATATCATCCGCTGCACGCAAAAGTCAAACATTGAAGAGGAAATGACAATTCGATCGTTGTACTCACGATGTAATATGGATCGAATTATGGCATTTGCGATTACTACCTCTGTAATATTGAAGGACTGGTAAAAGGACACTTGAAACAAATCCTTTTATGTGCGCCGTTCCCGCGTCCAGGTCGAGTCGCATGAGATCCAGGCTAGCTCGAATATTCTATTAACTGCTCGATACTTCAAATTTATGGCCTATGGGTTCCGCATTCGAGAAAAGATCACCAGATTGTACTAGCAGAAAACCCTAACCTACGTAGTAGACGTCTCCTACCCGTAATTCAGTTAGTTTTCGCATTCGACTCACAAAATATGAAAATAATCATCACTTACAACAACAATAATATTCAAACAATTATCACTTATAACTAGATCCTTATCCTAAGAAGTCATTAAAAGAGGAAGTAAGTTTTACAATATTTATTTTAAAATAAAGTAGAAATTGAAAAAAATACTTGGTATGTTATGAATTATTTCTTGAAAAGATTAATAAGGAATAGTTGACTTCGTGCTTCATCAATTAATCTTCGAAATGCATTAAAATTAGAGATCTCTAACTCTCTCTCTTTCTTAACATTAATCCCGACTTGCAGGGTCTGCTGCTTTGCTACATCTCCTCCATTTCTGTCTGTCGTTGACATCTTCTGGTGTTAATCCAACACTGTGCATGTCTGCCCTGATGTTGTCAGTCCATCTCTTTGCCGGAGAGATCTCTAACTGAATAAAGAAAAATACATCATATTATAATAGTTACAATATTGGCCGAGAGCTATTAAATGTGTAGGACGCAGATTCCAAGGTCTGATTAAATCACAAATAAAATTAGAATCTCATCTTTCATCTTATCAATCATCGCATGAAATTGTTCTTAAAATCTTACTAACTTTTTCTCAAAGATTCATTAATTACCTCACAGTACGATAGACTCACTTGGATGTAGCTATTCATGCTCAATTATTGACAATAACTTGGTTGTGAGAAAATATTTTTAAAAAAACATAACTTAAATTATTTAACATGGTTCACATGCGTTACACTTTCCCAACATTCTTTCAAAATTCTTGGTGTCGCATTTCGTACGGGAAGAAAGGTAATTCATCAAGTCATTATATCCTTAAAAAGAATATGACTGAAACATCATAAGTAATATTTACTCAAATTGTTCACTTGGGGTGGCTAGACATTAATTTAAGTGCTCACATAGTGATTATACATGTCGTAATACTGTGCTATCATCCATACTTGACGATCATTTAACACAATTATGCTGGATATCAGGTGATCTAGCTTGTAAGAAGACAGTATCAATTACTAATAGCCTTCAATTTTGAAGAACAGTTACCAGTGATATCAATTAATGTACTACAGTAAGCTTCCTAACTTTCCTAATCTAAGTGAGAATACTTGTGGTTAGAAGAATCATATAAGTACAGGCTAATTCTGTGGCACTCCTCTTATCAGGATTTATTTGATGATGTGCCAGGTAAATGTCAACATAGGAACATTATTAAGATCGTAATTAACGCTATATATGGCTTATCCAAAGATTAAGGGGCAATTGAGAACAAATCGTAGCCTTCTTCCATCTCAAAATACGTAAATTGAAATAATATCGTCGCTAAACTAAACCATAACTTTATTTACAACAAAGCAATAATCATCACCAACATTATTCATCATCTTCTCATACCATTATTCGCATATAAATCATTCACTTCACATTATTCATCTCATATTACACTTCACATTACCAAAAACACATTAATTCATTTCAACTTGACGTATACCATACTATCATCACTAATCATCCATTCGATTATCTTATTATGTTCTCAATCTTTCAACAATTCCATAAAATATCATCACATTTTACTATCGAGTTATCAAAATTCAACATACGATCTCATTTCCTCTTAACTTCACGTCACCTGTTTTAAAATAAACCTGATGTTTACTACAATGTCGTATTGTATTCACATTGAGATTATCTTAACCTCCTCTTACTCAATACTGACAGCATTGCGAACGGAATATTAAATCATCACTGGTTAACTGCTTCCTACATAATGGATTTGATATTTATGTCAGATGAGTACCTACTAACCTCTAACATACTTATGTGAGTTGTCTTCTCATGTAACATCACTTTTTTGGTAATATTTAAGATAGCACTTCGTTCACATTTTGATAAATGGGAATAAAAACATAGCATAGCACTCTCCAAAAGAAAACAAATATCGTTTACATTAATTACTATAATGACTTATCTTTCTCCGTACTCCCTCGTTGTCATCACATGTCTTGATGGTTGGACATGCGGGCTTGATTCACGGCATTTCCTTCATCCTTTTGGGAACATCTGGGACAATCTCAGGTCGTTGCCGGTCACCATAGATAGGCTGGATGTGTCATCTCGTGTCGCTATAACCTAGGTAGCTCTGCCTCCACTTCTTTAGTGCATGATGTCTTCGGCCTCTTGCACAGTAAGAACAGAATAATACGTCAGCATAGTTAGTTTCGTCATCTTACGGACACAGTCTGCTATAATCTATGGATAATATAAGAGTACCGCTTCTCTAAGATAATCATTTATAATGCTTTAGGATTTGCAGCATGTATGTGAATATTACAATTTGACTACGATGTTAGGTTTTCTCTGTCTTGCGCTCTTGTTATTATTATTATGTAGCTTCCTAAAATAAGCTCCGTCGGCTAACACGTCGTGTTGCGAGGATAAAGTGACGTAGTAATGCGGAAGTCTTTCTGTCTGCTGGAATAATTTTAATTTTTACGGATCTGAATATCCTTCAACGCCAGTGTCTTGCAAATAACTTGTAGACAATTATTTTTATTATATTTGCGTCTTTAACTTTCGCCTCGTTGATATTATCCTTCCTCTTCAGCAGTCTTGAGTGACGTTCTACTTCTATACCTTCAGTGCGAATCGAATGTTATTTTTCAGTAATAAATTTCAACAATCTTCTCGCGTCTTTCTTTGTCACCGCCTTCTATGCTTCTTTCTCCTCAAGTACCTGACGAAAACATTATTCCTTTGATATTTAGGAATGCTTTGATGTTTTTTACTGACGTTATCACGGCTTAGACTCCATTTTCGTTCCAATCAGACTTCATTGAGAACAGTGAAATGGCACATATGGAATACTAGCATATATGCCCGTTCTTCGCACGGAAAATGATAATGGATTATACAATTTCTGCCGGAAATCATGCCTGTATTCAAACGTTTAATACGGTATGTTGAAGTGACATATTTTTATGAAAGCACGTGGCACTAACGTAATGTACGATAAAGCTGAACAAAGTCGAGAGAGAATTAGGATCATCACAGAGTCTATTAAATGTTACAGGACCTGGTCCGAAGATCTACTCCTCTACTTCTCGACTACATATTGATTTTCATCTGAAACCTGAAGTGCCGCAGTAGTTGAAGACTCTTGAAACCAATAGTTGACGACAACCTCTCTTATTATCCGTTTTATGGAAACGAGTGTACTGGCTCTTCAGTTATTCCCGTTCAACCACCTTGAAGTGATATGACATTGCCTGCCAAACCGTCAGTTAATGCTACCTCCATTATTAATCTTCCTATCGAAAAGGTGCACATGAGGAGAAAGTTATAAAAATTGATTTCCATTAAGGATGATAGATTTCTGTTAAGGTTGCTCATGTATATTGTCTGGTATTTCGGTATTTCTATAAGTCCCAATCCATTCACGAATTTAGAAATAGTATTGGACCTAAAACCTACCCAAGGGCAGGTGGATTCTATATGTGAAGTTTGGTAGAAATATATACAGTAGTTTTCCAGTTATGGGAACTCCGACAAACAGACACCAAAGCTAAAAAGTAATAATTGGGACTTATAGAAATAACGAAATACCACACAATATACATGAGCAACCTTAATAGAAATCTATCATCCTTAATGGAAAAGTCATTATTACACCTTAAACGGATAACTACGAAAATTTCACCATAATAATCTACAGACGCACGGTCTTTACGATTTTATTTATATAGATAAAAGCAAAGAGACTTATATAGAGTGTAACAATACGACCAAACTGCAGAACGCATTCCTCACACGTAGAAGAAGAAATGTTATTTGAACATGGCTCCAGAAACGGTTTATCTCCATGTTTCTGGATGCGCTCACGGCGGGTTAATGCACGTATCACCTGCTCACGGAGGGCATTCTGAACATTTCATATAAGAAAGGGTTTCATGTGGTATGATGTACGTCCTGCTCTTGTGTTGCCCTTAATTAACGTACTATGAAGAGTTGAAGAAACTGAGCTCAAACATGGAAATAAAACGTTTCTGGATCCATGTTCATATACGTGTGAAGAATTAGTTCTGAAAGTTCGGGCTAACGGACCCCTGTTTTACGTGGACTCCGAACCACACAGGAGGGAATTTCAATTATTGATTACTAGCGTTTACTGGCGTCTTCGCACGAATGGAATTCTTCGTGTGTTCTTTCATCCGTTTTATCTGACCTTCCTTGTTTTCTTTCAAACCCGAATGTGAGGCCTAGGCAGGAGTAGAGCCATGCAATGAGCGTGTTTGAGTTCGTTCCGTCTCCGCTTGGACTGTCCAACAGAGAAAAGGCCTGTTGATAGAACGAACAGAGAAAGACTCATAAATGAACTAGTCGGAATAGATTCGAACCAGACTCAATTGCTAATCAGTCGAAATGGGAGATATTTGAAGAGCGATCAGTGTGAGTCAACATAAACTGGAAACTCGATAGCAGGCTCGGTATACCACTCAGTGCGTGAGCAAACTTGGAGTTTTTGCCATGTTTCTGCTTCATATGTGTGCTTTACGAATGTTACATATAGCGGCTGTATGAGGAAGGCGTTCGGAGAACTAATGGATGTGGCAACAGTGTACCAATGTATGAGTCACTTGAACTCCCGAATTTTACTCATTGTGATCAGACAGCATAGAGAGTTCGGTAGATTCATTTGGGCAGTGGAATTGAGCGCCTCATTGAACAGAGGGTCCGAGCAGCTCTGAACGAGTCTAGACTGAGTGGGACCCATTTCTTGTAAATTATTTTGAGCTAGTTTACGCTTCGTTTTCCACGGCTCTAATAGGGCGTATTTCAATTTCTTGACCACCATGGCTCTTTCCCTTCCTTAACGTGTATCCCATTTGTCGAAAGGTCAGAAGTCCTTCATTTTTATCCGATTAGTATTATTAGAGGATGATTGCCCCGTTGTAATTCCTCTTAAAACAATAATCATTAATCACCATCATCGTCTGACCATAACGATATTAGGTTTGAGTGGGGCCAGGGAGTCTTTCAGTTTCACACCATTCCTGACTGTTTGTTTTCTGGTAAAACAACATCTCTCTGGTAGCTCATTTTGTAAAACATATACGGAAGACAATTAATACTACTTTATTAACCATATTTAGATCAAATACTTAAGACGTTCAGACACACAATAACGAGCGGCGATCATTGCTAACTGCGCCATAAGCGAAATATAGTAGCTCGAGTTCAAATCTACAATCGACCATTTTGTTGCCAAGACAGTCCAACAGTCTCTCCAGCCCAGTGTTAACGACCTCCAACAGAGCAGCCAAGCGGAATACACAAGAAATCACTTCAATAATACAAATACCACAACAAATGCAATTAGAACAATTGTACAAATAAACATATAAGAAAGTCACTGTCCCAACAATGACCCTTCCCGTTAATTTACCAATACCCTTATATTTCGATGGATCTCTATCTCGACTCTTCATTTCTTCCCTGGTTACTATTAAAAAGGAGTGATTGCCTAGTCCTACCATCACCATCACAAAGATTGATCAAAAATTCTCGGTTGACCATAATGAACATTTTAAGGAATGATGCCAAAACTGCATCTAGACTTTATCTGCGGAATTCAGTGAAACGTTTTGACGTAGGAGCGGTGATGTTATCTCCAATCGTCAATAATTCAATGGATTTGTTGGTCAGTTCTAAGAATTAGAGGTTTTTAGAGCTCAGAGAACTTGTTATTTCACTGGTACATGGATCATCACCAGAAGAAAGAAATGTAATCACAGGGAAGTAATTATTTTGACTTGTTCGGGTATGTGGAATAACAACTGCATGAATGGAGAAAACCGTTACAGTTTGACTTCAATAGGACTATGGAATTATGTGAGTGTCTTGTTTCTTTTAGTGGATCCTTCGGCTGAAGACCACCTGATCAACGTAAGCTGCTGGGTATCGAAATAGTGGCTTATGAAATGAAGGATGAATGTTCTCCATTTCCAAACGTACACATCTATTTAATTTATTTGATATTTTTAGAAGATATTTACATAATTATTAAATATCAAACTTCGTAACTTCTGCAAACTATATACGCATCAAACCTTATACTGCTGAAGGACTTGGCTTCATTATTAAAAAGAAAAACGTGGAGAGATTTTGAGTTAATTAATAAGTTTATATTCGACTGTGACTTTTCTAAGTAGCTTGTTGGAAAATGTTTCTCTTTCCCTGCAAATCTCGCCTGTAGGATCCCTTGCTACTAATATCTGTCGGCTGTGTATCTTGATAAGCTACATAGCTCGCGGAACGCAAATTTAGCCAGCAGAAGACGAACAAACGCCTTGAAGGCTCGACTATTAACTTTTCTTTGATGTTTATGTATTCATACCAAAACTGCGGTGCCTTTCAAATCACGCTCACATATACACACAAGCTTCGATTTGTTTGAGTAATTTCCATGCACAGTGTAAGAGTCGTTTTCATTTTCTCAACATAAGTTTTCTGTATGTATAGCATGTTTTGTGGATGTAGAAATGATTATTTTTTGTCTCTCTCTCTCTCTCTCTCTCTCTCTCTCTCTCTTACTCTCTTGCCCTCTTTCTCTGCCCCTTTCTCCACGTTCCACATCAGACCGAGGGAACTTGAATTACAATCTGGAATTGGTTTTCAAGAATGTTTTATATACAAATACAGCTTATTTCTTGAGGTAATATCCCGAAACTTAACGTAGAGATAAGAAGCAAATCCTCTCATCGTTCCCTTTAAATCAAACTGCATTATTATTATTATTATTATTATTATTATTATTATTATTATTATTATTATTCATTTGTCAATTAACTGAGTAATCGAGGAAGAAAGTTGACATACCCCTGCATGGGAGTGGTAGAAGGCATGCCTGGTATCCCCTATCTCAAGGGGCGACCAAATGTGGGACCTTAATGATTATCAACAAGGGAGCATGGGTTGGTGACCACGGGGCCTCTAGTTGAGACTGACGTTGCTTCCATTTACTTGTGCTAGGTTCCTAACTGTCATATTTCGTATTTGTCCCCTCACTTGGTCAACTCTTGTTCTCTTCTGACGCCGACAGTATTAGGTTCGTGAGGCCTAAGGAGTTTTTTTTTTTTTTTTTTTTGGCTCATCGTGTCCATTCCTTCCATATCGGATCTCCTTTTCTATTCTAATTAGTGTTAGGAAGTGATGGTTGTCTTGTCAGTTGTACATCCCCTTGAAACAAGAACCACCACCATAACCTCCACCCGCGAGGTCTCATGAATTCGGTACCAAGCACCCTGATCGTACATAAATTCGTCCCTAACATGCACATGAATTCGTCGCTAGGATTTTATCGCATTTACATGTTAAGAGATTAATTCGCCTCCAACCGTCCAGATAGACTCATTTGTCTTCCTATTTCAAACAGAAGTAGGACTCTCAGCACTGAGATTGCTGGTATAGTTAGAAATGTTTGATGCCATGACGTACTTGATGCTTTGATGACTGCCAAGAAAAAATATAAGGAGTCAGTTCCCGGATCCTTTGGTCACAGGGGTCCTGGGTTCGATTCCCGTTAGGGTCGGGAATTTTGACCATAATTGGTTAATTCAGCTGCCACGGGGGCTGAGTTTATCTTTCGTCTTCATCGTCATTTCATCCTCATCACAACGCGCAGATCACCTACGGTCATCATATCAAAAGACATGCATCTGGCGAGCCGAACTTGTCCTCGGACACTCCCGGCACTAAAAGCCATACGCCAGTTCATTTCAAAAGGAATTAGTGAATTGTACTTCAGCCAGTGGGATGGTTTGATGAGCGTGTTCGAAACTAGTATGTCTCCGACAGTCAAAATGCATGTGTGAGAAGTAATTGGAAATTTTAAATGGACACGTTAAGTTAATTAGAACTTTTGAAGGGACTTGTTAATACCTCATGATTAAAAGAGATGCTCTCAATGTTACATGGACGACATATGAATAGAATCAGAACAGTTATTGGTTCATTTACTTATAAACTATATTGAATGTAACTCCAGACGGGAGTTGTCCTTTGACGTCTGTGGATTTGTGAACTCTTGAGCGAGCCACCAATGGCTAAGCACTGGAGGGGAAAGTGTAAAATCCCCTTGACACTGATTGTGACAGAGAAGGTTAAAATTAGAAGAAATTATGTCCAGTTAAAATAATTACTCTTCATCCTGCCTAGTGTACCTCATATTGGCGCTACCATCGGTTTTTGTGGTTTCACTTTTACCGCATCTAATTGAGGATCCAACCAGTCTTCGGTCTGATGACTGAACAGAGAGACAAAATATATACGGATTATTCCTTCCTCTTACTATCTGGCTCCTTGGCTGAATGGTCGGCGTTAAGGCCTTTTTTCAGAGAGTCCCGGGTTCGATTCCCGGCCGGTCCGGGGATTTTAATAATTGAGTCTGATTAATTCTTCTTCTTGCTCGGGGACTGGGTATTTGTGTTTAACGCAACACTCTCCTCTTCGGCAGTAGTGATTTTATTCCTCCACACAGGGTTGCGTCAGGAAGGGCATCCGGTCGTAAATCAGGGCTAAATCAGCATTATGTGTGGTAGAGTTCGCACCCGCGACCCCAAAGGTGCGAGGAAAGCGATAGCAGAAGAAGAAGAAGATGTCTTCCTCTTGCTAGTCTTCTCCTAATTACTTGAGGACGGCACTTCGTATTGATTTAGCCCAGTTTTACGCCAATCCTATGTAGAGTGATGTATTCATTATTGTATGTTTCTGTGGTTTTTGGGTTACGTGAACGAATTCGATCCACGAAATGTCACTGTATTATTTGTCCCAAACGGAAGATAGTAATTGCCTTTACTCAAAGAAAGTATGAAATCTGCGGTAAATTGAGAAAAAGTACGAAATATTTTACTTGTAGCGAATAATATGGATACATACTTTACTACCTTACAACTATTCTTTCCGCTACGTTGCAGCGCTTCCGTACGGTATGTGTTTTGTTTGTCTAACACTTTCGTGTGCGATGTCTTGCTTGTTTGAATTAATTAAGCGTCGTTTTATTCATGTTGCTCATTCGTTTTTTGCCCTAACTCATTCATTATTATTGGTCCAAGGATAATGATATTTTGCTGTTTGAACTGCCCGCGCTAGTCTTATGGACAAAGATAATGAGAATTCACAGACATAGCACTCCCATTCGTTGGTACTAGCCCTGTACCTCAAGAAAGAAACAAACGACGGCACGAGCAGCGGAATGCGACATAAGGGAGTCCTGTCTACAGCCCGTAAGTAGATATTTCTCTAGTAACGACGGTATTTGTTCATTTACCGCAGATTTTACACTTAATTTGAGTGAAAGCAATTATTATCTTCCAATGGGGGGCAAATATTACAGTGACATTTAGTGGATCGGATCCGTTCACATAACCTGATACACCGTATCTCAGGGTTTCTCAAACGTTTTGTCTCGGAGGCCCCCTGAGCACGCATGTCCAAGGACCCCTCAGCCACAAAACATAGCCTAATACTGCATGCAGTAAACAAAAAAAATTTATAATGTTACCATATATGATAATTATTATTCATATAATTTAGGACTAATGTTTACTTTCTTTGAAACTTCATTTACATACTTCACTTTTTGCAATTGTTTTACGTCGCACCAACACAGAGAGGTCATATGGCGATGATGGGATAGGAAATGACTCGGAGTGGGAAGGAAATGGCCGTGGCCTTAATTAAGGTTTTGTCCCAGCATTTGCCTGGTGTGAAAATCGGAAACCACGGAAAACCATCTTCAGGGCTGCCGAGCGCGGGTTTCAAACTCACAATCTCCTGAATATTGGATACTGGCCACACTTAAGCGACTGCAGCTAACAAGCTCGGTAACATCTTTTATATAAAGCTACTTTATAAATGCCCACAAATTATAAAACTATGTGACACTTGGCTAATAATTACAACAGTACGGATCTGGGAACTTACTTGAAAACATTCACCTGTTGCGGTTGTTGAATCAATGTGATGGATGGTGCTATTTTCCAAAGATCAAACATTTTACAAGCGTAGTCACTCGAACCTCTACATTAGATCAGCCTCTACATTAGCTCTGTTTCTGTACTTAGTTTTCATTTGTGTGAGAGCAGAAAAGTTATACTCACACAGGTATGTTGTCATGAAACGCATCAATTATTATTATTATTATTATTATTGCTAGTTGCTTTACGTCGCACCCACACAGACAGATCTTATGGCGACGATGGGACAGGAAATGCCTAGGAATGGGAAGGAAGCGGCCGTGGCGTTAGTTAAGTTACAGCCCCAGCATTTGCCTGGTGTGAAAATGGGAAACCACGGAAAACCATCTTCAGGGCTGCCGACAGCGGGGTTCGAACCCTCTATTTCCCGGATGCAAGATCATAGCTGCACGCTCCTATCCGCACGTCCAACTCGCCCGGTAAACCCGCAGTATTTCCGTTCAAGCAATTGTAGGGCATAGGGGATGTCATGCACACAAAAGTCGATCAGAGACGTGGAGTTGTGATCAATTCATGAAACTTCCGGGAGCTAAATATTTCACTCCATCCACCCATATCATACATCACTTTATTCTTCACTTTCTCTCTGCCACGATACTTTGATTAGTTGATCTTCCTCAAGGGAGGGCAGTTCATGTTCAGCTTCGAAGAAGGGATTTTCTCAACGAGAGGTGAAAAATGTGGTCTGAGTGCGGATGGTAGCAATTCCAAGTGTCTCACAATTGCATCACTTACACTGCCTTTTAGTTTTCCTTCTTTTTCCGCTGCTAACTTGTACCATCTACCTTCCACGTTAAGAGTTACATATACTGTATGTAAGTTATGCCACAGTGAAGACAGTTCCTAAAATTAGTATAATGGTCTATGAATTGTGTGTACAATAAAATTTCACTCTTCTAATACTTACAACATTTATTATTATTATTATTATTATTATTATTATTATTATTATTATTATTATTATTATTATTATTATTATTATTATTATTATTATTATTGCGGGCCCCTTGGATTATCATCGCGGCCCCCCAGAGCTCCGCGTTTCATAGTTTAATGGGTGCTAAATCCATTCTTGGAATGAAACATTTCCTACCTGAAGCTGAGTCCATAAAATATCTACAAGAACGATATTTCTGTCTAGCTTCAGTACAGTCACTCTCGTTCACTTGCACTAATCAGCCTTATTCACATCACTTACTCCTGGCATTCTACGGAGGTAGGCTTTATTTCGTCCTCTTAGAAAATTTATACAGAGTGCGCTCTTGTCCGCGTCTCGTTTGAGTGACCAGAATGCATCTGGTTTCCAGCAACTACAGGAAAGACTTGGGTCAAGCGACAACATGTCGTCTAGACATGCATTCACGGCCACATGGCCTCAAACTTAATCAATCGATTTCCATCCAGGCATTTCATTTTATTCTTTAAGGTGTAAATAGTTTTTTTTTTTTTTTTTGTGCATTTTGTTAATCATGCTTAATTGAAATAAAAGTTTTATTGCATGTAATATTGGTGAATGACTCAGCCCTGTGGTCTAATCACGTGCATAACCAAACTACAGTCCACTACCAGAGTAATCATCGCTGTTTAATATTACATGTGTGCTACAACATTCAGTTCGTCATTCCATTTTTTTGGTCAACTTCCGGGCCCGATATTACACGGTAAAAGTGAAACGCGTGTGAAACATCATACAATGCAACTTGGGACTCTTCAGTTTACGAGGTCAGATTCCTTTTAATTACCTTTTCCTTGCGTTATTTGCATTTGTGTGAACCAGTGCTTTACGATGGATGAGAACGAAATCGCAAAGCTAATCAAGCAAAGGGGTTATCTGAAGGATAAAATCACAAAAATTATAACTTTCGTCGAAAAGTACGACACTACTCAAAACCTACCAGTTATTAGGGTCTTATTGATTTAGAAAGCAAATACGATTTAGCTCAATCGCAGCTTGAGGTGGAAGATACTAAACGAGATCATGGTGTAGATAGAGATGAAGTAGATGGCATTGTGCACAGTTTGAAGGCAAAACTGCAGGTGTTATTGTCGCCAGACCAAAACAAATGCCCGTAGTACACAAGTAACACTTCACATTCGTCGCACGAAAATATCAGCATCAAATTGCCCGCGATTAAGCTAAACATGTTTAGTGGTAGCTATGAAGATGGGATGTCGTTTGAAGATAACTTCAAACTATTGGTGCATGAAAATTCCAGTCTAGCTTTCATTCAGAAATGTCACTACTTACTAGGAGCAGTTCAGGGTTCAGCTAAAGCATTCGGTCAGAACCTTCCAACTACTGAAACAAACTATACGGTAGCTTGGAACCTCTTATGTGATTGGTTTCAAAACAAGAGACTTATAGCAGCCAAGCATGTTAGATAAATCTTAAATTTGCAACAGTGGAGAATCAAACCGCTAAAGATATCAGGAAATTTATCGGCACATTCTCAAGAGACTAACAAGCACTTATATTGTTGATCACTTTGATTATGAAACCAGCTGAGAAATAGATGCAGACTCTAACAATTCTTCCCTCAAGTAATTAACATATTATATTGAAAATCGCTGCCATGTCAATGAAAGCATGCAAACGTCTGTCAGCCAAGTCAAGGTGTGCGGTAGTAAAGAAAGCTCACACAAGAAAAAACTGTCGTCCTGTACATACGTTGCAATCAGTGCTCTTATTGTAAACAAGATCATGCACCAGTTAACCGTGTCAAATCGCATTCAGTATGCTTGTGAGAACAAACTCTGTTTAAATTGTCTTGAAGCATCACATAAAACGTCTGAGTGTACATCCAGTCACTGTCGTAAATGCAACAAGGCCCACAACACACTTGAAAATCACAGGTCTACTGTAGTACAACAAACGAAACAACTTCTAACAACAAGGTGGTATTTGCTAGCGTTCACACAACTACCAAGAATGAACACCCATGTACTCGAAACTAACCATGTGTGTTGTTATCCACAGTTATTCATAAAATCAAGGATCACAGTGGTAAATTTCGTAAGTTTCGAGGACTCTTGGACAGCGGGAGTCAAACTCATCTCATCACTAAAGTCACTGTCAACAGACTAAATTTAAAATGTAAAGAAGACGCCACTTCTATTGTAGGCGTTAACAATTCTTCATCAATTCTGAAACTCACGGATATTCACCTCCAGTCCACAGCATCAGATGTTAACAGTAACATAAATTGTTTAGTGGTTCCTGCCATCACAGGAGAAATGCCTTCCATGGGGTTAGATTATAAATCGTGGAACCTACCTAGTGACATCACACTAGCAGTTCCTAAATTCTACAGTCCAGTCAAGGTATATTTAATCATTGGTGCAGAGATGTATTGTAACATTTTAAAGGCAGATGGGAAAAGACGTGCAGGTGATTACCCGGCATTGCAGGACTCTCATCTGAGTTGGATAATTTCTGGCAAATGCCCTCAGTCAAGCAGCCATCCCGCATGCAACATAGTCACTTCTCTCTTTGTCAAAAAGGAAGATCAACTCGACACGCAACTTCGTACATTTTTGGAAATGGAACAATTGCACACCAAACCTAAAACTCAGTAAGAACAACAGTGTTTACATCACTTCAAGGATAACACCACGCGCACTGCTGAAGAAATATTCGTTGTCAGGTTACCTCGTAAAGAAACTCACTCAACCTTGGGCAATTCTCGTGATATGGCAACACAAAGATTTCACCAACTGGAAGCAAAATTCAAGAAAAATCCAGTATTGCATGAACAGTGTGCGAACTTCATGTCCGGGTACGAACAATTATCTCACATGAGGGAGGTAGGCCTACATGTAACAGATGATTCTGAACATTATTACTTGCCACACCAAGCAGTGTTTAAACAGAGCACAACATCAGTCGGAGTAGTTTTTGACGCATCAGCCAGAATCACCACTGGAGTGCCACTTAATGATACATTGTTAGTAGGGCCTACTATACAACAAGACCTTTACTCCATTGTGTTGAGATTCAGGTCACACAACGTTGCATTTACTGGAGACGTCACAAAAATATACAGACAAGTTCGGGTTCATGAAAATGACACGCGGGTGCAAAGAATTCTTTAGAGGGTATCGCCACAAACAACTATCAAGACTACGAACTATTGACTGTCACGTATGGCACAACAACCCCATAGAACCCAAAGACTTTCGATCCATTTGCATTTTACTATTTCTGTCCAAAATTTTGGAGAAAATAGTTCACAGACAAATATCCGCATATTTAAATAACAATATACTTCTTGACAAATACCAGTTTGGTTTTGAAAGCAATCATAGCGCAACTACTGCACTACTTAGAGTTTAAAAGACATTGGAGTAGCTATAAATAAGGGAGAAGTTACCGTTTTAACTCTTCTAGACCTTAGTAAGGCCTTCGACAGCGTTGACGCGGACGTACTAATGGAAAAATTACGTGCTCTTAATTTCTCACAAAGCACACTATCCTGGATGTATTCCTATCTCTCTGATTGCCGGCAGTGTGTATCTACAGGTGAAAATTTCTCTTCATGGCAATCTGTAGAGACTGGAATACAAGAGGGGTCAGTGCTAGCGCCACTCCTATTTTCGATCTTCATTTCAGGACTAACACAAGTAATTAAACATTGTCAACATCATGTGTACGCAGACGACTTACAGATATATACACATGCACATCCTCGTGACTTACCGACTGCAATAAATAATGTGAATGACGACCTAGAAAGGATATGTAAGTGGACTGACGACGATGCACTAAAAATCAATGCCCAAAAATCGCAGTGTATCTTTATAGCTACCCAAAAAACGCACGCACGCCTCACAGACGTGCATACCCACTCAGTAACATTAAGAGGCACTCAGTTACAATTCAAAGAGACAGTTAAAAACTTAGGGATGATAATGGATAAAAACCTTAGTTGGAACGATCATGTAATAGGTATATGTCAGCGAGTGTTTTATTCCTTACATTCCCTTAAGAAACTCAGAGATTTACTCCCTCGAAATGTAGGAAAACTGCTTATTTAAAGTATGGTAATGCCAATATTCGACTACTGTGCCGTAGTGTACAGTAACCTGAACGCCTCACTTTCCATCAAGCTCCAAAAGGCACAAAACGCATGTGTTCGATTTATTTCAGATATACCAAGGTTTAGCCATATTTCTCTCGCAATTGATAGACTTTCATGGCTACGCTTAAGAGAGCGACGAAATTTACACACTGTTTCCATGTTACATCGTATACTGAACCTTGACACTCCTGAATACCTTGACACACAATTCCATTACCTAGTATTCCTACCAGATCATTATCCACCTCAGTATTAAGCATTCCCATTCACCGCTCAACTTGCTACAGTAGATCATTTGTAATCGCCGCCAGCCGAATTTGGAATTCCCTACCTGCTGAAATTAGGAGCGTGTCAAACCACCTCCGCTTTAAGAAACTTTTTCAAACCTGGTTAACAAATAATAATTTTTATTCATAACATAATAGGATTAGATCATAGCTAAGTTATTAGGTTAATTAAAATATGTAATTGATACCTTAAGATATTAAATGGTAGATAATTTAGTGTATATTTAACTCTTCATGTAGGTGTATGTATGGTCGGACACAATAACAGGCTTCATAGCCTGAGTCCCTTCATATAAAACAAGACAATATATAAATAAATAATAAAAATTGGCAAAAGATGAAGCAGCTTCATTTCTACTGCCATCAACGGTTTTACAAAGGGATTATGTTGACGATGCCCTGTGTGGTGCGTCCAACATCGCCGAGGCATTACAATTGCAAAGTAAACTCATAGCCTTACTCAACAAAGGTGGTTTTCCCATCAGGAAATGGTGTTTAAATCATCAAGCTATATTTGCCGCTGTTCCACCTGAAGACAGAGAAATTAACTTAACTTTCCAGTTCGATAATGATGACACCATACAAGCTTTAGGAGAATGATGGCATCCTACGTCAGACAAATTCTTAGTAGCAAAAAGAATCAAACACATTCCAGGGAATAGTAACATTACTAAACGCACCACTACATCAACAGTAGCTTCAATTTTTGATCCATTAGGACTCATCAGCCCATTAGTAATAACCTACGCAATGTTTCTCCAGAAATTGTGGTCACACAAACTTGATTGTGATCAAACATTACCTGAAGGCTTAGCCGCAGAACAGAAGGTGCTTCAGACCATTTGACACACATTGAAAACATTCATGCGGATAGACATGTTTTAGGAGCAGGTGTGTGTTATAAAATTCAAGTGCGTGTTTTCTCAGACGCCTCTCAAAGAGCATACGGAGCTTGCATCTATCTTCGATCTGTCAATCAGCAAGGGGAAATAAGTGTCAAGTTGTTGTGCTCAAAATGCAGAGTGGCTCCAGTCAAACGGGTTACACACCCTCATCATGAATTGCGTGCAGTTGCAATGTTGGCACAATTACTTCAAAAATTAATTCCGATTTTAAATCTTGAAATTAATGAAACTCATTTGTGGACAGATTCTACCATTTTTTTTAATCATGGTCGCCTTCTCCTTCGTCACGTTAGAAACCATTTGTAGCCAACAGGGTGGCAGAAATTCAGCAGTTAACTAATTTCAAAGATTGGCATCATGTTTCATCTCATCAAAACCCTGCAGATTTAATTTCTCTAGGAGTTGAACCTCAAGAGTTACAACAGTCCACACTGTGGCGGTCAGGTCCATCATGGTTGTCAGCGCCTCAGCTCAACCTGCCGCAGCCCATAGTCATCGATAAAAGTTGTCACACCACATTGGAACAGCGAACAGTAGCAGCATTACTTGTCACTAAAGGCAATGATATCATCGAAAGATTTTCTTCACTGACAAAACTACAAAGAGTTCTGGCGTATTGCAGCAGATTAATTCACAACTCCAAACAGCCGAGCAATAAACGAATGGGACCCTTGTCAGTTCAAGAACTTCAGTCATCATTAATGTCATGCATTCGCATAGCTCAGGCGGAGTCATTCAGTGAAGAAATCAAAGACTTTCAGAAGGAAGGCATTGTAATAAGTTCGCCCTTCCTGCGTCCAGGATGGGTGACGTAAAAGAAATCCCGACCAGTCTTTCAGGGTTCATTTTTCTCATCATAAATATTTGTTACGTGGGATCAAGACAACGCTGATACGCAACATAGTTCTATCATTAAGACTGACGGACATCTCCATCTGACGTATCACTGCGCAACAAAATAATCGATAATCCAACAACTTAAAACTAAGTTGATTTACATTACTACGGAAATTTTAAATAATATCTCATATAAAACTGAACTACTATTATTTATTCAAGAAATAAAAATGTTGATAAAAGAGAATGAAATTGTGTAATTAAATTCAGAAATTATTTACTTAATATTTGATCTGCTGGTTTAAAATAATCGTCAATGATCATTATTATCTACGTCGATCACTTTAACATCACAATTGAAATGAGCTATAAAATATTCACAAGGAAAAGTGGTAAAATGTACATCTGCATGGGAAATTATTGGTTACGATCATATAACACAATTATATTTCTCTTTACACTGTACATATCACTTAGATTCATATTGATGTACAGTGTCCGCTTGAAACATCTCACTGATCGCTACTGCCTTACGCTCACGTAGAGAGAGTGCGCGTGCGGTTGAGCAGGGGGCTCCTCCGCTGTTTCATCTCAACAGGGTTAAAGATCCATCTGTGCGTGCGCACATGCGTGACTTCTTTTTTGGTTAGCTTATAACACTTCATTTCCGAAGGGCGTAATTTCTGTGAGTGTACGGAAATATCTTATCTTTGACTATATCGGTAGAGTGGTTAGACAAGGTTGCATGTAAACTGTGACCGAGTGATATATCGACGGATAAGGCTGAAGTTTAGTGAACCGTCAGTTTAGTGGGACTGTCACCGAAAGACTCGTGTGCAGTGTGAACCAGCAGATTCTGTTTTTGGCACCAGTAATTACGATGATACTATATAATATAAGGCTGCATAATAATATATTTATAATATGCATGTACACAACATAAAAAAATTTAACGTACTGGCTAGATCACTATAAAACTTAACCTCCTCTGACATGACATAATGAACATAACACAAACTCATAAATTACAGACCTGTTACACATTTTTAATAGGACGGCGACCGGATATTTGATAAAGATAGGTACTTATGGATTTGCTTATAGTAAAAAGTATATTCCGAAGAGCGGTTAATGTTACTTGTTCTGCACACTGAAATCTTTTAACGCGAAAAATTTTACTGTAGAAGACACAATCGTTTTGTAACCACACTAGATATTTTTAAATGTGCTATCCCAAGTCTTGCTTACTTTCGTCCTTTTTTTCATATGAGTAGAGACGCGCGGCTATGAGCTTGCATCTGGGAGACAGTGGGCTCGAATCCCACTGTCGGCAGCCCTGAAGATGGTTTTCCATGGTTTCCAATTTTCGCACCAGGCAAATGCTGGGGCTGTACCTTAATTAAGGCCACGGCCGCTTTCCTCCAACTCCTAGGCCTATCCTATCCCATCCCATCGTCGCCATAAGACCTATCTGTGTCGGTGCGACGAGTTGCAATTTACATGCTATCCAAGAAAGAATGAGTAATACTAAGTCAGAATTTACATGCCTTATTTCATCTAATCGACGATTAGTTCGCAATTTACAAACCCCGATTTCTTTGCATGACCGGTATGTGTGACGATGGAACGTTTAGTAATTCGACCTTCCTTCGATCAGTGACGTCACAACATGGTACCATTTCTTTAAACTAATATCAGAAAAGGAACGTATATAGAGGGTCCTTGAAGAAGGCTCCAATATTTACAGAAGAGGCAGCACTCAACAAAGGAAGGAGGAAAGGTCCTACAATCAATAAACGCAAACGCAATATCTTGGTAGAGGGCAGATCAGAAATCAAGTTGCACTTCCCAATTATGGCCATTTATTACACCACCTATACAACAGCAACACGACTATAACGACATACACTGTAACGTCACTTTTCCACATAGTTTCCAAGAGACCCCAAACATTTCTGCGAACGCACAACCAACTTGTCGATGCCGGATGCATAGAAATTTCCTCCAGCATTCTGCAACCACTTGGAGACAGCGGCCTTCACTTCCTCATCGGTCTGGAAACGTCGACCACCGAGCTCCGTTTTGAGCTTACCGAACAGATGAAAGTCACATGGCGCTAGGTCGGGACTGTAGGGTGGATGTTGCCAGACCTCCCACTTGAAACGCTACAGCAGTTCTCTCGTTTGGCGGGCCTTGTGAGGTGTTGCGTTATTGTGCAACAAAATTACACTGGCGCTCAATTTCCCCCGGCGCTTCTCTTTAATCGCTTTACGCAACCGGTGCAACGTTTGACATTACGATGCCGCGTTGATCGCCGTTCCTTTCGGCATAAATTCCACGTGCAGCAAACCCTCCATGTCAAAGAACACTGTCGCCATAACCTTACCGGCTGAAGGTTGAACCTTGGCCTTCTTTCGTTGTGGTGATGAGGGGTGCATCCATTCCATTGATGTTCGCTTCGTTTCGGGGGTGAAGTGGTGGACCCACGTTTCGTCGCCTGTGACGATTCGCCGCAGAAACCCGTTGCCGTCTGCGGCATAGCGTTGCAAAAATACCAGGGAGGATTGGAAGAGTTGTCCCTTGTTCTCATCGGTGAGAAGACGTGGGACCCATCTTTGACACAGCTTACGATATCCAAGGTCCTCGTGAACAATGGCGAACACACTGCCATACGACATGTTGAGGTGCGTCGCGATTTCTCTCAGTTTAATGCGCCGGTTCTGTCTAATGATCGCATTCAGACTGTTGACCCTTGCACGGGTCCTGGGCGTTGCGGGCCTGCCTTCGCGATGGTTGTCCGTGATACCCGAGCGTCCGGCTTCAAATTGCTGACACCACTTTACGATACCTTGCCGGGAAATGGCCCTCTCCCCATACACAGCACTAATTTCACGATGAATGTCCATGCAATTCTTCCTTTTGGCCCATAGGAATCGGATTGTCGCACGCACCTCATATTTGGAGTGAACGTCCAGTTGACGCGCCATTGCATTTGGCCGCTATTCACACAATACTAGACGAGACACTACAGTGACCTGCCTAACAGACGTGTGGGTAGTGTCTGTCCCTTTCTCCGCTGTGCCCACGTTTGCGACACACAGCGCGCTGCTGCGGCGCGTTAGTCCAACTAACCTTCTGATCCACCTACGTAGTTATGTTCCGCTATCCCTACTATCAATTATCACGATGTTCCATTAATAGACGGAGGGTCGTATGCAACAAAGGACGGAAATATATTCCTACCTAAACATTGGTCGTAAACCTACCAGCCCGTTCTGTTATGGCCTCGAAGGTTGGTCATGACATGCACTCTGAGTAATTTGTCTCGAAACAAGTGCGAAAACATTGTATGTGTGTATTTGTACTCTATCAAGCAAGAACGAAACACACTAGTCAACATACATGTAAGGACCATGGCGCATGCGGTCCCCATAAATGATGTGGATGGCCAACGTCAATACGTTTTCAGTGCCTGCGATGCAATCCGACAACAGCCGAGGGTGGGGTGGGGGGGGGGGGCTATTCAAATGAATGCATGACTGCATGTGACATAGGGTGGAAGGCTAAATTGTAATAGATGGAGGTCACTACTCGATTGATAGGCAAACCTTATTTACTGTCTAAGAGGAGTTTGGAATTCACAAGAAAACGAGAGAACTCGTCAAACTAACATTGACGGACACCATCTCGACAGTAAGACTCTTAGGAGAAATCTCTGCCGCGTTTGAAATAACGACAGGGATCAGACAAGGAGACGGATTATTCCCGATCCTCTTCACTATTGTACTGGATAAAACAATGAAAACATGGTAAAAAGCTTGGAAATTGGAAGGAATAAATGGAATACACCTGGGGAAGAATGGACGAAACCTAGACATGTTTAGCTTTTACATATGATCTTTCAATCTTAGCCAAAACCGAGAAGACGCCCAAAAGATGCTGGAGAGCCTGCATGAAATCGCCGAAAAAAGAGTCTTAAATTCTCTTATGAAAAGTGGGAATATATGGAGGACAAACACCAAAGCGAGAGGTATACGGAGGTAAAGCATGGCAAGATTAAAAGGACAGACAAGTTCAAATGCTTGTGTTAATGAATCCAACTCAACGGAGTGGATAAAGTGGCACACAAGGCAAGAGCCATAAAATTAGATCTGGCGTACAAGATAACAAAAAAATAGATATTACAAACGGTCAATATCCTACAAGGCTAAAATCCGACATTGTAACTCAGTAATAAAACGGGAAAGATTTTACGCTTCAGAGGGTCTGATTTTAAATTTAAAAAAGGGGAGACGCAACAACTCGAAAAGAAGGGAGGAAAAATTCTGAGGAAAATTCTGGGACTGCAAAAAGACTACTGATGGGACTTGGAAGAAGAGGAGAAATGAGGTGCTCTACAAGTACGTCACTGAAAAGATCACGGACACCTAGTAAGAATGGTTGACAAACGGCTGACCAAACGGATTTTGAAATACATCATGGGGTTAAAGGTCACCTCCTAGTGGGTAAAACAGGTCAAGGAGGAGGCGGAAGAAGTTGTAATTAAACTACAGTAGAATTATTTGGAGAGAAACCACTAAAACGGAGGCCCGAACGGATCATTTACGAATAGGAGAAAAGGATGAGAAGCAATGAAGAGAAGAAAGGCCAAGAAGCCTAAAGTTCAGTACGGTCCACAGATGGCCAAATTCGCAAAAAGAATAAGATGGCGGTCACATAGAACACATATTGTGAGGAGTAGATCAAAGACATGGTAGTGGTAGCGGACCATAACTCCGAAGTTATTGTGTTTGTTTATAGAAACATTTTTCTTCCGTTTGTTGCGTGCTGCCTCCTATTGGAACCTTATTCAAGGACACTCTGTATATGAACCCACATCACTTCCATATACATTGGTAATAAATAGCCTTCGTAGCTAGTAATCAAACACACTGTAGTTGTCTCTGATATCTGCACTGTTCCAAAAAATTAACAGCTGACACAGATAGTAAACTACAGCTCTTTATTGTCGAGTGAAAAAGGAATGTAGAGGGTGGGGAATAATCTACTTGATTGTATCTTCCATTCCCAACCGAAATCCGATCTTTGGCTTCGTTGTAATCTTCCTCCTTAATTACCGCCATTTCCTGTTGGGTCTTATTGCAGGCCAGGAACAAGGCTCCATTTGTGCGGCCACCACAACAATGTGGCACTCATTATGTGGTTCGCAGATTGCCCGACATCTCAGTGCTGTCCAGTGTAGGATCTTGTCCAGCTTCTCTCGAAACTGACAAGAGAAAACTGTCTGTTTCTACAGATATTGTAGTCATTAGTCGATGTAGGTTATTCGAGTCTGCTGATTAGTTGTTGTACCGTCCGACTTGTTGGCTGAATGGTCAGCGTACTAGTTTTCGGTTCAGGGGGTCCCGGGTTAGATTCCCGGCTGGGTCGAGGATTTTAACCTTCATTGGTTAATTCCAGTTGCTCGAGGGCTGGGTGTTTGTGCTGTCCCCAACATACCTGCAACTCGCACACCACACATAACACTATCCTCAACCACAATAACACGCAGTTATCTACACATGGCAGATGCCGCCTACCCTCATCGGAGGGTCTGCCTGGCAAGAGCTGCACTCGGCTAGAAATAGCCAAACGAAATTATAATTATTATAGTTGCTGTACCGTTTTTACATGCTTTCCTGAATATCACAACATGAATAAAGAGACAATGTTTATAGCCTTTGAAGTGTGCGAAATGATGATGATAATAATAATAATAATAATAATAATAATAATAATAATAATAATAATAATTGTTACCGAGATTTGGTGGATCAGCAGAGGTGAAAGAAGGCGCCGGGGTGAATGGGTCTAACTACTTTGTCAAGAAAGAATTTAAACTGAAATGGAAGGTTATATTTTCAAAAAGCAACAATTTCTCACTTAGTGAGATAACAATAACATAATAAATTAAAAACAAGATTTAGAAAAAAAATATCCAAGATTTCGAATCTTTAACACACTTCGGCTACAAGCCTTTAGTTTTACCATTTTTGAGCTTCCAGATCAAACATTACAGAGGAGCGTAATTTTACAAAGGGCAGAAATCCCCAAATACCTGGAGCGCTTGCTCCTAAATTTACCATGTCAAGCCTCCTAGAGGCACTTTTACAATTCTTGAAAAGAGCATACACGCTCTCAGTTTTTCAAGCCTCTTCAAGGCAATAGTAGACTTTTCCATTACTTGCCATTAAGACACCACTTACAACAATGACACGGGGGTATCTTGTACCCAATCTACAGGGCCTTAGCAGGAAAAGAACAGGTTAAGTAAATGGCCCGAAATACAAAAAATGGAGGCGTGTACTTGCACTCCTAAATACTCATTTTAAAACCTAAAAGGTACTCGGCCGGTGAAACAGGGGCTATTCCCAAACTATGGAGGTGACCCGTATAAGAAAGAAATTTTAAAACATTAAGTAAGAGAACCAGTTACCAAAACGTAGTCACCTCAAACCAAAATGAAGGGGAGCTCGAGAGGGTAAATCATTCTCTATCCCCGAATTACACTTACAGATTTTATGAAGTTTTTACATCAAACGGCAAAAAATTACATATTGGAAAGATAGGTTACATTGTAAAGTTTTCGGACCTTTCCCGCGGGTTAAACTGCTGAGCTAGCAAGAAATAAAGATGTTAAACGGCCATTGCCTTACTGAAGATCTGCTGCCTGATGAAAGAGGCACCTCCGCCTCCTGCTACACGTCCACACACTAGGTTAGATGTTGATCAAGTGGCCGAGAGACGAGAAAATCAACAGTTTATAAACCCTCCGGGAAAGTTTGAGACCTTTCATAAATAATTAAGCCACACCCTCTCTCTTTTATTAGGTCTCTTAAAGTTACACATCAAATCGAAGAAGAAACCTGTGATTGGTAGGAAATTAATTACAGACATTCTGGATTGGCTAAATTCAAAACTGGCGGAAGGAAATATAAATATTGCCAACCCAAAACTGAATGAACGAAATTTAGTAAAGAACAAACTTATGAATACAAAATTTCTTCAAATAAAGTTCCTTCACTTCGCACCAGGGTGCATGATCATAGTTTTTAAGTAGAGACATCTATGAGAGAGTGTCCATACTTCTTGAGGAACAGAAAACAAAACAAGTTGAAATTCACACAGTACTGGCAACTTCATAATCACAAAATTAAGGTAGCGACATCTTCTGAGAAAATTTATAATTTGGTCCAGTTTTAAGTTCCAAGTTTCTCCTGTAGAGGAGGCTTTATTGGCGCAAGATTTAAAAGTGCGGCGTAGGGGTGTACCTCCCGGTACAATAATAATCATCATAATAGTGATAATAATAAAATATAACAAGGCGGATTAGCTGTTGTTCTCCTGCCGGACTGAGTGGCTCAGATGTTTGAAGCGCTAGAATTCTGAGCCCAAGTAGTTGGGTTCGATCCCGACTCAGTCCGGTGATATTTGAAGGGACTCAAATACGCCGGTACACGCGGTAGAATCATCGGCACAATAAATAACTGTTGCGGGACAAAATACTGGCTCATTACCATCTCCATAGTTCGTAAAAGTGACTAGTGAGACATGAAAGCAATAAAATGATTATTGTTGTTCTATTCCAACCCTGACCATGTATGGATGGGAGAGATAGATGTATTAAACAATTCTTAAAACGAACTTAATTTATACTATAAGAGCGTTCCAACCTTAAATTGCAGTACAGCAGTAATGGGATAATTCCGTCTCTTTCCTTCTCCCGTGTTTTGCGGGTAGCGCTGTCCTACTCTAATGCAGCGGGTTTGCCAAATATCCGTAAATCAGAATGTTATCGTTTAAAATGGGTGAATATCGTGTTGTGTACAGAATTTCAAGGCGCATTTGATGCCGTTAACAAAAAAAATGTAAAAAAATAATTTAGTGTGAAAATGGCAATATAATGGAAAGTTTCGCCAAATGCAAAATCTTCATTGCATAGAACTTATCATGTCATAACTCCTATTTTATATTCATAATTTTCCTAATTTTTTCACTGCTGGTAAAGAAACATTTCAGCTCGATGTAGATGGGTTTATTTTTAAATTTAAAAAATAACAAAATGCAGTTATATGCGTTTATTTTCAGTCATGTTCCGGGAATTTTATGTGCAGGCACGAAAAAGTCAGTCGCTGGCCAGCGCCTTTCCTATTGAATTTACATGGGGGGGTCAAAGCGAGGCAAATGGTCTTCAGATATGGAAGTTATTTTTAAAACAATCCCGAAGTTCTTATCTTGCTTAGTTCTTAATTTGTGATGGGAAGAATATATCCTTGAATTTTGGTTTCGCGCGTGACTCGGCTGGCTGGCTGTCTGGCTGGCTGGCTGGCTGAAGTACGGTAATGATCTCTCAAATATGCGCTTTTAACATTTCCAGACAGTCGCATGCAGTGCAGTGCTCATTTCGTCAGTAGTATGTATAATAGTGATTAAATACATATCAGTGACATATATACAATTCTTGAGGGCAAGTGTATTTCGTTTGTGTGGTTCGTGAGTTCGTGCTCGTGCGTGGGGATCTAATTTCTGAGAAAAAGTGCAGAAGGATCATGGCGTGGTTAAAGCAAAGCAAACGGTCTTCGGATATGGAAGTTATTTTTAAATCATACCTCAAGTCTTTATCTCGTTATCTCTTAATTTATGACAGGGAGAACGTCTCGTTTGTTTACGTTTCACGAGTGACTCGGCTGGCTGAGCTTTTAAATATACTGACAGCCGTGTGCAGTGGTGTTCATTTTATCAGTATTATAAGATTGATTATATAAAGATCAGTGATATATATAATATTTAATGGCATGTGGCCTCCGAGGAGGCCGAGTGCAGGTCTTTCGAGTTGACGCCACATAGGCGACCTGCGCGTCTATAAGAATGTGGCCCTACCTGTGATGAATTCTAATGCTGAAGACGGCACACACACCCAGCCCCCGAGCCATTGGAATTAACCAATGAAGGTTAAAATCCCCGACCCAGGCGAAAATCGAACCCGGGGCCCTCTGGACCAAAGGCCAGCACGTTAATCATTTAAGCCATGGGGCCGGACAAGATCAGTAATAAATGTATAGTTCTTGAGGACAAGTGGATTGTGTTTGTTGTGTTTGTGTAGTCTGTGTAGTTGTCAGTTTGTGCTCTTGCGGGGGGTTATTAGTTCGAAGAAAAAGTGCAGAAGGATGTACAATGGATCGTCAAATTAAAAAGAAACGTTCCGTAGTTAAACTCAGGGGAAAAGAAAGCAATATTATAATGAGTGTCCTGGATTATTTTTTAAAGACTATGACTGTGAGCAGCGCAGTCAGTGAAACAGCTAAAGCTACAGGTTGTTCCGAAAGAACAATCTATACTATAAGGAAGGAACACACACACATGGTCCTTTGCGAACTCCCGCAAAAAAGCAAAAAAAGAGAAGGACGGCAGAAAAATGCAAGGAAAATGCGGGTAATGAACATGGTTTTGTTCATAATGCTGAACTAACATTTTTATGCCATAAAAACATAAGACAATTGGGCAAATTACGTGAACGAAGTAAAGAAAAATGAAAGAGATTTGTGGAAAGCAGACGAATTACAGGACGATGTCGACGATGAAAAATTTTTAATACGACTTTCTTCATCGTCCGGATCATCCTCAAGTTCATCTCCCGAAGCCGGTTCATCCAACGCGGGAACATCAGGCCTTGCAGAAAGGATAGAAGGTGTACGTCCAATGTCTGAGAGCAACGCCAGTGATTAAGGTACGTTGTATTTATTTTACCATCCTACAAACATTAATTTATGAATGAATGAAGTTAAAATTACAAAATTACAAACGAAAAATGTGGAACTGTGACGCCCTGTTTGAGTCACACTCGAGCGTGATCTTCACGAGTCGATTTCGCAACAGCGCGCTCCATCTACGCTGTACTGCAATTTAAGGTTGGAACGCTCTTATAGTATAAATTAAGTTCGTTTTATAGTGGACCCGTACTGTTAAGCAGCATTCGTTATAAATAGGTCAGATAACTCGTCTTGAAATGCCTGTCGTAGTCATATTGTTTTGCCTAACGGCAGTGTTATTTCTATTACTTAAACTATAATTCTTTTTTTCTTTCTTTCTTTCTTTCTTTCTTTCTTTCTTTCTTTCTTTCTTTTCTTAATCTGTTTACGCTCTAGGGTTGGTTTTCCCTCGGACTCAGCGAGGGATCCCACCTCTACCGCCTCCAGGGCATTGTCCTGGAACGTGAGACATTGGGTCGGGGGATACAACTGGGGGAATGACCAGTACCTCGCCCAGGCGGCCTCACCTACTATGCTGAACAGGGACCTTGTGGGGGGATGGGAAGATCGGAAGGGATAGACAAGGAAGAGGGAAGGAAGCGGACGTGGCCTTAAGTTAGGTACCATCCCGGCATTTTCCTGGAGGGGATGTGGGAAACCACGGAAAACCACTTCCAGGATGGCTGAGCTGAGAATCGAACCCACCTCTACTCATTTGACCTCCCGGGGCTGGATGGACGCCGTTCCAGCCCTCATACCACTCTTCAAATTTCGTGGCAGAGCCCGGAATCGATCCCGGGCTTCCTGGTGTGGCAGCTAATCACACTAATCACTACACCGCAGATGCGGACGGCAATGTATCTCACGCTTTTAATTTCTCTAGTATACCTATTCAGAGACACGTGGGTCATAACAACCGATTGTGGATCTCCTGGAGATCCACGCCTTCTTCGTTCTGAGGACTCAGTAGCAAAGCACAGCCACCTCTGTACAGGCAATGAAGGTCCTGGGAGGGGTTGAAGGTAAAGGCTTCCACTATCCGTAACCTGGGCACTTGTCGGGGTAGAGTGGTTAGCTCTACGCCTGGCCGCCTTTACCCTCAGGAATTAACCTGGAACTTATGTTTGGCATAGGCTGAGTGAACTTCAGGGCATGGCACCTCCGGAAGTGGAAATCTCATTTCTTGAACTTTTCGACTTCCTGACGGGGAATCGAATCCACGTCTCTCCGGGTGAACCGAGCGCGCCTTTACCGCCTTAGCTACGCAGCCCCTGAGAGCTCAATACAGTCTACATAAATTGCACTGTAGAATGTACAATCTCAATTTTCGCAAAGATAGCCCATTCCTGTAAGAAATTTACGATTGCAATTTACAAATGTATATCAATTTCGAAGATGACAGTGTGCGTGTATATGTATGTCTGCTAGAATAAGCACCGTTATTTCAACGACAGACGAACAAGGTAGCTTACCCACCGGTCTCCTTACTCAAAATTATCTTTTTTTTTTTTTTTTTTTTTTTTTTTTTTTGCAAGTTGCTTTACGTCGCACTGACACAGATAGGTCTTATGGTGACGATGGGACAGGAAGGGGCTAGGAGTAGGAAGGAAGCGGCCGTAGCCTTAATTAAGGTACAGCCCCAGCATTTGCCTGGTGTGAAAATGAGAAACCACGGAAAACCATCTTCAGGGCTGCCGACAGTGGGGTTCGAACCCACTATCTCCCGAATACTGGACACTAGCCGCACTTAAGCGACTGCAGCTATCGAGCTCGGTCCAAATTAGCTAGCGAAGAACCTATCAGTTCTGTGGGGACATTTTTCTTAATAGGCTATATTTTTTGTTATTTGAAAAATGCTACGAGGGCTGGAACGGGGTTCACTCAGCCTCGGGAGGTCAACTGAGTAGAGGTGGGTTCGATTCTCACCTCAGTCATCCTCGAAGTGTTTTCCCGTGGTTTCTCACTTCTCCTCCAGGCAAATGCCGTGATGGTACCTAACTTAAGGCCAAGGCCGCTTCCTTCCCTCTTCCTTGTCTATCCCTTCCAATCTTCCCATGCCTGCACAAGGCCCCTGTTCAGCATAGCAGGTGAGGCCACCTGGACGAGGCACTGGTCCTCCTCCTCAATTGTATCCTTCGACTCAAACACTCGCGCTCCTGGACACTGTCCTTGAGGCGGTAGAGGTGGGATCCCTCGCTGAGTTCGAGTGAAAAACCGCTCCTGGAGGGTAAACAGATTAAGAAAGAAAGAAAAAGGAGAATTTTTCTTCTTTCTCGTCTTCTCCCTCCCTTTAGCGCTATTCCCGAAGTCTCCTAATTAGCTGCGTAATAAATTTTCATCACGGCGACAACTCGTAATGATCTTTCATATGAATTCCCAATACGAAATTAATCACATATAGCCATTCATTTCCCGGCAGCAAATTGGTTTTCCTGTCAAAAGCTTCCTAGTTATGCACTTAATAGCTTAGATCGCAATATCAGTGTCTGGTCACTTAGTCTCCTAGCGGAAATTACTTTCTTTAGTTTTGTATTTATTATCACACATCCAGAATAGAGATAATTCTTCTTTCTTTTTTGTTGGTCTTTTTCCAAATTCGTTGTAGTTGGTAGGCCTACTACATGCAGATTCTGTCATGTTTTATGGCCGGATGCCCTTCTAATCGCTACTCTATGTGCAGAAATGTATTTACTATCACAAGTTTCTATGATGTGTTGTGGGAATATTGCTTATTTATAGAAACATATAGACCGAGCTCGATAGCTGCAGTCATTTAATTGCGGCAAGTATCCAGTATTCGGAAGATAGTGAGTTCGAAGCCCACTGTCGCCAGCCCTGAAGATGGTTTTCCGTGGTTTCCTATTTTCACACCAGGCAAATGCTGGTGCTGTACCTTAATTAAGGCCACGGCCGTATCATTCCCACTCCTAGCCCTTTCCTGTCCATCGTCGCCGTAAGACCTATATGTGTCGGTGCGACGTACAGCAACTTGAAAAAAAAAAAAAAAAAAAAAGAAACACATAGTTCCCCAATTAAACCTGGGTCGTCTGAACATTATAATAGTAATTATTGCATCTGTATCCGAAGCTGATTCGATTTACACTGAACGAGGTAGGTCTGATTCCCAGTTAGGAAATCGAAAAATTTAGCATTGAAGCAACCATTTTTAATTGTATATGCTTCGGGTGCTGTCTAAGCCTGCAACATAAAGGAGTACCAAGTACCAGATTATTTCCTGAATATTTTTTTATTTTTATTTATTTTATATTTTGTTTACAATTTGCACCTATTCAATCGTCAATCGACTACTGCAGAATTCAATTCCGAAACCTTAAGCTCAGAAGACGAATGCCTAACCAGCTATGTTTTACAGTCAACCTAAACTCATTTTCAAATCATTTGCACATTGAACACTGTGAATTCTACAGACTGAAGTATTAAGAAGATAGTAATAGCCGCATGTCGACTCGACTAATTTAGAAGTCATGCTCCTCTACTTGTGTCTTTGTCCCCCTGCTGCTGTCCAAACAAGATGAACAACAGCAGAGATGGAACCGGAGGACACTTGCTAATCGTCACCTCTCACTGTTGTCGTGTCTTGTTTACACACTAAACACACAGTGGAGATTCACATGCCAAGGATTGCTTTTTGTTCCAGGTGACCTTCAGGAAGTGGTCACATGAGGACCTCCTTTACACAGCTCTTCAAGCTATTGTGACGTACACCTACACATGAAAAGTGCTTGGCGCACCCAGTTTACAGCTTCTCATTGAAAGTAGTCCGGCTCCATGGCTAAATGATTAGCATGCTGGCCTTAAGTCCAAGGGGTTCCGGATCCGATTCTCGGTTCTCGGCTGGGTCGGGGAACTAACTTTCATTAGGTAATTCCTCTGGCCGGGGGCTGGGTGTTCGTCCCGTCTACATCGTTAGAACTCATCTTAAGGAGGGCCTTACCTCACAGAGGCGCAGGTCGCCTATAGGACGTCAAAATCAGGAGACCTGCACTAGGCCTCTCCGGAGGCAACACGCCATTATTATTATTATTATTATTATTATTATTATTATTATTATTATTATTATTATTATTATTGAAAGTAGACCATTTCAGTTAGTAATCCGTCATTACCCCTGCGTTACTATGCTCCGTTCACTTAGATTAGGCATGAGCACGGAAAACGAACTCCAGGGCTGCGACGGTGGGATTTGAACCCACAATCTCTCAAATGCATGCACACTGGTTTGCAACCTTAACCGCATGGCTAAATTGCTCGTTATTATTATTATTATTATTATTATTATTATTATTATTATTATTATTATTATTATTATTATTATTATTATTAGTCTATTATTGTGTCTTTACTGGTAAGACCTGGTGTTTACAGCGCACTTATCTTCTGGTGTGGGTTGAATCAAATTTGTTACTTTTATTGACTTGTCTCGGTCTACTCCTTGGCTTTTGACGATATGAAAGTGACTGAGATACGAGCGATGCTAGCAATGCCATTCCTTATGCTGCCAGTCCCTGCTATGAATGGTGTAAAAATATGTTTCATACGTAGCGCGAGTCGAACAGGGAAGTCCGCAGCTGGTAAATGGATCAAGTTGGAATATACTGTATTACTTGTTCTCGAGAAGTTTTTGTTCGACTTTCAACAATATCACGGTGCTTAATTTGTAATATTTGTAGGTTTAAGGCTGTGTAGAAAACAGCATAATTCCATTTTAAAAGCAAAGATAGTACCATTATTTCAGAAAACACTGACGCCATGAGTCCGAATATGAGCCCCTTAGTACCATTAATGAAAATTAAATCAGAGTGTCGATATGTTGAACGGTTCACAAGTTATTTGAGGACCGAGCTTGATAGCTACAGTCGCTTAAGTGCGGCCAGTATCCAGTAATCGGGAGATAGTGGGTTCGAGCCCCATTGTCGGCAGCCCTGAATATAATTTTCCGTGGTTTCCCATTAAGGCCACGGCCGCTTCCTTTCACTTCCTAGACCTTTCCTATCCCATCGTCGCCGTAAGACATATCTGTGTCGGTGCGACGTAAAGCAAATAGCAAAAAAAAAAAGTTATTTGAGGTGGGCAGCTTAGCTGAATAACCTGAATAACCCTGTATAAATTACACTTTAGAAGTCTAAGGAATGTAATGAATACAGAGCTGGTAGTTTTCTCCCCCTGAAGGTCGGAGCAGTAGAATACATACATGATATCCACCGCCTGTCTTAACAGGTGACTAAAAGGACTAACCTCCGAGGCCACGGGCTCTGTAGCTGAGTTGGCATTATTTGTGTGAGCCTACCCTCTTTCAACCATCTTCTCCAACCTCCCCTGTTCTCTTCAGACCCGAATGGTGTTATGTTTGCGAAGCCTAGGGAGTATTCAATTTCCTCGCCCTTGCTGCCTTTTCCTTTCTTTTCCTGATACCTTAAATTTTCTAAGAGTTGGGCCTCATCATTTTACCCCTTCCATTTACAGTCGGCAACCCTGAAGATGGTGGTCCGTGGTTTCCCGTTTTCACACTAGACAAATTCTGGGGCTGTACCTAAGGCCGCATCCTCTCCAGTCCTAGACCTTTCCTATCCCATATGTGTCGGTGCGACGTAAAGCAAATTGAAAAATAAAAAAGTACAGTTATGAGAGGTGGTTATCCAGTTGCAATTCCTCTTAAAACAATAATCATCACCACCAATCATCTGGTACTTTTCACGCAAACTCCAGTCAAATATTAATCGCTGAAATTGAACAATCCTATTTCAAACTAGTACCCTTGATGTCCCGGACTAACCACTCTACCGTTGTTAACAATGGTGGAAGCCTTTACCTTCCACTCCTCCAAGGGTCTGCATGGCCTGTACGGAGGTGACTAACTTTTTACCCTTGATGTGACAATTTCGCGATGGACATAAACGATGTTCAAAGGAACCAGACATCTCTGGTGGGTGATGGCTGACATGCCTTTCAGAGCGACACGAGGCACCCACGGTTTACGACGTTCCTTGTGGGTGTCTACCTGCCATCTTTTATTGTTTGGCTGGCGATTGACAGAGTGCAGGGAACACGTGGGCTGGGATGCGGCACCCCTTTAGGCCCCAAGGAATAATAAATACTTTACCCACTCGCAGGGACAGACACAAAAGCGTGGCTCATATCTTGTGTATATTAACTGCTGTTTCCTGAAAACACTCTCTCACACCAGCGGCATCTTGCGTTTCATCTTTCTGTCTTGTGCATGACGCTCCTGCTTTTGTTTTGGAGGCGCTTTTTAAAAAAAAAAGGGGGAACACTGATCTTTGGACACCAATGCTCTTTGTGTAACTGTTTAACGAAAATGATGTCTCTTCTTTACTTTCTTGTTTTTCTCTGCCAACTCACAGAAAAAGAACATTTGTCCCTCTGTATATATCAGCAATGTAACTGTTCAAATATGATGCTGGAAAAACATTGAGTTTTGAAATGTAGCTAACTGTAGGAGTAGGTTCACTGGAGCAGCCCTCTGTTCTGAAATAGAAGAATTTTCGACACTGTAAAATGAAATGTCAGCTGTCTGCAACATGACAGACGTGAAGGCAAATGTGCACAGAAGAATGGGACGTTATAAAGGAATGGTTGTTACTTATCTCATGTGGTGTGTGTAAATGCAACACAAAGCAGCGTATGTCTCAAGGAAACATTGAAAAATTCATCTAACTTTCATAAAGAAAGCCAAACTACATGTGGATTTTGTGGATAGACAATAAATCCAAAATATTTTGTATAATTCAGATTTGGTTTGGATTAAATACAGTGTATTTGATGAGAGTGAGGAATGTAGAAAAATATTTACAACTGTATCCATAATGTAGGATACATACAACAGAAGAGCATCTTTCTTTTATATCTGATCTTCTAAGTTGGAAGTTTCGTTATTACATTTTTCTTTATATTAGGTGGGCTAAAAAGTATTCTTTTCTATTCTTTTGTCTTTGTCCAGACAACAGCAACATTTTTGGTGTTATTTTGAAGAAAATCTTAATTATACGAGGATTGGGGCAAAAGTCATGGCAACTATTTTTTTCTTGTAGATATGTGAACGGATCACAAACGTATATGTGTCGTGTGGAAGTTCTGCAGGCATAGTGTGTATGCAGAACAACAGATGGCTCTGTGATAGCTGGTAGTAGCGCAGCGAGGGCCGTGAAGTCAGTCAGTTCATGAGTGTCGTGCGAGATGGACGTAACCCGTGTTGAGCAGCGCGCTTACATCAAAATAGCCGTTCTCCGAGGGAGAAATGCGATGGAATGTCACAGTGAATTAGTGGAATCCCTTGGGAATAATGCCCTACCATACCGTAGAGTAGCACGGTGGGTAGGAAAGTTTCAGCAAGGACGTGTGTCAACCAGTGATGAGCAACGTTCGGGACGACTGTCAGTGTGCGGACCGACGTGGCACTTGCCGTCATCGAGCAGTTCCTGGATGCAGAGAGACGTTGGACGCTACTGGAGTTAGAGGGCAAGTGGCATCGAAAAACGCACCGTCCACAAGATATTGCGTAATGACCTGCAACTGCCCAAAATCGCATCACGGTGGGTACCGCATGCACTGACGGAAGTTCAAAGGTGGGTGCGCTATGCAATATGCTCCGACCACCTTGCACGCTGGCAACAGGACGCCGATCAATTCTTGTCACGAATAATCGTCATCGATGAATTTTGGGCCAGGGCATACGAACCAGAACTGAAACGCCAGTCCGCGGAGTGGTGACATGCTGGATCACCAAGGAGGCAGAAGGTCCGCTAGAATCCTTCCTCAGTGAAATTGGTGGTGATCGTCGCGTATAACGTCAGGGGTGTCATTGTTTGCCACTTTGTTCCACATGGCAGAACAGTGACCGCACACTACCACAGGGACTTCTGGTGCGACAGGTACGACCGTACTCTCCCGACATTTCGCCCTGTGACTTTGATCTCATTCGAAAGATTGTGCTTGCTTGTTGTTTTAAGGTCGTCGGCCCCATTCGAAAGATCAAGGAACCACTACGTGGTAGGCGTTTTGCAACACGAGAGGTCATTGCTAATGCTGTGCGCCAACAGGTGACCCGATTCACACATGGTGCGGCAAATGGTGAGGCAGATGGTATTGAGCGCCTTCCACATCGTTGGCAGCGTATGGTGTCAGTAGCAGGGGACTGCTTTGAGGGTCATTAGGCCCAGGTTTGTCATGTAAACTTTGTGTACTGTGTTGTCATTCTTTTGCACCGGGATGGCCATATTGCCCAGTATACTACCGTAATAAATTAGTGTGTTACGATATTTCAGTGCAACGCACGTAGTTAACACCTTGTCCTTTCGTCTGTATATGCCACATTTTCCAACCGGACTGTATCTTCAAGAAAAAAAGAGTTGCCATGACTTTTGCTCCACCCCACGTATTAAGCATATATTTTCAAAACATAATTACGAATGTGCACTCTGGTGATGATGGTGGCCGTTTTTTAAGGGAAAGTACTGCTAGATAACCATCCCTTCTTTACTCTAATCAGAGGTGTAAAAATGAGGAGGTCCGACTGGAGGAGATCGGATAAATAGATAGATAGATAGATAGATAGATAGATAGATAAAAGCGAGGTGGTTGGCACAGGTTAGTGGAAGCATGGTCAGACTTCTTGTGGACAAAAAGGTTTAAGTGCGAAGCCATAGTCGAAGAAATGTGCGGGATATAAGGTGTAGTCCAACAGGATCAATTTGATTTAGATGTCTCAGTTATGGAGGGATTGCTTTCAGAACAATCTCACTCTGGACGAAGTTGAGTTGTAGAAAATGAGGTCTTGCGCGCCGTGCTTGAAGAACGGCCACTCGCCAGCACCGGCGAATTGTTGATAAACTGTTGACACTTCCGAGACATAGCAGAACTGGGTAAGTTTATTGGCATAGTATGCATCGGAAAAATGCGCATCGAATAGTAAGATTTAAAATATGTTATTACGAAATACCATTACACATGAGGCGATATCCAAAGTCAGACACTGATATTTCCGTACTGAAGTCCGGTCGGTTATTGTGACATATACACCGTATCCCCAAACCTGCAAAATAAAATAATTCCTTGTTTAAATATTCTGAGTTAGAAGCAAATACTGTAAAATTCTATTAGATACCAACTGTTGGTTTAAAATGTTCTCTGTGCATGAAAAATGCATCATCAATAAATTTACCCATTAATTTAAAATATATAAATGTAAACTCCATAGAATATCACTACATACCGTGTGGTACATCTGCCCATATTCACTCAGTTTTATGCAACCTGCAGATTATAGTGTAACCTAAAAATATTGACCTTGGCTAATCACACCAATGTATCGCCTTACTGCGCTTTCTCTAATTCGTTCATTCGTGTCAATCAAATCAGCATTAATGATAAAACGCCGAATGATGGTAAAGAATCGTGAAAATTCTTTATCACAGCAACGTCATGTACAGACAATAGGATGGCTGAATGACTAGAAGTAGTATGGACATA
This sequence comes from Anabrus simplex, assembly GCF_040414725.1. Lineage (NCBI taxonomy): Eukaryota > Metazoa > Arthropoda > Insecta > Orthoptera > Tettigoniidae > Anabrus > Anabrus simplex. The sequence continues at coordinate 314,029,521 of NC_090267.1, read as the reverse complement.
ACACCGGTCAAGGACAACTCGTGATAGGCGAGCGTGCTGAAAGTTAGAACGTGAAATACTGTGCACATAGTCGAAGGATCGAGTCCCATGTTGGACGAATATTTTTATTTCGCTGTTAATGTGCGTGTGAGTCGCGTTGTTGAATACAAATCTAAATCATGACGAGTTCTTATATTGTAGGTACTCTGCTGTGTTTGTTTTTAAGTAGCTCTTAAATGAGCTATTGCACCGAAGTAAGCTGTTACCGACAGAGGTGCAATGGACTTGTGTACGGCCATTCTATTAATGGAGCAAATGTTCAAAATGACCACCTGCTTCGTTAACGCAAATCTGAGCACGGTGGAGGAGAGAGATTCTTGCTTGCTGCAACTTATGTGGTGGAACCTGCCTGCAGAATTAATGATGAGCCGCCGTAAATGATTCGGGCTCTCAGGTTCCTGTTCATAGACTATTTCCATTAAATAACCCCAGAGGAAAAAAGCATAGTGGAGTAGGGTCAGGTGATCTAGCCGGCCATGTGACAGGACACCACTCGTCCAATCCATCATCCAGGATATGCCCTATGAAAGTGGTTCGGTACTGCCAACGACCGGTGTGATGAGCCCCATCCTGCTGGAAACAAGTCCTTAACCGTGCCATAAGGGGCACATCCTCCAATAAGAGCGGGAGGTATTCACGTAGAAAATGTCGATAGCGTCGTCCCGTGAGGTTTCCTTCGAATAAATATGGCCCAATTATCTTGCCATCTATTATACCGCACCGCACGTTGACGCCCCTTCGTACCTGAAATTGAGCTCCTCTAATCCAATGAGGATTTTCAATGCTCCAGTAATCGACGATTAACAGTTCCGTTGTTGTGAGCTCTGGATTCGTAACTAAAGAGAATGACCGTTAAGAAATCCGCATCAGTTTCAACTCTTTGTAATATCCATTGCGAAAATTTTATCCGTTTTTGAAAGTCATCACCGTGGAGTTCCTGGTGTTGCTGTTGATTGTAGGGGTGGAATATATGGCGGCGCAATGTGGGCAGTACAGGGACATGACTGATGTTCAATTTATTTCCAATGACCCGTGAGCGTGTGTGTGGATTGTACGCTATTGCATTTTGAACAGTTTCTTCGTTATTTCCAGACGTCCCTGGAGCATCCCGAACAGGGGAGATAGTATGAAATGACACCGTTATACGTTAATCGCACTAACAACCACCACCACCACCACCACCACCAAAGAGGCGGACCCTTTTGAGACTAAGGGCGTTAAACTTTATTTACGGATGCCTTTACGAGTATAATACAACAATAACATTTAACATATCGTAAATATATTCGAAGTCTGGATTCCTGGAACACATCATATGCTGGCTGCGATTAGCACCATTTAGCCATGTAGGTGTCGTCATTCTGTACTAATGAAATAATCTAGGCTATCGCTTCGAAACTCATCTTGTATGTTACATGTTATGAAGTTGAACAAGCAGACATGTTTATCTTACTGCAAGCACCACCGTGTGCTAAAGAATCATGTCTCTCCTAAGCCCAGATAGTTGCAACCATTATTTACGCACAAAGTGCCTATTACTTCGTTGAATGAGTCCAGCATTATGTTTGACGTGGTATTCACAATGCATTCGTCCATAGTCGGCTCCTTATCCGAATTTTCTTTGTCACGGTCTCCGGATTAAAGTGTCTTCAGTTCGATTCCCGTCCGGGTCGGCGATTTTAATCACGTCGGTTAATTACTCTGGTTCTAGGGCTCTGTTGGTGATGGTGCTGGTGATCTATTATCACTAATCAGAAGGGAAATGAAAGAGGATCGACACTTCGAGAATGTTACGTGGAAATATTTATAACTTCCTTGTAAGAATATCTGAGACTTCAGAAAAATAAAGTCTTCGTAAAGGATGCCTAGGCGAGTACGAAATGAATTTTTTTTAAATAAGAGGTAGGACTGAAGAAGGGTTTGAAACCTCACAGCTCCAAATAGCCTATCTAGGCACAGCTATCATGCGTAATTCCGCGCAGCTACTTCCCAGCGGGAAAGTTCATCCCTTATAACTCTTCATTCACGAGGAGAGCGAAAGTTCTCACTTCGAAAAGTTACTGATGAGTTATAGCCTTATGGCTCGGTTTTATGCTTTTATTGAACGCTCAAACGGTAACTTAGTAATTACACGGCGTAAGCTATCACACCTGATTAACATTTGTGTGCAATAGATTATAAAATACTGTGAAAAACACGTTTCTGTCAATTTCGATGTGATGTGGCGGTGCATTGACACGTTTTTTATGATACCGCGAACGCCCATTTTATCAAAAGAAAATGGTCTCTTTGACCAATCAGGTGCGCACTTCTCTACCGATAACTATAGGAGTGGGTATGATTTGTACAGTACAGTAATATTTCGTAAAAGTGATTAGATTATTGGAGTCCGCTCTACATGAAATGGTACAGTGTTTATGAGATGGGCCTTAGTTGTGCATTGTACGGGGAAGTCTATATCGGGCTAACTACACATACAATTGCTGTAGGATATTGCGTAAGATAGGACTAAGAGGCATTTAATTCATAGCTGGTTGCATATTTTCTGGAAAATAATAGGGACAGCTGTACCACCCGGTATATTCTACGTGTCCCGACAGAACCTGTTATTTATACGTGCAGGCTGTGATTTTTCCGAAGTGCACCATCTAAAACAGCTTTCTCTACAATGTTCTGCCTGTGTTGTATGCCAACTACGGAGCACAAAAGCATAGTTTGATAATCTCATAGAGCACTGTATTATTATTATTATTATTATTATTGTCGTTTGGGCCTACTGAGGACCACGGGGCTCGTTTCTACTCCTTGTATGGAAATTCTGTTTTTTATTTGCCCAGAAAGCTTTCATCTTCTGGCTGTGTGCTTGTTTCCTTTCCTCGGTCCACTTCGGTCGGGTGGTGCCTGTGCTCTGTCTGCTGGTGAGAGACTCAGGAAAGACACCTTGAAAGGTCAAATGCCGGAATAATACACGATCCTGTATGGTTTGTTCTGAAATCCCCGGCTGTTCTAAGTCGGACTTCACTGTGGTGATCCATTTATTTTTGGACGCTTTCCCTCTGCCTGTAGTGGTAAAGATCTTGCTGGTAAGTCTGTAAGTACTCATACGAGTCAAATGCCCATAGAAAGTCAATCGCCTCTTCCTCATGGATGTAACTATGTCTTCTTGATGGTCATAGATCTCTTTGTTGTGCCTTATCCTGTAAGTACCATCCCCTTCTCTTATTGGTCCTAAAATCCTTCTTAGTATTTTACGTTCTTGAGCTCTAGCTTCCTCAGTGGACCTTGTCTGTTCATCAGAAGACACTCAGAGGCGTACAGTACGGACAGTCTTACTACTGAAATGTAATGTGGGAGTTTGAGGTTCTTAGAGAGGCACTTGGTCTTACAGGTATGATAGATCCTTTCCAACTTGGTGCATCTGGTGTCTATTGGTAATGTCTCATTCTCGGTTGCTGAAATCCACTCCCCTAGGTACTTCACTGCAGGAACCTTACGACTGGTGGTGTTTTCCAGTGGCATAGTAGGTGGGACTCCCTTTATGTTAGTAATGAACTCAGTTTTCTTTATATTGACCCTCAAGCCGGTTTTAGCTGCTATGGTATAGAGGCTCTGTAGCTGGTGAGTAGCTTCTTCTATGTTGTTGACTAATAAGGTAAGGTCGTCGGCAAAGGCCAGGCAAGGTACACTGAGATTATCTTTCTTGTAGCCAATTTGCAGTCCACCTCCTGGAGGTAATGTGGCAGTCCATTCCCTGATAATCTTCTCTAGAACGTAATTAAAGAGAATGCAAGAAATTCCATCACCTTGTCTAACTCCTGTTTGGATAGAGAAACTCTCTGAGAGCTCACCTCTAAACTTTACTTTGGAGGTGGTGTTCTTCAGCGTAGCCTGGATTAGTCTGGTGGTCTTCTCATCCAGGCCTAATTCCCATAAGGTGGAGAAGAGGGTCTGCCTATCTATTGAGTCATATGCCTTCCGGAAGTCCACTAGTATGACTACCCATTGGTGTCTGCAACGATTCTTGTACCTCAGGATTGTCTTGAGGTTCTGTATCTGCAAGATCTATTTGCGCGAAAACCAGCCTGATATTCACCTAATTGGGAATCCAGTTGACTGACCACTCTGATTTGCTGGGCTTTAGAAAAGATCTTGTACGTAACCGATATTAGAGAGATGCTTCTGTAGTTGTCGAGGTCTATCTTACTACCTTTCTTGTGTAGAGGATGGATCACCGCTGAGGTCCATTCCTCAGGTAAGGTCTCTATGATCTGTTGGATGCTTTGTATGGATTGTTCGTCAGCATGTTTCCACATCTCCGCTACTATACCGTCTTCACCTGAGGCCTTGTTGTTCTTTAGGCTCTTGATAATCTCCCTTATTTCTTCAATGGTTGGCGGTGTGGAGTCACGGTTTCTGGAAAGAGGCTCAGAGAATGTGAGTCTCTCTTTAGGTTCCTCTGCATTGAGGAGCTGTTTGAAATACCCTGCAAGAGTATTGGTACAATCCTTGTTGTTGAACTGAAGCTTCCCATCAGGTCCAGGAAGATGAAGGGTTGGAGCTGTGTATTTCGTTGTCTGTTTTCTAAGTTCTCTGTAGAAATCTCTTGAGTTGTGCCTCTTAAAGTCCTCTTCCACCTGTTGTATTAGAGCCTTGTTATGGTTCCTCTTAGCCTGTCGTACTATACTGGCAGTTATTTTCCTTTGAGTAAGGAAGGCCTGGTAGTTAGCCTCATTTTTGCATTGGTTCCACGTGACCCAGGCTCTGCGTCTATCTTATATAGCATGGTCACATGTAGTGGTCCACCATGGATGTTTTCCTTTGTTGGATGAGGCAGGCATGGTCTTCTGAGCAGCGTCCAGTAGAGCTTTTTGTAGGTTGGGCCACCCTTGCTTCCGTGTGTTTTCTTTCAGAGTGACTTTGAAATCACAGTCTTCATCACTCAGTCGGAGGGTGTTGAACTTTGGTATTTTAGCCTTTCTGCCGACATTCAGTGGCCTCCTCAGAGGTTGTAGGATGGTTTTTACCAGAGATAGGTAATGGTCTGAGTCTAAGTTATTATTATTATTATTATTATTATTATTATTATTATTATTATTATTATTATTATTATTATTATTATTATTATTATTATTATTAAAGCGTCTTTATTGTGGCGAAGTTAGGGCTCCCGGCCTTTGCTTAGACCTAACCACTTCATGTATATAAATTAGTAGGCCTACTAATTTACAATAAATTTTTTACATAAAACTTAAATTAAATCTTTACAACCTAAAGTATAAACTAACTAAAGTATCACTAACTAAACTAACTAAAGTGAGTAATATAACTGGAAGTATAAACTGGAACACATTACAATAAACAACCATATTCACTCTCATTCATTCATCCCACTCACACTCAAGAAAGACTGGAAGTGCTTATAAGATGACGCTGGCAAGGGATTTTAAATTTTTTCTTAGATTTAGCGTCCCTGACGTCATTGGGGAGTTCATTCCACCAGCTCATGGCGGTGATCGTGAACGATATGTTGCAGGTTGCGGTTCGATGTACAGGAATTTCTAGCGTGCAGCCTGACCGGGTATTGAACAGGTGTAGTGAACTAAAGTAGCGAAATCTGGTGGATAGGTAAGGAGGAGGGATAGGTAAGGAGGAGTGTTTTCAGAAAGCACTTGATACACCAAATTAGTTGCATGGAGTCTACGTCTGTCATTCAGTCGTAACCAAGATAACTGTCTATAGTATGGGGATACGTGGGCGCATGGTCATATACCTTATGCATGCATTTTGGTCACGTTGCAGCCTCATGCCTTGTTCATTATTGATATCAATAAGAACTGTATCACAGTGCTCGGGAATTGGAAATAAAAATGACTGAATGAACTTTATTTTCAGGGACCAAGTAAATATATTTTTAAATCGCTTCAGGGAATGCAGGCTTTGATATATCTTTTGGCACACTTTCGTCACATGTCGCGACCAGTTCAATATATTGCTTATAGCCACACCGAGATTCGTAACTGTTCACAATATGGAATAATGGTATTGTTAAGTGCTACTGGAGGAATTTCGTGTTGTTTTAAGACGTGTAATTTTTTCGAAGTACCAATGATTATTGCTTTGGACAGATGGGACTGAAAACAAAAATCAAGTTTGTAGTGTTCCTTGGCTGTTGATATTGTGATTACAGACACATGGCCGCGGGAATCCGAGCCAAAAGATAATTCATTTTCATTTAAATAATCCCACTTGCTAGGGGTAGAATTCGACCTGCGGCCTCCTTGGTGAGAAGTTATTGACTAAATCACGCGGCTATCATGACCCAGTGATTGATACAGGTCATAAAAAATTATATAATATGCTGCCGCCATGTGTTATACTGGATGCATCACAAGTAAGAAGACATGAAATTCTTTAAATGGTCCTAAGTAGAGACTTCGAGACGGAGGAGAATGAGGAGAGAAAGAGATTTTGAATGCAGCTCATTAAACGTATTCATATATGTTCACTTAACAATTCTTATTTTATAGGTATCACCTGAAATTATTATTGTTATGATTATTATTCCGGCTCCTTATCCGAATTTTCTTTGTCGCGGTCTCCGGATTAAAGTGTCTTCAGTTCGATTCCCGTCTGGGTCGGCAAATTTAGTCCCGTCGGTTAATTACTCTGGTTCGAGGGCTCTGTTGGTGCTGGTGATCTATTATCACTAATCAGAAGGGAAATGAAAGAGTATCGACACTTCGAGAAATGAAGATGTGGGCAAAAGAGAGGCACGGCCCACGAAGATCCTAAAAATGGAAAACTCCCTAGGAATCGGAAACCTAACACCGTCGGGGTCGGAAAAGGACAAGATTTGTCCAAGGGAGGTCGGATATGATAGATGAAATTAAGGAGCCTGGTATAAGTAGTGGAAGCAATGCTAGAACTCAAGTAAAGGTTCCGTGGTCACCAACCTACATTCCCAAGTTAGGAGCCCCTAGGGCCCGCTTTAGTCACCTCTTGCGGCAGGCTGGGTTACCGTGGATATTACTCTACCGCCCCAACCCAGATATGTTTGTCTTTGTACCAAATACGTATCTTCATGTGCTCTACTTACAACACACCATACTACCAACCACCACATAAACACGCAATAGTGAATATGTTCCTCCACATACTATTCGCGTCTGGCGGGAAGTCGCGGCGGCTTGTAGGTACGACACGAGTAACAGATCTTCGAGCCAATGGCCATACCATGTTGAATACACCGGTTCTCGTCCGATCACCGCAGTTAAGCAACATTGGGCGTGGTCAGAACTTGGTTGGGTGACCGCTTGGGAACACCACGTGCCGTTGCTCGAAGATCTGTTACTCGCGGCAGCTCGTAGGTACGACACGAGTAACAGATACTACACTCATCACAAACATTAGTCGTGACAGGAGGAACGGATGCATGTTCATTATTAAACAATTCCTTATGCAGTACTTATAATATTATACTAAATATGTAACTAAAGCACAATTGCCCTGCCACTTTGAAACTTCACAACTGTACCTGAGTTCGCACGAGTCACCGCGGACGGAACGGATGTTTATTGTCAGGCCTTGAGACTTAAATTAGGCGCATGCGCGGGAACCATGCTTACCCCTCGCACCCTTTACCCTCATCCACACGACTTCTCGTCAGACGATCATAGTAAGGAAGGCAATCTTTACTACACAGTTCGCGCTCTCGATTTACCAGGATGTGGAAAATAGAGTGGAAATGGAATAAATAATACGGAAAAATCAAACCTCTCGGTGAAGCAATTCAGGAAACGGGACTCGAAATAAAAGCCTATGAAATGATATGCCAAAACTGGAATCAGCATTCCGATTCACGCAATATATCTACAACAAAGAACCCACTTCAAACCTAAGACGTCGCAATACAGTGATTAAATATAAATGACTACAAGGTTCAGAAATGCTAAAATCTTAGCAAAGTTCTGTATTCAAAATCACAGGCTAACATTACGGACTCAGTAACGAATAGAAAATCAAACAATACACAATATCGTGTGGATCCCGGAGACGCCTGGTGGAAGTTTTCTAGGTGACTCCCATAGGCAACCTGCGTATATATAGGTGTGTGTGTGTGTGTGTGTTTTTTGACAATGAGGTGGGGAGAGGGTGAAACCTGGTATCGGCACGTAGTCTACACCGAGAGGTCTGCTCAAGGCTTAACGTCAATAATCTCCGAACCATTCACCAACAACAGCGTAATAGGCCTATGTCCTCACTTTATATGAAGGCTGTGGAGAGGTTTGGGAATGAGCACAGGATCTCGGCACGCAATCTAGTGATTAGAAATGTTATACCTTTACCCTTCCTACCTGCCGGCCAACATTCTGTTGGTAAACATTTCCACCAATGGGACTTGAACCAGCTAACCACGGTATGAGACCATGAAGAGTTGATGCCTTAAAGATCATGGCCACCAGAAGAGTTATTTGACAGTGGCGCAGTAGGCCCGGTCTAGAAATCGACGAGTAACGATCGCGAGGATTCGCTCCGCTGACCATAAAAGGGATTTCCTAAGATCAAAATTTCGTAGACGGGAAGTTGACCAGGAGGACAAACAGAAGAAAACGATCGAAATAACTTGGACAAAGGGGAAAAAATAAGCCCAAAGAAAACGATGGAATGGGCTGAAAGAAAGGCAAGCAAACGCCTCTTAGTACTTTGCGTATTACTTAAAAGACTTATTCACAACTTGTAATAATAATAATAATAATAATAATAATAATACTAATAATACTAATAATAATAATAATAATAATAATAATAATAATAATAATAATAATAATAATACCGAGCAATTGACCACGTGGCTTGGGTCACGTAGCTATCAATTTGTATTCGGGAGATAGTGGTTCGAACCCCAATGTCGGAAGATAGTTTTTCGTGGTTGCCCATTTTTACACCAGAAGAATGCTGGCTGGGGCTCTCTCTTTAAGGCCATGGTCGCTTACTTCCTATTCCTGGCTCTTCCCTATCCCATATTTGCCATAAGACCTATCTGCGTCGGTGCAAATTGTAAAACCGGTTCTCTACGGGGCCTGGTATAAGGTGAGATGAAACTCTAGTGCGGTGGGGGGGGGCTTTTATGACCGGATGTTCCCCCCTGTGGGTGGGGGCGGTAGAATAACACCCACGGTATCCCCTGCCTGTCTTAAGAGGCGACTAAAAGGGGCCTCAGGGGCTCCGAACTTTGGAGCGTGGGATGGCGACCACGGGGTCCTTAGCTGAGTCCTGGCATTGCTTCCACTTACTTGTGCCAGGCTCCTCACTTTCATCTATCCTATCCGACCTCTCTTGGTAAGCTCTTGTTCTTTTCCGACCCCGACGCTATTAGGTTTACGAGGGCTAGGGAGTCCTTCATTTTCACGCCCTTCGTGGCCCTTGTCTTTCTTTGACCGATATCTTCATTTTTCAAAGTGTCGGATCCCTTCCATTTTTCCGTCTGATTAGTGTTATACAGAGGATGGTTGCCTAGTTGTACTTCCTCTTAAAACAATAATCACCACCACCACCACCTGACGGGATGCCCTTCTTCACGTCAACCTCATCAGAGGAGTTCAAGAGATATTTTGTTGCTAGTTGTTTTACGTCGCACCGACACAGATAGGTCTTACGGCGACGATGGGACAGGAAAGGGCTAGGAGTTGGAAGGAAGCGCGGCCGTGGCCTTAATTAAGGTATACTGGATACTGGCCGCACTTAAGCGCGTTCAAGAGATAAAAAGAATGACGTGATATATTAGAATAGGAAGGGAGAGGGTGAAACCCGGTGCCGGAACATAGCCTACTCCTATCGAATAGCACCAAGGGCTCTGCTCCAGGCTTACCGTTTACATCCGACGGACAAACCACCATCAACAACGTCATATGCCCTCACTCCATATGAGCACTGTGGAGTGGTTTGGAATTTAATCCAGGCTTTTGGCATGCAATCTAGTGATTAGAAATAAATACCGCTACCTCTCCTACCCTACCAGCCAACACACTGATGGTGAAACGTTTTTTCGACTAACAGGAACTCGAACTGGCTAACCACGGCGTCGAACCGTTTATACTTCAACGCCTTAACGACCATGGCCATCAGGTGGGCAAAGCAAATTGCATAATAATAATAATAATAATAATAATAATAATAATAATAATAATAATAATATCTATATGTTATAAATATCTGGTCGAGTAACTATTGTAATATTTTGTTTTGAGTATTGTCACACAATTCCTGAGCCCCCTCAGCTATAGAGCCATTAGTGTTAGAATTTAAAAGTCAAGTGTGTTATCTGGTAGCTGTCTCAGAACACATTCAGCTTTCCGACTCTGTCAAGCAGAAGGGGGATTACGGATTGCATTCATCCAACAAGTCAGGATCCATTAACCGACTTATCTTGTCGAGTTATCAGAGATCTTGTCAAATACATTGGGTATATGACATTAATCCTAGGAATTATTTCTGCAACCTGCAGATTAATGTGTTAACAACCACAAGAGCTTGTACGATGCATCGTTAAGTTTCGGAGAGGAACAACAAGTTTGGTGTCTGGTTTGTTGATCGACAAGTCAGCGCGCTAGCTTCTTGTCCCCGGTTTCGGTACCGGCTAAGTTTGATATTTCGCCACATGCTATATTGTTCAACCTATAATTGTTATTGGCAAGGAAATGGAATCTGAGCTTATACAATCCGTCAGTGCAGAGGTTTCGCTTTCTTTACGGCGAGCAAACAGTGGGGATGAACTGGGTAGTGAAGAGAAAGCTAAGGAGGCAGTGTATACGTCCCTATGAGTGAGGGCGTAGAATATATCCACGATATCCCCTGCCTGTCAAAACAATTAAAGAAATACCACAAGGGGCTCACAATTTCAGACTGTGGTTTTGTAACACAGAGCCTCTAGCTGAGCCGGGCATTGTTTCCATTAACTTGTGCCAGGCACTTTACTTTCATCTCTTCTATGTGACATATCCTGATCAAATACTGTTCTCTACCAACTCCTGCGGTATTAAATGTTCAGAACAGGGGATGTCTCATTTCCACGCCCATTACTTCCCTTTACGTTGACAATACCTTCATTCTTCGAAGTTTCGGACGTCTTCTTTTTCTGATTATTACCTGCCTGATCCCCCTAGTGCAGTGCATTTCATCCCGTCAAGTCAGTCATCATAGAAATGGTTTCTTCGTGAGAGTCTGATAAATTGCCCGACTCGTTCGCTGAATGGTCAGCGTGCTGCCCTTCGTTCAGAGGGCCCCGGGTTTGATTCCCGGCATGGTCGGGGATTTTAATCGCTTCTGATTAATTCTGCTGGCTCGGGAACTGGGTCCTTGTATGTGTCCCACCACTTTCCTCTTCATATTCTTCGTATCAGAGATATCAAGATGGCGGTGGCTGTGAATGTTAGAGAAATGTATCGCTCCGCGGAAACGAAATTTAATTTCTTATACAATACTTTGAAATCAGACAAGAGAATGAATAGAAGCTGGTGTGATGAAGTGCTTTCATCCATTAATGCTATAAATCTGAAGCTGGGCACCTTTAAAGAAGAGTTAACTAGACTGGTGAATACTACACAACCTAGTACGCAACGAGCTACTTATTCTAATGCTGTACAGCCTAAAAATGAAGTAATGTCAACTAAGCATGTGGTTATAGTCTATATATATCTATATATATCTATATATATAAAATAAGAGTTTTGTCTGTACATTGCTCAGAATTTGAAAATAATGGTATTTCTGTATCGGTCATGTCCATAGTAACAAGGAAACGCACTTTTTACTTTTCCGTAATTTCTGTCTGTCTGTCTGTCTGTCTGTCTGTCTGTCTGTCTGTCTGTCTGTCTGTCTGTCTGTCTGTCTGTCTGTCTGTCTGTCTGTCTGTCTGTCTGTCTGTCTGTCTGTCTGTCTGTCTGTCTGTCTGTCTGTCTGTCTGTCTGTCTGTCTGTCTGTCTGTCTGTCTGTACACGCATCACGAGAAAACGGTTGAAGAGAATTTAATGAAAATCGGTATGTGAAGTCGGGGGATGCGCCTCTACCATCTAGACTATAAATCATTTTGCTCACGCTGAGTGAAATGGTAGTTTAGGGGAAGGCCTAAAATTGAATTCTCAACTATTTATGTTATTAGTGGTCTAATGAAAATCGGTATGTGAAGTCGGGGTATGAGCCTCTACAATCTAGGCTATAAATCATTTTACTCACGCTGAGTGAATGGTAGTTTAGGGGAAGGCCTAAAATTGAATTCTCAACTATTTTTGTTATTAGTGGTCGTATTTTAAAGAAAATGAGTATGCAAAGTTGGGGAATAATTTGCTACAATCTAGGCTATCAATAATTGTATTCACGCTGAGAAAATGGTAGTTTAGAGGAAGGCCTAAAATGTAATTCTGAAATATTTCTTATTAGAGGTGTAATCGATGAATGCTACATAACTAAGGTTATATAGTATCAAATTTCCTATTATTCATGTCTTATACATTGTTACCGTACTGGCTATGATCACAAAGATATTAATGAATTTGGATTTTTGTTACTAAGTCCATATCAGCGCCGAGTAACGAGAAAATGGGTAAACAGCGTTTAATGAAAATCGGTATGTAAAGTCGGAGAATAAGAAACTACAATTTATGGTTTACAAATCACAGAGTCGAAAGAAAACTAAATGTGAAGGCCTACAATATAGAAAGCTCATAACATTGATCAACAATAACATTACATTGACCATTGTTTGTCGTGATGTGCTTTGTGTCTTCTGTTGCCCCTCATCTCCGGTAGATAGGATTACTGCTGCGTACAGAGTATTTTTATTTGATTTACGTTACACCGACATAGATAGGTTTTATGGTGACGATGGAATAGGAAAGGGCTAGGAGTGCCTTAGGCCTTAATTAAGGTACAGGCCCAGCATTTGACTGGTGTGAAAGTGGGAAACTACGGAATACCATCTTCAGCGCTGCCGACAGTGGGGTTCGAATCCACTATCTCTCGGATGCAAGCTCACAGCTGCGCATGTAACAGCCTGTCTGAATATTGATGGGAAGTAGCTGGGGAGTTAGAAAACTTTCTTGTTTAGCATGCCATTCCCCTGGTTTATAAATTTTCTGATACAACTGGTACGTAACACACTGGATCATCATAGCATTCGGGCTATTCAATCCCTACTCTGAGGCACTGATTGGAATGAACAGTGTGCATATTTAGCGGAATAATGGCAGATGAGTGTTCATGGCAATCTGCGGCCTGGTCATCCCGGCTCTGGAACTTTGGACTATTAGACTGGCACCGCAATCTAACCGCAGCTCTGTTCGTTAAAAGTGATAAAACGTGCGGCTTTCCATTTGATCGAGTATTTTATATGCTAGCATTGCTTTTAATGGCTACATTCATACTTACGTTTTTGTAATGACCTATGTTGATTTCAGGTTAGGAAAACTACAAAGTCAGTCTTTCTGAGAATCCCGTAGCGAAGCACGGGTACATCAGCTAGTATCTCCTAAAGATGAATATGAAGTTAAAAACTTCGAACAAACTTTTAGACTATAGCAGACTACAACACAAACCAAATCATTGAAAGTTGGTGTTAACAAAATCAGAAAGATCCGAAATAAAGCTGTGGTTCGTGAGCTTAGAAATGAAAATCAGTGCAAAACTATATTCCAAAAATTTGAAGACAATATATCTAAACTGAAAGCGTTTATTCCACGAAAGAAGAATCCCAGAATAATCATTTGCGGAATGGAGGTTAACCTCCCCGAGAATTAAGTTACTGAGTGCATTATCGAACAGAATCCAGCCGTGAAGCAAATGTTATCCGAAGGCCATGATGACATTCGGCTATGCTTTATGAGGAAGTCGCGAGATGGTAGCACTCAATATGCTGTCACTGAAGTTCGTCCTGTCATTTTTAAAACTTTTATGAGCTGTGACAAGCTTCATATTGGGCACCCGAGTTGTATGTTCAATTAATATGTTCCAGTCATCTGTTGTTTCACGTGTCATGCTTTCGGACATTTCTTTACTGATTGCAGAAAGCAACAGACCTGCTCCCATTGCTCAGAAGTTAATTATATCGATAGTTATAGCAGAACGAGGACTGAATGTGCAAACTGTAAACTTCAAAACCAGAAAATTACTTCAAGAAGTTGGCATGGCACACTAAACACCCAGCATCTTGCTACTTCTATAGACTGTCCAATCTATAAGAGAATATTAAATATCATTAAATCAAAAATTGAACCGGCCCCATGGTGTAAAGGTAGCGTGCCTGCGATTCCCGGCCAGGTCAGGGATTTTTTACCTGACCTGAGGGCTGATTCGAGGTTCACTCAGCCTACGTGACTTGAATTGAGGAACTATCTGACGGTAAAATAGCGGCCCCGGTCTAGAAAGCCAAGAATAACGGCCGAGAGGACTCGTTGTGCTGACCACACGACACCTCGTAATCTGCAGGCCTTCGGGCTGAGCAGCGGTCGCTTGGTAGGCCAAGGTCCTTCAAGGGCTGTAGTGCCATGGGGTAAATCACTGAATTAATTATGACAATCCATTAATTTACGAACAAAACTTCCATAAATCACTTGTGCCTAAGGAGAAGCTTCTTCTTAACATTGAACGTGATGAAGGAACCGTTTCATGCCTAGAAGAACCGAATGTGAGGAAAAATAAAGTGATTGAATTTGGTCAAAAATTTCAGATTCATGTATCGAGAAACAATTCACCTGAAGAACGAGTTCGGGCAGCTATTTTAACAAAATTGAAAAGTGTTTTAATGTTACCACAATACTGCTCTGCTGACAGAGTTATTTGCACAACCTTCAATCAGCGTGAACTGTATATATGCAATGCTTATTTTGATTCCACATGGACATCAACATCGATATAAGTGCTCTTCAGCGGATATGATTTGAAAGGAAAACCAATTCTTTTCATTGAAGACATGAACGCCAAACACGGATTATGGGGCAGCCCTATTGAAAATTCTCGAGGAAAACTCTTTTACGAATTTTGTAGCGCCAATAAGCTAATTGTCCTCAATAATGGAGATAAACCAACGTACTTCCGAAATAATTCCCAGAGCTTTTTAGATGTAAGTGTGTGTAATCCTTCACTTTTCCCTTTCATTTTAGACTGGAAAGAAAGTGATCTTCCGAACACGTTCACACCATGCTCTAATCACTGTCACTATACAATCTACGCCAGGCAAGCTTCGAGTGCTTCGAATTATCTGAGAGGATTGTATAGAACAAAAAATGTGAAAAGAGGGCACTATCATTTGGCAGCCAGAAGAAATCTTTGGAAAATGGCAACTAAATCCTGCAAATCCGCGAATGAGTTGGATGAAGTAATAAACTGCTTAAATGAAGCCATAACAAAACGTTCAGAGATTAACTTAACTAAGATCTCTCCAAAGCCGTGTAAATAATTCTGGTGGAATGAAGAACTTTCTATATTGCAAAAACGAGTACTGGCTTTTACGTCAGAGATATGAAGAAGTATACTTGAAATAAAGGAAGACTACAGAAAATTATTACTAAAATGGCAATCGGCGTGTTGGAAGGAATTTTGCTCTACGCCAACGAAAAAAAACTGTTGCGGGTGTATGTATAAATTATCTAGGAAACCACAAAATGTAAGTACCAACCTCGCCTCAATCGAAACTGTAAACGGCTACACAAAGAATATCTCTGATACCGCCAACGTTCTAATAAATACATTTTTACAACTTTTATTATAATTCAGTACATAAAAATGTGGACCCAAATTATAATAAAAGTTGTAATCTTGGTTCAATATGGACAAAGAATGAAGTTTATTAAATTCAATACATTCTTCTCAGATGAAAAAGATGATTCAGAACAACAAAAATCGATTAAAAAGTGTTCAGAAATTTCTCCTGATACTGAAGATATTCTCAACAGGAAGTTGAACGTTTTACCCTATTGCAGAATGACTACAAAGCTCCCGGCTGGGATGGACTGCCTGCTAATATAATCAAAAACATTCACTACTGCTTTCCTTCTTTATTTGTCATTCTGTTCAACAAATGTCAGGCTCTAAACCATTTTCCAACTTCCAAATTATTTACTCCCAAATCATTTAGATCAATTTGTATTCTACCTATGCTTGGAAAGGTTTTAGAAAAAATATTCATTGATCGAGTTATTTATCACATGTATTTCTATGGTTTTCTGAGTTTCAATCAACCAAATATGCTGTTCTTGGCGTGGTGGAATGGATTCAATGCATATTTTCAAACAATAAAGTTTCTGTATTAATTCCTCTGGACATAAGTGGTGCTTTTGACAACGATTGGTGGCCCAAATTTTTTTCCCAGTTGAAGGAGAAACGATGCTCAAAATCCTCTATAGACTAATTCAGGCTTACTTTTGTAAACGAAGAGTGAAGCTTCAGATTGGAACAGCAGTCTCCACAAAATATGTTTCCAAAAGCTGCCCGCGAGGACCAACATGAAGTCTTGATTTCTGGACTATTCATTATGACGACCGCTTATAGCTATTTCTTTCAACGGGATGTCGAGTCATTGCCCACGCTAATTTAAGCTAAATGTCTGAGAGATCTCACTGTTCGAACAAATTCTGCCTTGTGTAGTGTTTTTAATTGGGGTGAAACTGACAAATTGCAATTGAATGCAACGAAGACCAAATCGATGTTTCTCACGAGGAGAAGAAAACAGAAGGAATCAAGAATATTTATGAACGTTGTTTACTTTAAGCCGTTCTTAAATTACACTCAATAATGTGTCCGGCTCCCTGGTTAGTGCGCTGGCCTTTGCTCACAGGGTTCCCGGATTCTATTCCCGGGAATTTTAACCTTAATTGGTTAAATTCGCTGGCACGGGGGCTGGATGTATGTGTCGTCTTCATCATCATTTCATCCTCATCACGACGCGCAGGTCGCCTACGGGAGTCAAATAAAAAGACCTGCATCTGGCGAGCCGAACTTGTCCTCGGACACTCCCGGCACTAATAGCCATACGCCATTTCATTTCACTCAATAATGTATCCGTAAAACTATTTTCATAATACAACTCGCTTGTTAATTCCTCTTTTATCCGCTAAAATATATTAAAATTACACCAACTGGTTTACAGGTCGCAATCAATTAAATGACAAGTCCGCGTGTATCAGTTAATACCGACTACCAAGGTTTCAAATAATATTCACGATTCTCCAGACCAGTAACAAGAGACGAACATCAGCTGCCGTGTGGGTTATAGCTTTTTATTTATGTTTACCTTATATAGTCTATATGTATAAATAAATATAAATTTCTATTTCTATTTCTATTTCTATTTCTATTTCTATTTCTATTTCTATTTCTATTTCTATTTCTATTTCTATTTCTATTTCTATTTCTATTTCTATTTCTATTTCTATTTCTATTTCTATTTCTATTTCTATTTCTATTTCTATTTCTATTTCTATTTCTATTTTCTAATTTCTAATATTCAAGGCCGCTTCCGCTTCATAATCACCCATCAAAAAATTGTCTCACGCCTAAGCCGATAATATTGACGAAAATTGACTTCAGCATTGACTACTTCTTAGCATCGAACAGTGACCTCGATATCTTTTCAGCTAATGCCTGTCATGTAATACCAATAGTCGATAAGATTACCCATCGAGATTTAATAATAATAATGTAATTGCGCATAGTGTGCATAGAGGATCGATGCTGATGACATGGCAATAGCGGCTGAAGACATAACAGAACTATAACGTGCGACAAACTTGCTAGCGGACTGGGCAAAAAGGAATAAAATGAAAATGAATGAGAAGAAGACTGAACTAGTCGTATTTAGGAAAGCAGGTAAACTAAAGGAAGCAGAGCACATATCGTGTAATAACGTCCGCCTTCACAGAATTAGCAGTTTCAGACACCTAAGTGTAATCTTGCAGATCACATGCAGCAGTTTCAGGATCCGTATAAGAGTTAGAATGATTGTAACTCTGAAAGCGATGAATGACATTGAGAACAGCGCACAAATTGCAGTAGAGACAGCCATGTTGCTCTTTCGAGTAAAATTGCTACCAGTGTTAACCTACGGGTTTGAGATCATAGGAGAATTTCTGAGTATGAAGCAATTAGAAGATCTGGGAAAGATATAATCCAGGTACCTGAAGCGAGTCCTGAGTGTATCAAAGACTACAAGATCTCGACCTGTATATGAGCTCGCGAGAAAAACTTTCCTGATTGAAGACTTGAGATACATTCTTATATTACCAGGAGGTGCAGCATGTGATAAACTAATGCATAAACTAAAATAAAAAATAGGGGCATTTGGGAAGACTTCTACTCAACGGAGGCCATGACGGATCGGAAATGGATGGAAACGGGCTACCAACTGAGACATATAGTTACGAGATAGTCTGTTCACGGATTCCACTTCAAGATGTGCAAAAACAAAGTATTTCATGAAACAAACATGCATTGTGTGTGTAGAACATGTGACCAAGTATGTGAAAGATGTCATATCCAGAAATGTTCCTCGAGGCCCTGTTCGATTAGTGAGTTTATCAAGGACTAAAACTTATGCAGAGCGCATTAGTCGTCACGTTATTATTTCCAATTGTGATCCGATCATCCAAGATTGTTCAAGAAGATTCTCCGTAAGAAATGCATAGATACGCATGACTGGATCATTTATAGTGATGGCTCTCGTACATCAAGCAAGGACAGTAAGGACCATGCTGGGTGTCCTTTTGTAGTCTATGGAAACGAAAGTGAAGTTTTCATAGCGCAGTGTAAACTATCCTCCAACTGTTTGGTCTTTCAGCCAGAACTACTAGCCATTAAATGTGCAATACAGTGGTGCTATGACAACAACAACAAAAAGGTCCAAATACTCAGTGCCTCGCAAGCTGCGTTGAAGTCTATAGACTGATCAACTAGCAAAAGCTACTGCTCAATCAAATCTGGAAGTCATGTACGACAGTTCTCCCTTATGTTATGTTAGAAGATGAATGAGAGAACATATTTTGGATCAGTGGAACCTCCTTCGGACCTCTGCTTCAAATGGATCCGTTACTAGAGGACTATATTTTCCCACAGTTTACAACCGACTTCAGTGTAAAACTTTGGTGCCAAATTTGAGTACACAATTTATGTCACGCCATGGAAATTTCAAATCATATATTGAACGTTTTAAAATTATTTTGACATGTGACTATTCTTGCTTTTGTGAGTCTACTCAAACAGTTGAGAATTTAATTCTTATTGTCCCGGGTTTGCAAGAGCGAGATTTGATTTGAACTCTCATTTGAACTGCTGTAATATTCAACTTTCACAGCCACTATATCATCTTTTCATACAGAAATGCTGTTACAAACATTTCCAGATTTTCATTAATCGCATCTTTTTAAAACTGGTTCTGTGAATTACCATCATTATGTATGTTTGTATGTATGTATGTATGTATGTATGTATGTATGTATGTATGTATGTATGTATGTATGTATGTATGTATGTATGTATGTTTCAACTACAACCCTAAAATGCTTTGTAAAATAGGGTTCATATGTATTGGATATTCATCAAAAATAATATTCAGACATCACACTACCAACCACTACAGAAACACGCAATAGTGATTGGCTTGGCGTCAGGGAGGGTATCATGTCGTAAAACAGGGCCAAATACACATTTTTGTGACACAGATCGCACCCGCGGCCCCACACGTGTGGGGGGGAAAAGTGCTAGAAGGAGCAGAAGAAGTCTAGCAAACTTTTCAGATAATCGCACACATACACGTGGCCGTCAATATCAGTGCCTACGCACAGTGTCCCCCACCTGTCGTCACAGACGTCCACGGGCTCTCAACTTGTGAGCGTGGGTTTGTGAACTCGGCCCTATTACAGCGTTTGGCATTGTCCCACTTTATTTATGCCAGATTCCTTAGATTTCGTCTGCCTTTCCCATCCGACCTCCCTTGATCAACCCTTCTGTTTTGATTCCTGTGATTGGGGTGTAGAATGCGTACATAGTAATACTTTCTGTGGTAAGAGGCGACTAAAAGGGATGATCTTTAAGAGTCACTGAAAACTGTAGCGTGATTTAGTGACTACTACAGGATTACTACTAACGTTAGTGCCAGGCTCATTAATTTCGTCTTTTCTGTTCGTACTCCTCAGGTTATCCTTGTTCTCTTGTGACCCCGACGTGAACACTACTTTAATTTGGCACTACCTACAGTACTCACAAAATATTTTGCATATTCTGGTTCAATGTATTTTTTATTTCGCTGTGTGTAACTCATGTACGTACATTATACATTATGAAGGGCATACACACACAAAAAAAACATGCATTCAGCTATAAATAAGCAAGAGAAACACTACATAAGCACAAAGTTGGTAATGTGAAATTTTGAACAACAAAAAACTGGCAGTAGGCTGTCACTGTTGTACCCGCCGCAGGATTATGAGGGTTTCGTAGACTTATTAGAAATATAAGACAAACATTATCTGGATAATAAATTTTACTCAATAGAACATGGTACACTTGGAATGTTGGCAAGCAACTCTGTGTAGAATGAGTCTGTGGTATGAGAAATAAGAGAGATAATTTAGGAGTTCCGGAGTAATATTACGAGTAAAAGTAATAATCAAATCTTTATTTTCCATTATATAATTTGTCATTGTATACAACCGACCACGATGTATTCACAACGACAGCTAACCTCCAACTCAGCGTGCGAGTGAACACAGCGCCATCTTGTAACAGAGTATGCGTGTGGCGTCACATAGTTAGCATAAATTTTGCCTGACTTTGGAGCGCTATTTCATGAAAACTACATGTCAGAGATGTTTGATTTATTATTAGTATTATTTGTAACATGTATCCTCCTATTTCATCTGTCAATTAAGACAATAAACATAATAGTAAGTTAAATACTGCCGGCGATATATGCGCTTTATCCAAACACTAAAAGCGTCATAAAATTATTCTTTCCATGTTCCCGTTGTTGAGGAACGTAAGTCTACGTTAAAATAATTTTTATTATAATGTTTAAAGTTCATAGTGTGGCAGATCAGTACTGTTTATGCCCACTTCTGGCCCTATGGCATGCTTGAACACGACGAGGCATACTCAGGACCAAAGAAACCAGCCTCTTTTGGAGCAGATTACCCCACTCTTCGATAACAGACTTCAGTCACTTGCTGAATGTTAGCAGGGTGGGCAATTTCTCTCTTTAATATACGTGATGCATGTTCATATTCATACAATTAATTTTCTTTAATTTAAACTTATTTTTCCTTAAATTTCATTTTCACTTTGAAAAATTATATGTACATGAAGCCTCCGTAGCTCATGCGGCAGCGCATCGGCCTTTTACTGCTGGGTTCCATGGTTCAAATCCCGATCACTCCATGTGAGATTTGTGCTGCACAAAGCGGAGGCGGGACAGGTTTTTCTCCTGGTACTTCGGTTTTCCCTTTCATCTTTCATTCCAGCAACACTCTCCATTATAATTTCATTTCATCTATCAGTCATTAATCATTGCCCCAGAGGAGTGCGACAAGCCTCGGCAGCCGGCACAATTCCTATCCTCGCCGCAAGATGGAGGCTCCATTCATTCCATCTCTGACCCGGTCAATGACTGGAAAACAGTTCGTAGGTTTTCATTCACAAATGATATGTGCATATTGGTATAATTATTACGTTGCATTTATTTTTAATTTATGTTACAAATTAGCTTCTTTTGAAATATTTAATATTCTCCACAGTTTTTCTGAACAATGACATGGTTAAGTGTAGGAGAGGACCATGAATCCTAACTTCGCCACTATTAAAGACAAATAAAAAATTATGCCAGCCTCACCATTAACTGAATGTCATGCGCCTCAGAGAACTGATTGATCACTCTGGCTCGATGGGAACGGATGTTATCAAGCACTAACCTAAAGTCCTCGCCCACAACGGCAGCAAATCCAGTTACTATAGGTTAGAGGATATTCTATATACGGACCATTCATGTTACCCTGGATAGGAATCAGAGACGTACGTCGACCAAACATGATCACACCCTAAAACTTGAGGGAGCCCATGCTGCTGATAGCACTCCAGGATGAAATGCATGTTCCATATCTCACGAGATCGTCTCCAGACTCTAAAGCTCGTGTTATATAGGTGCAAGCTTATGGTGTGACCTTACCTCCTACTGTTTGTAACACCATGGACTATGAGTCTTTGCCCCCCTCCCATGAACTACTCCATAGTATGGTTTAAGAGTAATTTTCGGCACAGAACGGTGCATTTTTTTTAAATCTGCCTTTACTTTCACGTAGGCCGAGGAATATATTACGGTTCATATAATTACATACACACTTGATCTACAGGTGTTGTAATTTTATTCCTAGGTCTCCATTATATAATGCTCCGTTGTGCAGCCGATTTCGCACTGTCCGATCATCTTCCGAATATCCTAACGTAATGAGGTGGCAGTAGCAGAGGGCCTACGATATGCTGAAAATAATAAATACCGATCCTCCTTGCGAGTATTTTTATTTCGTGGGCATCCATTGTTCCATTGTCCATCGGGTGGGCATTCATTGTTCCACTGTCCATCGGTGACCGTTTGTGTCTTCCTGAACTTTTTCCAGACTGTGGAAACATCACTCTGACTCATCCCAACATGCGCGGATTATCCACCTGGCGCTTATGTTTTAGCAGCAACGTCCCAATTAGAACGCTGCCACAAGCAGCAACGGGTACTATTGCCATGTTTATCTTAGCTCTACACGCACTATGTATACTACATGGACCTTAGAAGAGATTATTTTAAACTGGCTGCCGGGCTGAGTGGCTCAGACGCTTGATGCGCTAGCCTTCTGACCTCAGTTCGGTGGTAAGTGAAGGTGCTCAAATACGTCAGCCTCGTGTCAGTAGATTTACTGGTACGTGAAGGAAATCCTCCGGGACTAAATTCTGGCTCCTAGGCGTCTCCGAAAACCGAAAAAGCAGTCAGTGGGACGTAAAGCCAATAACATTATTATTATTATTATTATTATTATTATTATTATTATGGCTGCCATGGCTGCCATGACAAATGCCTCCGACCGGACAAATATCGAACCTGGTCTGGGTTTAGCGTCACTATATATCTCGGATATTGGCCTATATCGCATAATGTAAAATTTGAGGTACTGTCCGGCTTCATGGCTAAATGGTTAGCGTGCTGGCCTTTGGCCACAGGTGTCCCGGGTTCGATTCCCGGCAGGGTCGGGAATTTTAACCTTAATTGGTTAATTTCTCTGGCACGGGGGCTAGGTGTATGTGTCATCTTCATCATCATTTCATCCTCATCATGACGTGCAGGTCGCCTACGGGTGTCAAATCGAAAGACCTGCATCTGGCGAGCCGAACTTGTCCTCGGATACTCCCAGCACTAAAAGCCATACGCCATTTCATTTAATTTGAGGTACTGTAACGTAATATTGAATACTATTCTAACATGGATTTGTTTTTGGGCTGGGGTGTATCTGGAATTAGCGTCAACAGTTTAACACAGACAAACAGAAAACCAACACCGTAGTAACCAGGCTACTAGTGTTCGTCATTTTCTTCCTCTCGTTATTGCCGTGTGCCCGAACTCTGCCATCTACTGTACTCAGTAGATACAAATAGCACCGTGTTTTAAACGAGTTTCCATTATCTTTGACTGGCATTTCGTCTAGATCTCATCAAAGCCCTTACACACATTAATATCACCGACGGCAGCAGAATTTTCCTCGTAATACGTATCGTGTGAATATTTATGGCCAAAAAAATGGAAGGGCTATCTTGTGAGATGCCATGGGAATGGTGAGCGCTGGATCAGCTGCCATATTGATGGATGTAGATTGTGATGCTACATATTTCTTTCGATTTATCGAGTGGACTGAAAGGATTATTTGTAAGTGGCTACTAAGGAGGGAACAACCAAGGAATCTTTACTTGCTCTCTCATCTTCTAAACCCAAAATCATACTGTATCTATGGTTCTACGGGGCTGCCTGGCCGAGGCGGTAAAGGCATGCTCGGTCCATCCGGAAAGATGTGGGTTCGACTCCCCGTCAGGAAGTCGTAAAATTTAAGAAACGAGATTTCCATTTCCGGAGGTGCACATGGCCCTGAGGTTCACTCAGCCTACAGCCAAAATGAGTACCAGGTTAATTCCTGGGAGCAAAGGTGGCCGGGCGTAGCGCTAATCACTCTACCCCATCAAGTGCCGAGGTTACGGATGATGAAAGCCTTTACCTTCCACCCCTCCAGGGGCCTTCATGGCCTGTACGGAGATGACTTTGCTTCTTTTATCTATGGTTATATGCTTTTCCATGTAGCACAGAAATTTATTTAAGAACTGTACTTACTCGACCGAGGCTTCTCCCTTTCATATTTTCTGTCCAACATCGCTTGGTCAGTTCCTCTACTCTTCGAACCCCGACGGCATTTGGTTTCAGAGGCCTAAGCGCTTTTACTCATTGCGGATCGCACCTCTTCCTGGTTTGAGAGGATGGTTGCCTAGTTGTACTTCGACTTAAAATAAGAATCGTCATCACCTTCACTTACTTTTGTCGATACATTCATTCTTCAAAGGGTCGAACCACTTCGATCTTTATCTCCAATTAGAGTCTAGGGAAGATGGTTATTTAGTAGCATTTACTCTTAAAAATACTGTTCCTATCCCATGAGAAACAACTTGCACATCATTCACAGGAACAGGGCGGCTTTGAATGGCATTATTGTCGACAACTCAGACCTCACGAGCTTCCATACTAATACAGCCATAAAAAATAAAGATGTAACGTTCTCACTAAAACTTTCAAGAGTAGGCCTATATATTATATTTCAAACTATAATTGTTTGTGCAAATTCGTTACGACCATTAATTGCTATAGCAAAATAGAGTATTTAGGTGCAAATGTGTGTGCTCTGTCAGCCCGTGGTACCTTAATGAATGAACGGTCTGCATTCTCCTTTTTTTTTTGGATTATCTCCTTAGAAGCACGAGCTTTATGTGGAAACGAGAAAGAACGTGACATATATCTCCTATTCAATACGCTGTACATAAGCCCCTCTATACAGATGACGGCGACCTCTATTTAATGTAATAAAGAGATCTTCCCCACCAGTGGCATCGTGTGGGATGGAGAACGTTGTAAGGTTCAATCCGTAGACAATGGCCCTGCATCTGAGTATAGCTCAGACTCCATATTATTACATAGGGCCTGCCTCCTCTGAACCTATTATTACCTGATGTCTTGCGGACACGCTGGACTTCAGATACGGCTGTTCCTTTCACAGATTACTTAGAAGACATTTTCTTTTATTAGTTTTGCGTGTAAAGTTAAAAGATTCTCATCATGGCTTTCAATATTTACGTCCTTTATAGGCACTGGATTCGGACAAAATACTTCCTATATCCCATACTTCCTATATCCCATTCAGGGATACAGGAATATTTTCTGCTACACATCGTGCTTAATAGACTAATCAGTGGAACAATATCCTACTCCGAATGCCAAGATCGTGTTTTCAAACCCGGCAGAGTTAGTTAGTGCATTCGGCACTCCGTGTCGTACGATATCGGCATATAAAATTGAAATTTTCCTAGTACTCTGACTAAATTTACAAACATATGTATAAATCTGCATTTAACTTTAAAAATCTGATTATCTGCGTTTAAAATGCAAAAGCTGAAAATTAACATTCATTAAATAAAATACACACTCGTCGAACCTTGTACTCACACTTACTTGTTACCTGCTTACTTACACATACGTTATTTGAAGGGCGCCAGCTGTCACTCAGTACAGCAATAATAGAATGAGACTCTTGACTATCTCTAGGGTGTGGGGTAATAAGCTTACTTTTGACAACATACCATATAAGTTCTGGGAAAAGGAGATTGGCGTTCGGTTTCCCCATTAATTTTGAGGTTAAGATATTTTACTGTCAATGAAATGAAACTCTGAATTCGTTTGATAGAACAATATATATTCTTTAAATAATATATCAAAAAATAGTGAGTCTTGTTGCGATAAAACAGATGAGAATATGAAATTATGACATTGCAACTGAAAGAAACTAGGCATGAATTTGAATTCTTCTTGACCGGACAGTTAACAATTTATACGAAATATTTCCCTCACTGATTCACTTGACTGTACCTTCAATACTTTGAGTGTAATTACGACGTAATCCATTGCTCTGGTGTTTACTGTAGATGTGTCACGCCTAACGTGGTGATACATCCTTGCGACTGCTTCTTCTCCATATCATCTGACTTCTTTGTAAGTCAATATGGTATGACCTCTTGGCAGGTTCAGGGTTGCCCTCTCTGACTCCATGGTAAGCCTTGCGTCCGTGTCTTCAACTGAGTGAGCGACCAACCAACTTTTGGCCTCACTCTCTCAATGACCAATGATTAATGGCTCACTGAGTCTTCACCATCTCTCGTTCACACTGGTTGACTGACCACCTAAGGCCTCTTGATCTAGTAGACTACTTCACTGTACTGCTTCCGTTTAAATAATGACTGACGCTACAATATGGATCCACCTTATATAGACGTTGGTTGACACAACTACGTAATCTCCAGAAATAACCATGACACTCCCACCTACGCGACAGATATTACATACAGTGGTGAAATAGCCCCGCGGCGACTGAGTCCGTGCGCGCATATCTAAATAAATACGATGACATAGCCATGAAGCGGCGATGACTTGGCAGAATCGCCACTAATCTTGCACAATGTCCCAACGTCACACTCAATCTCTGATATATACAACAATTCTCACTGTACAGGTATTGAGTGTTATCCTACACATACGTATATATGTATACATCTAAGCACAATCTTGCAAGCAACAGGCAATTGCAAAATCGAATTGAATAAAACGGATAATTACAATAATAGTAACAATATCACAGATAACATAATAATAATACTGACATAGTAATAATAATAATAATAATAATAATAATAATAATAATAATAATAATAATAATAATAATAATAATAATAATAAAATACAGATAAAATCATACAATAATAAAAATACAGATATCACCTTGTAACGGGATTTGAACCGTTACAAAATATAGCAAACAGAGAACCGTTTCTCTGCTATCTGCCAGATTAAAATGGAACGTGTAGGTCTAATTGACGCCCAGGCGTCTAATCAAAATGCCTCCACACGGTAGCCGAGGACACAAGATTATTATTATTATTATTATTATTATTATTATTATTATTATTATTATTATTATTATTATTATTATTTAACCTTTCTATTTATTTATTTCATGTGACTATTAAGCATGCTTGAAGATCTCCATGACTGTTGATATCCTGATCATAGCCAGAGACTTCGAAT
The DNA here is from genome assembly GCF_040414725.1 of Anabrus simplex. Taxonomy (NCBI): domain Eukaryota; kingdom Metazoa; phylum Arthropoda; class Insecta; order Orthoptera; family Tettigoniidae; genus Anabrus; species Anabrus simplex. Next base: position 314,002,073 of record NC_090267.1, on the reverse strand, counting down.
CAAAACCACAGGGACAAGAAATTTTATTTCGACAATCCCATTTGCATTGGCCACGATTCGAACCGCGGCCGTCATGATGGCAAGTTAGCTGCGATGTGATTCGGCTGTCACGCCCTCTAATATGGCTGTTAATAGCCTTATGAACCTCCTTTAAGTCATTGAACTCGTATTTTTGTTAATCCTCATGGCTTCATCAAAGTATATCGCAGAAACTTACTATAGAATAATTATGTATTGGGATGCGATAACTTAATTTACAAACAATACGTCGCACCACAGATACAGGCAACAGTGAATAAAAAGCCTTCACAAAGGGTTGGCTTCAGGAAAGACATCCGGTAAGAAACTTCTAGTGCTAGTCCTACTTCTTTTTCCTTTCAATTTATTTTACGTCGCACCGACACAGATAGGTCTTATGGTGACGATGGGATAGAAAAGGCCTAGGAGTGTGAAGGAAGTGACTGTGGCCTTAATTAAGGTACAGCCCCAGCATTTGCCTGGTGTGAAAATGCTAAACCACAGAAAACCATCTTCAGGGCTGCTGACAGTGGGGTTCGAACCCACAGCTCACAGCTGCGCGCCCCTAACCGCACTGCCAACTCGCCCGGTAGTCCTACTTCTAGTGCCGACTCTATGTAACTGAAGAAAATGTTAGGAAGAAGAAGAAGAAGAAGAAGAAGAAGAAGAAGAAGAAGAAGAAGATCTGATCACCGAGCGAGTTGTCAGTGCGGAGAGGGTCGTCTAACTGTGAGCTTGCATTTGGGAGATTGTGGATTCAAACCCCACTGTCGGCAGCCCTGAAGATGGTTTTCCGTGACTACCTATTTTCACACCAGACAAATGCTGAGGCTGTACCTTAATTAAGGCCATGACCTCTTTCTTCACACTCCTAGCCCTTTCACACCAATTGTCGCCATAAGAGCTATCTGTGTCGGTGCGACGTAAAGCAAATTGTAGATACAGAAACAAACACAATGGTGATGTATCGGGTTGTGAGTTGGACGAAATGAGAAAAAATTCATTTAACATGCATCAAGATTTTATTAACGTATACCTTTGTTTCTCTATCTTTACATCGGTCTGTTTTCAGAGCAACTTTGCTTTACGGGAGCGAAAGCTGGGTGGACTCAGGATATCTTATTCATAAGTTAGAAGTAACAGACATGAAAGTAGCAAGAATGATTGTTGGTACAAACAGGTGGGAACAATGGCAGGAGGGTACTCGGAATGAGGAGATAAAGGCTAATTTAGGAATGAACTCGATGGATGAAGCTGTACGCATAAACCAGTTTCGGTGGTGGGGTCATGTGAGGCGAATGGAGGAGGATAGGTTACCTAGGAGAATAATGGACTCTGTTATGGAGGGTAAGAGAAGTAGAGGGAGACCAAGACGACAATGGTTAGACTCGGTTTCTAACGATTTAAAGATAAGAGTTATAGAACTAAATGAGGCCACAACACTAGTTGCAAATCGAGGATTGTGGCGACGTTTAGTAAATTCTCAGAGGCTTGTAGACTGAACGCTGAAAGGCATAACAGTCTATAATGATAATGTATGTATGTATTGAACCCGACAGGGGCATGATCCAAGGACCTTAGGTTGATATCGATATCCGTAATTACGCACGCAATGCTATTAAAGGGAAAGAACGCTGAAAATGATTAATATTCATATCATTAATAGAGGTTATACCGGAACTAATTAATATTCATACCATTGAGATAGATAAATTGTGTATTTTAAAATTATTCGACGAGATTTATTTGTCTACGACTTATTGCGCAGTATTATCCTTTGTGTAGCGGGGGCCCCGCAGATGAAGCCAAGCCAACTTAGACCCGGGAGGGGTTACGAATGGGGATTCCCTGTGACATCACTCGAGAGAAGACATCCCTCCTCAAGGCTCACAGAATGAGGGGAAACTAACTTTTTCGAAACGGAATATAGGAGCCATCTTGGAATCGGACTGGCCAACTGAATTACCTACGAGGTAGAAAATTAATAAAACTCGAATTAGGGGATCATCTCCCGATTTAAAAGGGATAAATGTTACTGGGACATTTATTTAGAGTGTTTAATGTCCTCTTCCGTGATAACTTTCAGCAGAAGAAAGAATACTGTGTTGTTTCTGCGTGGAAAAGTACTGGGGCCATCTGGTTAGTCTCATGACACGTCCTCGACGGAGGGACTTCACCCCGTGTGGTAGGGGAAGCAGAACATATTTTAATTAATTTAAAGAGATTCACCGAAGGATAATTGAGTGGTTATGTCTCAATCGCACCAACTAGATACTGGTCACCGACCATCCGTACTATTTTACCTCGAGTACGCCGGGAATAGGCGCTACACAAATTAGTGGAAGGGGTATCGCTCCCTAGTAAAAACTACTGCAGAAAGGGAGAAGAGTCAGTCGGGATTTGTGGCTTACGGACGGCGAAGCTTCGTGCCGTCGAGCTTCCAGCGATCTTTTGTTTGAGTGAATTTCAATTTAATTTACAAGTGAAATCGCGTACTGTGCGTAAATATTGCAGAGATTGGATAGACGTGATGCTAGTGTCTAAACTTTAAAGATCAGGGACGTGTCGCGAACATTAAATATAATTTGTAATATTATTATTATTATTATTACTACGGCGCTACTGTGTCGAGTAGTAACAAAGGTACGCGGAATCCGATACTGAATCGTGGATTGCGGAGTGAGGTCCGATATCGTGGCTGGACGTTCACACTGAATGTAACTACACAAATCTTGGAATAAATAGTGACGTATTGTGTGCCTCAGGAATACTGCCAGCGGTTTCGTCAACTTAGAACAATGGACTCCCGGTTGGAAAGAAGAATGGTGCCTCCAGTAACTGCTTTGGTGCCTATGGATCAGCACTAAACCAGCCATGGACTCCCTGAGCTGACAACGGGTCATCGAGATGGAGATGAGTATAAATCATAATTAATATGACGAAATCAGATTGGGCGGGGAACAGTTATCATTACCTGACGCTATAATGTTAAAGATTGTAACTTCAGTAGTGTAGATGTGCTACCATGATACACGTAGCTTCTATTTACTTTATTTAATTAGTAACACGTCTGAGCAATCAATTGTAAATAAAGGGGTAATACGATAAATTTGCATGCAGTAGTAGATTGACTTAATCATTTTATTTGGGGAAACTTGTAATTATTGATGCGTCAGGAGACTAATTGTTAGTAATTCAGAGTAATTCAAGTTAGGCTGTAGTTAGTCCAGCGATGATTATGCATGGCTGGTAAATAGTGTAATTTTATTCCGTGAGCACCCAGAACTACGAGATGTGACTTCGGAACTGACACCCAGGCCTCCACTGACATATATTTAGATAGGAAGTGTACGATTTTAATTGGAAGGCTTATCACAATTTAAGTGCAAATTGAGGAATATTTAATTCATAATTGTATTACCGTGTGACGATTTTATGAGAAATCACGATTTAGATATGGATTAATTACACCGTTATTACGAGGAAGTTAATTATGATCACGCAGTATGGTCTAATTTCCAGGTAAGTCGTGTAGGGAGATGGTGTAATGATGAACCCAATAATAATAATAATAATAATAATAATAATAATAATAATAATAATAATAATAATAATAATAATAAATTGTAGTTATGGTAATCATGCAAGTATTGGTATCATAGAAACCGGTGTCGCGTCGCGGGATCATGATATTGTAAACGAATGTGTGTGTTGAATTGAAGTGAAGTATTGAGAGCCGATGTAATTTTGTTTAATGAACAATGAAGTTCAGTTTATTAGTGAACGATCCCCGAGATGGGGTGTTTTGTTAAGAAAGGGCGTTATGCCTGTGAAGGCCGAGGCCACTGGCCACCCGCCGTGTAAAGGGGCTGGGGCAGTTGACCTAGTGAGGAGAAGTGTGGGTTTTTTTTTTGTATGCTCGTCCGCTCGTAAAATGGGAAGCCTTGAGTTGAAGAGAATGAGGGCGAAAGAATCGCCTAATAATGAAATATTCAACACGCCAGAATGATGTAGATGCTAATAAATGACACGGCGATTGTTACCAGTACTTGTTAGCTTACTGTCATTACACACTTGAGTATAATCTAGCTTAGGGTTTTCAGAGTCCAACTTCCATCCCAAGGGGTGTCAGTTCAGTTCCCGACAGCGGCATTGGTACCCCAATGCTCAACCGAAGGCTGGATGTCTCACGTGTTTACTGTATATAATTTGTGTTCTTTAAGGGCTTATGTATCTTGTTGTGATTATAATTGTGTTGCCGATGGTGTTGACCATCGGGGTGGTGAATTGTATACAAGTGAGGGTCGGTTCAAACCCGGGCGTTTGTTCCACATTTTTATGAGTTCGTTCTTGGCATTTCATTGGGGAATAGTTGTGTGTTTAGTATAGGGATTGCTCAGATTCGTTGCATGCATGTTAATCCTATTGATCAATGATGTCACATAGCCTCAGTGTCTATGATAAGTGTTTTCCCGTTCGAATCTCGTCATAATGGATCGCTCTGCGATAGATAATACTCGGATCCATCACATACGACTAAAAGTCGATAACAAACAACAACAATTGATAATAATCCATGTAATTCATTTGTATATAAATGCGTCATTACCATCATCATCATTAAGGCCTAATAAACCACTTGTATTAACCTAAACTTCAACCCGAATGTGTTCTCATTGTAATTAGGTATGATCCGTCTCCTACCCTGTAGGCCTTTAAGTTTAGTCTAGTTAAGCGCCTATTTGTTTTATTCCAACCCGTTAACGCCCTGTAGATATCATGCCGGAGCAATTAGGCGTAGGGACGGGTGCATACTAAAATGGCGGCCCAATGTGGAACGTGTTCTAATGTTAAATAGGCGCGTATATTTATTCTACATGACTTTTACACGTTGTGCACCATACTAAAATATCAGTCCAACGTGGTGCGAGATAAAAGGGCGTAAGTGAACTGTGGGGGCTCGATATGTCCGTAAATAAGGGCTACCCAGATTTAGGAAATTTAGCGCCATATAGAATGACATCCAATGTCTGGCTATATAAATACGGCCCAAGGTGGGACATATTCTACGGTTTAATAGGCGTATTTTGATGTTTAATAGGCGCATAATTATCCCACCTATTGCATACCATTAATGCAAAGATAGGGGCGTGTTGTGTTGTGTATTAGGCAAGGCATACTTGTGCGGCTTCCAGGAGTGGGCACGATTATTTTGGTAACCCATGTCTGCTTCTGACATTTCCACGCGAGGCCCAGTTCATTATAGTTGAATAAGTGATACCTTGATGTCAATATTAAATCGTTTTATGAATGAGAACACAGTCATGGTCCAATGATATGGGCAGAGCCATGACATTCGCGTAAGCAGGGGCGTATCCAAAATTCAAGGGGATTAGTTCGAATCCCGGGAAACAATAAAATGAATTTCCCATAAGTGAGGTTTGAAGTGAATAGCGGCTTTTTCTTAGTGCATATCTATTCACGGATATTAGCCAGTGGTGCGTGTTTCGTCACCAAACAACCTGGTATTAGGAAATATATTTTACGTTAGTATAACCGTGGATGAGAAGAGGTAACCTCACGCCTACTTTTCTTTTTCGAGTGGCAGTAGGTTGATTTCATGGGTTCAGTTTGAGATTCTGATGACTTTGTGTGTTTGAAGGACCTCAATGCTGAGGGCATGGGTTGATTTACTGGCACTATACCACATGTGTTGGTATTTAAAATCGAGCCCAATTTTAGAATCACAGGTCAACCGGCAACTTTATTAACTGAATCTGAGGGCTAATATTATAATCATTTTCGGAAATTTCCCGTTGCCTTCTTATATAAATTTCATGAACCTTAATGATGTTAGGCGGTTAGGCAGCTTCAATGATAGCCGTTTTTGAGGCTTAATTTGCAATGATGATTAAAGTAAAGATTATTTGAAGCTGGAAAAACGTAACGTTTGGATAGAGGAATCCTTTCTTTCAAAATAAATAATAATTATATATTGTTGTGGTTTGTTGACGCCGACGTTAGCGAGGGGGGTCCTGTCATCTCAAAGGATAGCGACATGGATAGTGAAGCCATGCGGGCTTTGATGGACCAGATTAGGGAGTTGAAGGACGATTTAAAGAAAAGTAGTGAAGAGAACAGTGCGCGGAGTAGGGCACTTGAAAATAAGATGGATGAGAATAGTGCGCAGAGTAGGGCACTTGAAAATAAGATGGATGAGAATAGTGCGCAGATTAGGGATAGCGTGAAGGACGATATTAAGACGCTCGAAAATAAGATGGAGGAGAATAGTGCGCGGATCAGGGACAGTGTGAAGGACGACATTAAGACGCTTGAAAATGAATGCAAACAGGGGCGCGCAGAGGTCAGAGATCAATTAGAGAACTTTGACGGCAAATTAACACATTTTGAGGTTAAATTGGAAGAAAACCGAACCGAGACCAGTAGGGTGATCGAGGAGAAATGCAGTAGTTTAATGAACAAAATTCAGGAGGTTCAACAACAATGCGAACAGGGGGCTAAGGAACTAAGCGACAAAATAGACGCGGTTTCTCAGCTCAATGCCGTTGTTGAAATAAAGGTCGAGGGAGTAGTTGAGCGGCTTGGTCAGGTTGAGACCGGTATCGAGAGAGACATAAATCGCGTGAATGGCGAAATCGTGGATGTTAAAGAGAAAATCGATCGGCTGAATGGTGAAATGGAACAGGTCAGGTCCAAAGCGAATGACCGCGACACGAAGATCGAAGAGATAGTGGAGCAGGTCAAGGACAACCAGATAAATATCAGGATCGTTGAAGAAAGGACGGAGAAAGCCTTGGCGGTAATCGAGGCCCTAGACGAAAAGATTACGTCGGTATCGCAAGCGGCGCAGTCCGATACGAAACTAACTTTTGCCAGGTTACGGAAGGAAGTGTCAGGACAAATAGTAGGAGAGACTGCTAAACAGATCCACGAATGGAGCGAAGAGAAAGGCTCGAAAATGATGGTGAAATTGGAGATCCACGAAGAACAAATTAACGCGCTTCGCGAAGAAATAGAGGGAATGAAGAAATTAGACATTCGGGATGAACCACATTTCAAAATGGAAACGGCCGGAATGAAGAAAATGGAATTAGGTAGCCGATCACATCAGTTGGGCTACAGTCTGTTCAAGGAGCAACTACCCGGCAATGAAGAGTATAAATTACCGACGATGGACGAGAGAACGTCGACCTTGCTTGGCCAAAATTCAATACCGATGTATAGCCTCTTACGTTCGGCGGATGATAAGCCAAAGAAGTTCAAACCAGGCACTAGGACTACGCCAAAAAGTTTCCTCCGCGAGGTAGATGATTATATGGCGGATCATCGGGTACCGGCGGATAGGAAGTTACGAGTAGTTGAAAAATTTTTGGAAGACCAGGCCCTTGAATGGTTTAAAGCTTTCCGCTACTGTTTCGATAGCTACGAAGGCTTTAAGAAGCTATTTTTGGAAAAATACTGGGGTTTGGACACGCAGCAAGGGCTTAGGTTAGAGCTTTACTCGAGGAGGTACGCTTCGGGAGGTCCCACAAGGTTCTGCGATTATTTCACGTCCCAGCTGGTGAAGATGCGCGAACTGGACAGCCCGCCGACTGAAAGTGAATTAATAACCGCCATCACAAAGCAATTCCCAGCTGACGTCCAGCGCATGTTGATTGCGGCGAACATTCGTACGGCAGTGGAAGCCGAGCACGTGTTAAGACAGTTGGATCAGACATCTCATGTCGGGCACGGTCGAGCTAGAAACGTAGAAGCCATCAACACGTTAAATGTTCGAGAGGGAGATCAGTCGGTAAACCGGAGTACTCAGGTGATAAGTACTCAGACAGACGCTCAGATAGGCAACCAGAACAGGAATAATAGGGATTGGAGGTCTCCGAAGTGGGAAAACCACCAATGGAAGTGTCGAAATGACCAGGGTAGGAGTCAATGGTATCAGTCAGGGAGGTGCAACCACGGAAAGAGCGGCGCACGAGGGCGACGACCTTACGAGAGAACACCCAATTCCTACTGGGGTAACCGTGGTCGACAGAACAACAGACCGCGAGAATACTATCGGGGTGACCTCAAGGACAGAAGGAATGAGTCACGTCGTTACGTCAGAGATCTGCAAGATACCCAGGCCGGAAACGATCGGTGGAAAGATTCGATGCAGCAGTTTGCTAAGTCGGATGAATGTCGAGGGGCAGAGAGCCTCGAACTACAGGCACATAATGCTGCAAACCGTGCCAGTAATCTTGATCCCCGCGCACCACCATATTCAAATGGAGGCGGAGGTCAGCTAAAAAAAAATTAGGAAAACCGAGTGAGGAGATAGTCGGATTTTCGAGGACTACCGACGCGAAGGGGGAACCGTGGACGTCCGTGACCATCGCATCTTGGATAGTTCAGCCCGATGACCTCGTTGAAGATCCCGTTCAGGCATGTCCAAAACCAATCAGAGCGTTACCCGTCATTTTTGTCCGTGTCAACCAGTTGCTGGTTCGTTGCCTCGTAGACACAGGCGCGAGCGTCAGCGTGGTATCTAAAGTATTAGTCAAAGAACTGGAATCGAAGCAACGTATTCCAATCATTCCGATTTCCAATATTAAGGTTAGAGGAATAATTCCGGACCGCACAACTACATGCAATAGCCAGGCCTATCTAGATTTGGAAATTGGGAACAACCTCATATCACATCCATTTATAATTTTGACTAGAATGGAATATAATATCATCATTGGAGCTGATTTTCTTCGGGAATTCAAAGCGGTCATTGACATGGACAAGAATGAAATTAGATTCAGGAACGATTCAATTCAGGGAGATGTAAGGTTAAACGACTTCGAGGGACAACACGGGGAGGAGAAGATTTGGACTATGGAGGTAGAACAATTGAAACATGAAGGAGGAGATTGCTTCCCAAACTGGAATGCCTATCGGGACGAGATGATCAAGGAGTTTGAAGGGATGATTTTCAAGTTAGAAGCGGAGAATGAAGGACCATCATTAGCGGAGGTAGTCCAAGAAAAGATCGACGAAGCGAAGATAGGGGAGGAAGACAAAGGCACACTACAGAAAGTCATAGAGAGACACGAAAATGTATTTGGTTCACGTCCAGGGAAAATTCCAAATTTCAAATATTCCTTAGTCGTCAACAATTGGGAGCCATTTCGGCAAAGACCATATCCGATACCTGAAAAGTTTCACGCTGGGGTGAAGAAAATTATACAGGAGATGGAAGATAACGGAATTATATCAAAATCACCCACGCCATTTTTGAATCCGTTGGTCGTGGTGGAGAAGGGCAACGGTTCGTTGCGGGTTTGCCTCGACGCGCGAGCAATAAACCAGCGATTAATCCCAGAGTATGACCAGGCCCCGTGTATAAAAGAGGTCCTTAAGAAATTCCGGGGAATGAAATTATTTAGTGGAGTTGATCTGACATCATCATTTCATCACGTTGAACTTGACCCAGCCACCAAAATTTTGACCGGGTTTCTGTTTGATGGGCAAACCTACGTTTTTAACCGGTTACCCTTTGGATTGAAAACAGCAGGGTCAGCGCTCATTAGGGCACTAGATCGTAACCTCAGTGACGAAGTTAAACAGTTTACGGTGAGGTACGTGGATGACATCCTTATTGCATCAGAAACTTTGCCAGAGCACCTGGAGAAACTTGATAAACTATTAGCTGATTTAGAAAGGAACAACTTCAAGGTGAACCTACCCAAGTCTCATTTCTGCCAAAGGAGTATCCTATTTTTAGGTCATGTGATCGACTCAGAAGGAATCATGCCCAATCCTGTTAAATTAAAGGCAATTCAAAATTTTCCAAAGCCGACGAAGGTGAAACATGTCAGGCAATTTTTAGGAGTTTGTAACTTTTTCGCGGATCATTGTCAGAACTACACCAGTATAGTTGCACCATTACAAGATCTCCTCAAGAAAAACAATAGGTGGAAATGGGACCTTGCATGCGATGAAGCATTTGCTAAAGCAAAGGATCTGTTGGCCCATAGTGTGAAATTAGGTTATCCGAACTATACACAAAAGTTTATTGTGCAAACTGATGCGTCGATTATAGGAGTCGGGGCAGTACTGTATCAAGAGACGCCCGAACCCGAACAGAGGATCACCTATTTGGCCTTCATGAGTCGCAAATTAAGATCGCATGAGTTGAAATACACCGTGACCGAACTAGAGATGCTCGCGATCGTGACCGATCTTAACCATTGGAAGAAATACATTTATGGGTACCCAATTGTGTTGAGAACGGATCACAAAGCTCTGACGTTCATGATGAAATCTGCATTAACAAGCGAGAGAGTCAGCCGGTGGTGCTTGTTTGTGCAGCAATTCGACATTACAGTCGAGCACTGCGCCGGAAAGGCAAATGTAATTGTAGACGCCCTCAGTAGAAATCCAGACCCGGAACCTATCGTGGTTAACCAAATACAGTTAATAGAACAAGGGGACCGCGAAATCATAGAAAGGCTGCGGACTATTGGTGAAGAACAGCAGAAATGTCCGGAAATGAAGAAGTTGATCGATTTCCTCCAACGTAGAATACAGTCGGGGACGGATGAATACCGTGAACTTCAGAAAAGATCCGAGAACTACCAATTTTTTAATGGCATGCTACATAAATTCGTGGACGAGGACCACACGCAATTCAGGATCGTGGTTCCAACGACGTTGCAGGTTGATTTAGTTTGGCTCGCTCATCACGTTACAGGTCACGCAGGGAGAGATAAAGTGATTGCTACACTTCGGGAAACTTTTATCTGGAAAAATTTGAGGAAAACTGTTCAGCAGGTACTCCTCACTTGCGACATTTGCCAACGGGTAAAACCCAATCCATACCTACTTAAGCAAAAACCGAAGCCGTTGTTGCCAAGTAAACCTCGGGAACTGTTCGCTTTAGACTTTTACGGACCACTTCCCAAGGGAAAGAGAGGGCTTCAATACATTTTGGTATGCGTGGATGTGTTTTCAAAATTCGTCACTCTCTGTCCGATCCAGAAGGCAAATACTAGAGCCGTCATAAATCAGTTGAAGACTAAAATCATACCACGTATGGGCAAGCCCGAATGCGTCCTTACTGATCATGGGTCGCAGTTCACATCGGGAAACTTCAAGCGAGACATCGACAACTTAAACATCAAACATCATCTAAGTTCAATTAGGCATCCGGAGTCGAATCCCGCAGAGCGGATAATGCGAGAAATCGCAAAATTTTGCCGCATCTACTGTCCTAGACAACATTGGCGTTGGGTGGACGTGATTCCTGTTATTACAGAAAGTATCAACGGCACTATCCACGAATCCACCGGCCAAATTCCGTCAGTGATTCATTTCGACTGTTTCCCGAAGAGACCATGGCACGAGGTCTTAAAATGTCCACAGGATCCTAGGCTATCGGTTGAGCTATGCATACAGGAGACAGCAAAACATTTGAAGGCCCAAGCAGAACGAAGATTACGTCGTCTCCGTAACAAGAGGTACCATCGACCACTGCGCGTAGGGGAACTTGTTCTCGTTAAACGACCAACAGTTTCCGATCCACCTAACAAGTTCTACCACAAGTTCGCTGAACTGTACATCGGTCCTTACCGAGTCATCCAGAATCTCGACAACAACTCGTACAAGGTGCAAAGCATGGACGGCGCGACCGAAACCATCTACAACGCGGCAAATCTGAAGTTGTACCATACGTCCGGAGGCAACTTAGAAGACGTGGACAACGCTGAAGAACTTGGGGCAACGGAAGAAGAAGACGATGAGGAAGACGGAGAAGAAGATCGACGTGACGTGTCAGATGAAGAGTCGGGACCAAATGAGGAAGCCGAAGAAGTCAATTATTTGGAGAATTTGTTTTCACAGGGAGATCTTGGGGATGAAGAATGTCCAGAATGTCAGTACCTGGAGAACTACAGAGAAGCATTGCGTCAGATAGCATATTATTTGGAAAGAGAGAACCAGGAACTTCGCCAGAAAGCAAAGGTTTGGAAACAGTTGTGAATCGATATTGCCAATTGAATATTTAGCGACGAAATGTGTCCAGTGCCTGTACCCATTTCTTCTCGGGGAGAGGGGAATATGAACCCGACAGGGGCATGATCCAAGGACCTTAGGTTGATATCGATATCCGTAATTACGCACGCAATGCTATTAAAGGGAAAGAACGCTGAAAATGATTAATATTCATATCATTAATAGAGGTTATACCGGAACTAATTAATATTCATACCATTGAGATAGATAAATTGTGTATTTTAAAATTATTCGACGAGATTTATTTGTCTACGACTTATTGCGCAGTATTATCCTTTGTGTAGCGGGGGCCCCGCAGATGAAGCCAAGCCAACTTAGACCCGGGAGGGGTTACGAATGGGGATTCCCTGTGACATCACTCGAGAGAAGACATCCCTCCTCAAGGCTCACAGAATGAGGGGAAACTAACTTTTTCGAAACGGAATATAGGAGCCATCTTGGAATCGGACTGGCCAACTGAATTGCCTACGAGGTAGAAAATTAATAAAACTCGAATTAGGGGATCATCTCCCGATTTAAAAGGGATAAATGTTACTGGGACATTTATTTAGAGTGTTTAATGTCCTCTTCCGTGATAACTTTCAGCAGAAGAAAGAATACTGTGTTGTTTCTGCGTGGAAAAGTACTGGGGCCATCTGGTTAGTCTCATGACACGTCCTCGACGGAGGGACTTCACCCCGTGTGGTAGGGGAAGCAGAACATATTTTAATTAATTTAAAGAGATTCACCGAAGGATAATTGAGTGGTTATGTCTCAATCGCACCAACTAGATACTGGTCACCGACCATCCGTACTATTTTACCTCGAGTACGCCGGGAATAGGCGCTACACAAATTAGTGGAAGGGGTATCGCTCCCTAGTAAAAACTACTGCAGAAAGGGAGAAGAGTCAGTCGGGATTTGTGGCTTACGGACGGCGAAGCTTCGTGCCGTCGAGCTTCCAGCGATCTTTTGTTTGAGTGAATTTCAATTTAATTTACAAGTGAAATCGCGTACTGTGCGTAAATATTGCAGAGATTGGATAGACGTGATGCTAGTGTCTAAACTTTAAAGATCAGGGACGTGTCGCGAACATTAAATATAATTTGTAATATTATTATTATTATTATTACTACGGCGCTACTGTGTCGAGTAGTAACAAAGGTACGCGGAATCCGATACTGAATCGTGGATTGCGGAGTGAGGTCCGATATCGTGGCTGGACGTTCACACTGAATGTAACTACACAAATCTTGGAATAAATAGTGACGTATTGTGTGCCTCAGGAATACTGCCAGCGGTTTCGTCAACTTAGAACAATGGACTCCCGGTTGGAAAGAAGAATGGTGCCTCCAGTAACTGCTTTGGTGCCTATGGATCAGCACTAAACCAGCCATGGACTCCCTGAGCTGACAACGGGTCATCGAGATGGAGATGAGTATAAATCATAATTAATATGACGAAATCAGATTGGGCGGGGAACAGTTATCATTACCTGACGCTATAATGTTAAAGATTGTAACTTCAGTAGTGTAGATGTGCTACCATGATACACGTAGCTTCTATTTACTTTATTTAATTAGTAACACGTCTGAGCAATCAATTGTAAATAAAGGGGTAATACGATAAATTTGCATGCAGTAGTAGATTGACTTAATCATTTTATTTGGGGAAACTTGTAATTATTGATGCGTCAGGAGACTAATTGTTAGTAATTCAGAGTAATTCAAGTTAGGCTGTAGTTAGTCCAGCGATGATTATGCATGGCTGGTAAATAGTGTAATTTTATTCCGTGAGCACCCAGAACTACGAGATGTGACTTCGGAACTGACACCCAGGCCTCCACTGACATATATTTAGATAGGAAGTGTACGATTTTAATTGGAAGGCTTATCACAATTTAAGTGCAAATTGAGGAATATTTAATTCATAATTGTATTACCGTGTGACGATTTTATGAGAAATCACGATTTAGATATGGATTAATTACACCGTTATTACGAGGAAGTTAATTATGATCACGCAGTATGGTCTAATTTCCAGGTAAGTCGTGTAGGGAGATGGTGTAATGATGAACCCAATAATAATAATAATAATAATAATAATAATAATAATAATAATAATAATAATAAATTGTAGTTATGGTAATCATGCAAGTATTGGTATCATAGAAACCGGTGTCGCGTCGCGGGATCATGATATTGTAAACGAATGTGTGTGTTGAATTGAAGTGAAGTATTGAGAGCCGATGTAATTTTGTTTAATGAACAATGAAGTTCAGTTTATTAGTGAACGATCCCCGAGATGGGGTGTTTTGTTAAGAAAGGGCGTTATGCCTGTGAAGGCCGAGGCCACTGGCCACCCGCCGTGTAAAGGGGCTGGGGCAGTTGACCTAGTGAGGAGAAGTGTGGGTTTTTTTTTTGTATGCTCGTCCGCTCGTAAAATGGGAAGCCTTGAGTTGAAGAGAATGAGGGCGAAAGAATCGCCTAATAATGAAATATTCAACACGCCAGAATGATGTAGATGCTAATAAATGACACGGCGATTGTTACCAGTACTTGTTAGCTTACTGTCATTACACACTTGAGTATAATCTAGCTTAGGGTTTTCAGAGTCCAACTTCCATCCCAAGGGGTGTCAGTTCAGTTCCCGACAGCGGCATTGGTACCCCAATGCTCAACCGAAGGCTGGATGTCTCACGTGTTTACTGTATATAATTTGTGTTCTTTAAGGGCTTATGTATCTTGTTGTGATTATAATTGTGTTGCCGATGGTGTTGACCATCGGGGTGGTGAATTGTATACAAGTGAGGGTCGGTTCAAACCCGGGCGTTTGTTCCACATTTTTATGAGTTCGTTCTTGGCATTTCATTGGGGAATAGTTGTGTGTTTAGTATAGGGATTGCTCAGATTCGTTGCATGCATGTTAATCCTATTGATCAATGATGTCACATAGCCTCAGTGTCTATGATAAGTGTTTTCCCGTTCGAATCTCGTCATAATGGATCGCTCTGCGATAGATAATACTCGGATCCATCACATACGACTAAAAGTCGATAACAAACAACAACAATTGATAATAATCCATGTAATTCATTTGTATATAAATGCGTCATTACCATCATCATCATTAAGGCCTAATAAACCACTTGTATTAACCTAAACTTCAACCCGAATGTGTTCTCATTGTAATTAGGTATGATCCGTCTCCTACCCTGTAGGCCTTTAAGTTTAGTCTAGTTAAGCGCCTATTTGTTTTATTCCAACCCGTTAACGCCCTGTAGATATCATGCCGGAGCAATTAGGCGTAGGGACGGGTGCAGTATGTATACCTTTGTTTCTTCATTCTTCGTCCCTTTTACGGGTTTACGGTTGAGAGCTTCGTAGCACATGTGGATTTGGCTCAGTTCTACAGCAGATTGCCTATTCTGGTGGCAACCTTATGTGCAGGAATGTATTCACTATTGTACTGGTTGGTAGTGCGATGTATTCTGGGTGAATGAAGAAGTATGTATTGACATAAACACAAACATCCAATCCCCGAGTCAGGAAAAGTAACCAGACGTGGCTAAAATATCCAGCCCTTCCAGAATCGAACCTGAAGTTCTTTGAACCGACAGCCGTGACGGTGATCATTAAGCTATGGAACCAAAATTAAGTTTTAGTTTGCATCAGTTACACAAGTTTTATTTTATTCCGTTTAGTTCGTTTTAGTTTTACGTCCCACTAACTATTTTTACAGTTTTGGGAGACCGCGACGTGCGAGAGTTCGTTTACGTGCCAGTAAATTTTCCGACACAAGGCTGACTGGACTGAACTGGGACCGAATCCACCAACTTAAGCTCAGACGGCCAGCTCTACTGTCTGAATTCCTCAGCCCAGCTAGTTTACGGTAGTTTAGTTCAGAAAAATGTCTAGATTATTAGATCAGCACCTGAGTCATTAATATTCCAAGTATAGATGATATAATAGATAATAATAATAATAATAATAATAGATATAAGAATACAGTACTAAAGACGTTTAAAAACATATGAAACATGGAAACAAAAGTATATCTAGGCCTAAGTTTCAAAAGATTGACGGATAACATAAGGAAATATAAATTTCAATGAATGAATATACAGAACAGAAGACCAAGAAGACTTTATTTAAGAAATCTTCATAAGTTTTCCACGATTTTCACTAACCGACGAGTGAAAACTATCCATCATCCCGCTAATTTCGTTCAGTGATCTCATATGCCAAAGGTTCCTGTATGTTTCTGTTCTGCAGTTCGGTAAATTTAAGGTGACTACAATCTGTCTGGTGTTATGAGAAGTGACAGAAATTTGGTAGTAACTGAAGTAAATTAGGACAATGTAGCAAATATCGTTTACTTTAATCTAGTCCAGTAAGAAAAAAAAATATGTCTTGTATTGTTTTGATTTGTTTTGTTTTTTGTTTGTTTTTGTTTTGTCCACGTGAATAGGTCACTACATTGTAATATTTCTCTAATTATAATTCGCTAAATATGAGCAGAGGTTTGAACCCAATCTTACAAATATTAAAAGACAGAAAATAAAGCGTTTTCTTATTATAGAACCGGAAACGTGACTGGGTCGTTCATAAAGAATGCTTATCATTTGCTGGGTAGTATATTTCTTTTCTATAGAAAGCAAGGACCAGATACATTAATGTTTGCACAGCACAACTGTATGATTTATTAAGAGCAAAAGGCAGTTTGACATTACTCACAGAATTCATGTGATTTCAAAACATGCGCAATATCCTGTAGAATGTACTCTCACGGGACTGTATACCATCTCAGAATATGAACTGTTTTAGACATTCGAGAAGAGATTTCAGCTAACCCATACAAATATTTTCTTTACAGTTAATTCTATTGGCACAACCGTAAATCTGCTTTTCATAAATAACCATTAACACATCAATGATAGGTTGTGTACAGTCAGTTCTTGATGCCGTTGCGTTAACATTCAGAGTGGGTTATTCTTAGCCGTAGCAAAGGAAAATGTGTAATTCTCCCACCAAGCATCTGAACTCATCAAGGTTTGTGTGGGAGGAAGGACGCTGAGGAATGCTTGGAGTTTGGAAACGAGCAAGCCATGAAATACAATCTTGTTTTAAGTCTGCGGAACACATAAGTGTGTGACTGTTATGGCTCTGCAAAGTGCAAACAATTCCGGAAGCGTGGAAACAGCTGCGTTTAAGATTTATCGTTCTTCTAATGTGAGCAAAGTGAGTAGTGTGTATGCACAGGGCCCACCCGTTCTCCCTTACAACCCTTCTGGAGTGAATCACACAAACGTGCTCCTATTACACGGTTCAGAGCCCACTCTAAGTACACGCAAGAAACATCTGTAGCGAACTAAACGTGACCTTTATACTTCAAATTGTGTATTTCGTCTCTTGATTCACTAAAACCATTCTCGTGTTCTGTACTTGCTACGAGTGTGAATGCTTACTGATGTCACAGTATTACGTCCACATGCGTAACAGTAGTTGAATATTGTCGAATGCCATGATCAATCCAGACAAGAAAGATGTTATTCCTTAAAAATTGTAATAAACCTTATCATGGGTATGTTCCATATGCCTTTTCCTTTAAGTTTCTATTTTGTAACGTGAAAATAATTGCAGGAATCATAAATGAACGACGGGAGTTCTACCTCCCACTAACTGCTTTTATCATTTGATATCAAGATGCTTGAATTTTGTCCGGTACGAGTTACTTTATGTGCCGGAAAAGTTACCGACACGATACTGGCGTATTTCAGCACCTTTAATTACCCCTGACTGAAATGTAATCAATCTTGAGTTCAGAAATGCAGCGCTGTAACGTCTGTGCCACTCATCCCGGATGTATGTATGTATGTATGTATGTATGTATGTAATGTATGTATGTATGTATGTATGTATGTATGTATGTATGTATGTATGTATGTATGTATGTATGTATGTATGTATGTATGTATGCAGTGCTGTAGTCCCAAAATGTTTACCGGGTATACTCTAAGTCACAGTGTCAGACCCCTTGAGAGAATTGTCAACGTTGAGGCCTTTCGGTTCAGACGGTTTAGGGTTCGACTGGGTTGGGGATTTTAATCGTGTCTTATTAATTGTTCTGGCTCAGGGACTGGGAGTTTACCCAACACTTCCCTCGTCATATTCAAACAACACTCCACACTACCAACCACCACCCAAAACATGCAATAGTGATTACATCTCTTCACTTAGTGTTGGTGTCAGGAAGGGCATCCGGCGATGAAACAGGGCCAAGTCTACATGTGCGCATACGCGACCCTACAGATGGAAGAAAAGCGGCAGAAGAAGACTAAGTCAGGGCATGACAAATCCCGGAAGCCAGACAACCCTGGCGTCTGAAATTAGTTACAATTTGACATGAAGGAGGTGCATATAAGGTACTTCAAGATGAAAAAAATAAATCCATACTTTCATCCTCTAATTTGCTTAGATAGTAGTCTTCTTCTGGACCAACGTCCAGTTATTTATTTAAAAACTCCAAACTGCGTCTTTTGATTTTAATCACTATTCTCACTAATAATTTCGTGTGGCTATTTCTAGCCGGGTACAGCCCTTGTAAGGTAGACCCTCCGATGAGGGTGGGCGGCATCTGCCATGTGTAGGTAACTGCGTGTTATTGTGGTGGAGGATAGTGTTATGTGTGGTGTGTAAGTTGCAGGGATGTTGGGAACAACACAAACACCCAGCCCCCGAGCCATTGGAATTAACCAATGAAGGTTAAAATCCCCGACCCGGCCGGGAATCGAACCCGGGACCCTCTGAACCGAAAGTCAGAACGCTGACCATTCAGCCAACGAGTCGGACACTATTCTCACTGTAACAAGCTCTTGAATTGGTGTGTGTTGCAGTACCGTGGATTTTCAACCTCGTCTTCGCATATTGCACAGTCTTAAATTGATCAACTGATAGGGTGTTTGAATCAATAAGACCTCGAACAGTGATGACCTTAAATCAATGATGAACTAAGGACATGATCTTATTCTTCAAGCTGAACCTTCGATGTTCGCGATTATGAGCGTAGTCGGAGAGTAAAATCTCACTGGCGGAACGACTAAATTTAAAAAGCAACAAAAACAACAAAGCAGAAAATATACGCAAGAAATAAGAAGGCATACTCTAACGAGTGTACTTCAACAGAGTGTATTCGGCGTATACCCGTATATACCCTCGACTACATTCTTGTATGTATGTATGTATGTATGTATGTATGTATGTCGTCCTATATATGTAAGATGAAGGCTTGAAATTTACTTATACGAGCCTGAGAATCAAATGAGATTTAATGTTTTTGGCTTGATATACCACTAATAACTTAAAGTACTCGGAGACGCCTAAGTGTCGGAAGTTTGTCTCGTGGGAGTTCTTTTACGTGCCGGTAAATGTACGTACGCATCGGCCGGCGTATTTCAACTTCTTCATATAAACCGGACTGATTCGGGTTCGAACCCTCCAACCTGGACTCAGAAGCCCAGCGCTCCAACCGTCTCCTCCACTCAGGACGGAGAGAAACTGCTGTCATATACTTAATCAAATAAATCAGTATGAAATGAAATGTCGTATGGCTTTTAGTGCCGGGATATCCCAGCACAGGTTCGGCTCGCCAGGTGCAGGTCTTTCCATTTGACGCCCGTAGGTGACCTGCTCGTCGTGATGAGGATGAAATGATGATGAAGACAACACATACATCCAGCCCCCGGGCCATTGGAATTAACCAATTAAGGTTAAAATCCCCGACCCGGCCGGGAATCGAACCCGGGACCGTCTGAACCGAAGGCCAGTACGCTGACCGTTCAGCCAACGAGTCGGACAAAATAAATAAACCAGCATTTCCAATCGTTCATTCTCTGTGTGAATTTACGTGCTACTATACTGACACCCAGGTAGGCGTCCGACTCGTTGGCTGAACGGTCAGCGTATTGGCCTTCGGTTCAGAGGGTCCCGGGTTCGATTCCCGGCCGGGTCGGGGATTTTAACCTTAATTGGTTAATTCCAATGGCACGGGGGCTGGGTGTATGTGCTGTCTTCATCATCATTTCATCCTCATCACGACGCGCAGGTCACCTACGGGTGTCGAATAGAAAGACCTGCACCTGGCGAGCCGAACTTATCTTCGGACACTCCCGGCACTAAAAGCCATACGCCATTTCATTTTTTACCCAGATAGGCTTAAAAGACAGAGGTGAAAATCTCGCCTTTTAAGTCTGCTTAATTCAAACTGTCACTTGGTCATTACCTCCTGAGATTGATTTGTTTCTCTCCACACGTCTGTAAACACTATCAGGTCGGTTAACCTTAGGGGTGTAATCAGTCGAGATGGGATGTCAAGACAATACTCTTAGGGTGAAATCGCCAGAAGACAAATGAGAGGAGGTAATGCGTCTTTTGTTCGCGAGCAACAGGGGAGGAGAACATTCCAAACACTTCATGTGCTGTCCCCTCCATCACAAGCGTTAGACCGTATCACTCGTCATTTATACGGCAAATGAACCCGCTCCCTATAACAATGGTATGATGAACACGAGGCAGCACATTTTTTTTAAACAAGAGAGTGATTATGAAGGTGAGAACATATTATAAAACGTTCTCTTCTATTTAAATGTTAGTAACAAATAATAATAATAATAATAATAATAATAATAATAATAATAATAATAATAATAATAATAATAATAATACATATTATTATTATTATTTGTATCAATTTAGGAAGGCTCGGCTTGTGCCGGTAACATAACGGGCTGACTCGGCCTAAGCAAGGAGTTACCCTCTTGATTATGAAACTACAGGTACATATACGTACAAATATTTACAACAGAAATAATTACAACATATACATTTATACAATAAATACAAACAACTTCAGACTTCTTATGTCCCCGTTTTGGGAATCTGTTCTTCAGTATTACTGGAACTGCGCCCTGGAACTTCATGCTATTTGGCATGAGTCAGAGGAAAAGTCGTTCCTAGGAACTTTCTCACCATGTGGCAAGTGCTCAGGAGGGTGGTGGCTCTCTGTAGTTGTACATATGTGTGATGATGCAGGTTTAATGCGGCCAGAGAGCTGTGCAAGCATTTTGGAATAACACCGGTACATGATACTACTATCGGAACTGTGGTGACTGATTCTTGTTTCCACAGGCGTTGTATTTCTATTGCCAGTTCTGTGTATTTTGATATCTTTGTGGCTATTGTTATTTGCAGATTGGAGGTGTTTGGACAAGCAATTTCTATAAGGGATGCGGATCTTTTTGATTTATCGATTAGAATAATATCTGGCCTATTGTTGCTGAGCGTGACATCGGTTATGACTTCTCGGTCCCATAGTAGTTTATATGAAGAGTTTTCGAGAATGGGTGGAGGTGTATATTTCCAACGTGCAGTTGATGACTGAAGATATCCACATTTTACAGAAAGTTTCAGGTGAATGATTTTTGCTACCTGATCATGTCGGTGCTTATAATCGGTGTTGGCCAAGTGTGGGCAACCAGAGTTGACGTGCTGTATGCTCTCTGTAGTTCTGGAACATTGTTATTCTTATTCTTATTCTTATTCTTATTCTTATTCTTATTCTTATTCTTATTATTATTACTATTATTATTATTATTATTATTATTATTACTATTATTATTATTATTATTATAATGAAAAGTTTCAGAATAAGGCCATTGAGGAAACCGTCAGGAGGAATAATACTCGTGATTTTTACCATACTTTCATATCTGAACTTACTGGCTACCATGCCCCTTGGCAATATTTCTAGAACGAAAACGCCGATCTTATTCAGAATAATTATGACTATTGTGAACGTTTAGCTCAATATGTTGAGTCTTACTCGACTGCCCTCCTCCACCATCAAGGATTACAAATTTCTGGTCCATCCTTCATTTCGTTATATTCTCTTCCTCCTGATCGAAAGAAATCACCCAAATCATTGCTTCTCTCCCCAGCGACAGGACTTCAGTTGCCGAACATCTGAAAATGTTTGGTTTCAATAATAATTGCCAAAACTGATGATACACACTCGTGATTTTTACCATACTTTCCTATCTAAACTTACCGGCTAGCATGCCCCTTGGCAATGTTTCTAGAACGAAAATGCCGATCTTATTCAGAATAATTATGACTATTGTGAACGGTTACACTGATACACTGATACACTGAGTGGCCAAATGTCAAGGGAAGGGGTTTCCCATTTGGAAATGTGCCGTGTGTGACACCTGAGTGTTGCGGCTAGCTGCGGCGTAGCGGAGCAGTATGTCACAGACACCAGTATCGAGAAGATGGCAACACGTCGCGAGTTAACCGACTCTGAACGTGGGATGATCATCGGAGCTCGGCGCATGGGTCATAGCATTGACGATACTACACGCGAATTCGGGTTTCCGAGGTCAACAGTGTCGAGGGTGGATGATCAATATCGCAGATAGAATGTTACCACCCTCGTAAACCACCTCACGGAAAGATCACATCGCCTCAGCGGAAGTACACCGGGCGCTCGACGGGATACTATGAGACAGATCACCGCCAAGTTGAACGTTGGGAGTCAAGAACCCATTTCTCCACCATCAAAGATTACAAATTTCTCGTCCACCCTGCATTTCTTTATATTCTCTTCCTCCTGATCGAAAGAAATCACCCAAAAATCCAAGTAATATACATAATTTCAACTCCCATACGCCATTATCCACGCAGTAGCCATTAACAGCGCTGGACTGTTAGCGAGCCAACTGCACGTCATTGGCTTCATCAGCCGGTGACCAACTCGAGTCCCTTCCCTTTGCTGACCCCTCGACACAGAGCTCAACGACGTACATGGGCCCGCGAACATCGGCAATCGACCATGGAACAGTGGCGGCGTGTGGTATGGTCCGCTGAACCCCGGTTCCAGCTGTGTCAGCTAATGGACGCGTGAGAGTGTGGCGTATGCCCCATGAAGCTATGGATCCTGCGTGTCAATAAGATTGTGTCCAGGCGGAAGGTGGCTCAGTTCTGATATTGGTAGCGTTCTTATGGTCGCAATTAGGCCCCATTTTCCGGCTTCAGGGAGCGCCGACAAGTGCACATTGTGTGGACATTCTTTCAGACCGGGCGAGTTGGCCGTGCGTTCAGGGGTGCGCGGCTGTGAGCTTGCATCCGGGAGATAGTGGGTTCGAATCCCACTATCGGCGGTCCTGAAGATGGTTTTCCGTGGTTTACTATTTACAGTCCAGGTAAATGCTGGAGCTGTAGCTTAATTGAGGCCACGGACGCTTCCTTTCAATTCCTAGGCCTTTCCTATCCATTCATCGCCATAAGACCTATCTTTATCGGTGCGACGTAAAGCCGATAGCAAAAAAGTAGCATTCTTTCAAACCATCTGCATCCCTTTCTGGCCCTAGAGTACCCTGTTTCAGCAGGACAATGCTCCACGTCACCGCTCGGTGGTAACATGCTGGTAATTGGAGGAGCACTCCATTGATGTTACGACCATGGATTGGCCCTCCAGATCCCCCGATCTAATCCAGTCGAGCATTTATAGGATGCTGTCGATACTTGTTTACGCTCCATGAACTCCGCACCAACTACACAAGACCAATTGTGGGTAGCAGTGCAATATGCGTGGGTCCAGATCCCTCCAGAACGATTCCAACACCCTGTAGAGTCGATGCCTCGTGTATTGTTGTCGTTTTGTGGGCTCACGGAGGAGCAACACCTTATTAATATCACATTCAGTGTCTTTCCTAGACTTTTGGCCACTCAGTATATATGGGAATTAGAAACTATTCCTAAGAGTGCTAATCAACTCCTATATAAGCTTTCTATTAAAAAGGCAATACTTCAGATGTGGTTAACTAACTCTTCATTCAGTTGCCTATAAAATCCTTAAAGGTCGCATTGAAGCTATTTGTTTATTCGCAGATTCACCTGCTTCCGTAAGACTCACTCGTGCAGCGAATATCGAGTAATATCATAACCAGATCTCTTCGCGCCAAACAACTTGTATTGACTTTTGCTGATTTCAAGAAGGGCTATGACTCAGTCGACAGATTCAGTCTTCTTTATATCCTCAAGGAGAACGGCATGAACAACAAGACACGTTCCATTATCAAACTCTGACCAACACCTATTGACAAGTGAAATTCATGGGGGAAATCTCTAGATCCTTTGAAATTAATACTGGTGTTCGTCAAGACGATGGGCTCTCACCCATTCTTTTCAACTCTGTTCCTGGAAAGGTCATCAGCCAGTGGTGAAACAGAGTATCCATCTGACCAATAAAGTTATTAGGCTGGGCAATGGATCCAAAACACTTCATATTAACTGTCTTCCCTTTGCTGATGATGTAGTCCTAATGGTAGATGACCACAATATCGTCTTTCTCTAGGTTGAAACAAGAAGTACCTGAAGCTGTTAGTCTCCAGGTACCTTCTGAAAAACCAAAGTAATTGTACCTGTTCGTCACAATACCGCTGCATTTCTCGATACCATTTATTTTAAGTATTTTGGAGAGATTATTTCCTTTAAAGCATCTGAGAAAGAAGTTCTGAAACTATCGTGCTACACGCGTGGAGACCGCATTCCATCTTGAAAACCCACTTATCAGTCCAGATTGACCTTATAGCAGTCTAAATACTGCAATACACCATAGTAGTGTGTACGGAAGCCTTTTGTGCGGCTGAATGACTGGTCCCCACTCACCACGGTGATATAGACAAGATCCAAATAAAAGAGAGGAATTTCCAACGAACTGTCTCGGCCAACCTCAGAATACTGAGGGAAAATATCTCCTGAGGTCAAATACAGAGCTGCACTCTAAATTTGAAAAGATTTTAAAAGATTGTACTTGTTATTAGTAGGTAATACCGATTTATGGTCATCTGTCTCGATTGCCTAACACCGCAATATCTCGAAGAATTCTTCTTATGACTTGGAAATGTATCACTCCACGGTCAACAGAAGTGAAGGAGGATCTGGCCGGTGTCTCAGAGTCACTGACACAAGAAAGAAGTAAGTTCAGGACCTGAGTACATGGGTTAAAGGATTTTACGAAAATAATGAGAAGACGACCTGGTGCAAAGTAGTTCGAAGAGCGAAGAACTGCATTCTCCATCAATACGAAGGAATACTGGAAATCCAGAAAGGTTGGCAAGTGTTAACCGTGGTCCTAAGATATGTTTAAGAAAGCATAGTGCTCCAAAAGGGTTTTGAGGTGATGTTGGCCAGAGGTCTGTTTCCGGACATCTAGGTGTGCTGTTTTGGTTACCATCTACGCTTTAAAAAATTCTGCCACGCGTGATAGTACTTGGATATCAGAAAGTTTGGACCGAAGTCCAGCTGGTTAGGTCTGACAGAGTTAAACGAGACCAACAATTTAAAAACCTCGGTAAAAAAATCAGTAAACCGGAATTTAAACAATGTTCTGTATTTCTAAACATAAAACTAAGACATTGCAATACATCCAGTAAACCATAATGTCTTTGCGGATCGGAAGCACTAAATTTGGACAGGAAAGAAGAAATGAGAAAAATTCTAGTCTCAAAATTCACTGGCTAGCAAGACAGAAACAAACAACACGGATATTCATAGCGGCATTCAAAAATGATTTAAATTTTACGGCGCATCAAAAGAATGATCCCTTACAGAATCACAAAGAAATTACTCAAATTCTATGATGAAAGGTAAGTAAAGCCATATTATCAAATCTATCAGCGAAATCAAAAATGACCTTTAATCGGCAATTACACAAGAAGTCATCCAAAATTAAGAGATACTTAGATCTAAAATTCACAAATGCAAATTTACGAAGAGTAAAAAAGAACAAGTTGGACCACAGAGCGAAAAGACGCCTACAACAAGAGACATTTACAAATATGTGTAGAAAGGAAGGCAAGAGAACGCCTCCATTTTGCGTAGTTCTAAAAGAGTATCTTGGGACTAAGAAGAAATGTATGTGCAAGGGAAAGCCGAAAGTCTTTGCCCCTAGATTTTCAGCCACAATTAAAAACATACTGTACAGTAGAACACTGTTAATCCGACCTCCGATGGTTCTACTTTCCGCATAATCTGACCATGCCACAGTTCTAGACATATATTGCACGTATGGACATTGTAGATATGTCAACACTTGAAACGTTACATACTATACATAGTTGAGTCAATTAGCTGATGCTACTTAACCAACCAGAACATTCTGTTGAGTATGTATCGTTAAATCAATTTTTCTTGACAAGTGAACAGTTTTTGTGCTTTTGGCTTTCAGTTTAGATACTCGTCACATTATGGAAACCGTAAAGTGTCAACTTTAGGATAGAAGTTCCGTGCTTGAAAGATTAAACAAAGCTGAATCCCTACAATAAATTCCAAAGGAAATTATTGTGGGCCTTACTACGAGTTAAGACTCTAGGAACAATAGCAAATACATAAATAGATTGTACAATGTGATTTTTAATGAAGAAGAACCTAGAAATCATAAAACGTTGTACTGTTAGATCGTGCTGTTTGGTTGCGCTTTTCGCAGGAAAGAAGACAAGGAACTCCATTCTCTAGCCATATTATCATGGAAAAGGCGCTTATTTTGAATAAAATACAGGAAGGAGAAAATTATACTTTTACCCGGAGTGAAAGCTGTTTGCGTCACTGGAAAACCCGTTATGGGATTCGAAACGTGGTGATTTCAGGCGAGAAGCTTTCAGCTGATGACATACTGTAGTATCAAGTACATTTCATTCGCAGTTTGTAAAAAGAATTATTAAGGAATATAACATAACAGCAGATGAAGTGTATAAAATCTGGCCTGAGCAATAACATGCTTCCGCAAAGAACTCTTGCCGCAGAGGAGAGCGTGACTTTTGCTAGTTGCAGTAATGCCGACGGTAGTTATAAATTACCACTATTTATAATCTGCAAATCGAAAACACCGAAAGCAAACAAGAATATGAATTTATCACCCTCGCCAGAGTATTATCGCCATCAAAAATCGGCCTATACGGACAGCTGTTCTTTGAGCAGTTTGTGCCTGAAGTTTAATAACATTTGAAATCATAACGACTTCCTGTATGTGTCCGTTTGGTGTTGGAAAACGAGCCATCATATCCATCTGAACATGAACAAAAAGGGGGAATTAAAGCTGTAGATCTTCCATCCACCGTCCCTTTTCTCATTCAACCCATGGATCAACGGATAAATGAATGGCTAAAGAGGAAATTTGCCGTTACCTACATAATTACGGATAGTACTAATTCGTAGTGCTGGATTACTGTTCGTCGTTACCTACACGACTACTACAAATAGTAGTAAATCGTAGTGCTTGATTACTGTTCGCCGTTACCGGCACGAAATAGTAATAAATCGTAGTGCTTGATTACTGTTCGCCGTTACCGGCACGAAATAGTAGTAAATCGTAGTGCTTGATAACTGTTCGCCGTTACCTGCACTAGTAAATCGTAGTGCTTGATAACTGTTCGCCGTTACCTGCACGATTACTACAAATAGTAGTAAATCGTAGTGCTTGATTATTGTTCGCCGTTACCTGCACGAAATAGTAGTAATTCGTAGTGCTTGATAACTTCGCCGTTACCTGCACGAAATAGTAGTAAATCGTAGTGCTTGATTATTGTTCGCCGTTACCTGCACGAAATAGTAGTAATTCGTAGTGCTTGATAACTGTTCGCCGTTACCTGCGCTAGTAAATCGTAGTGCTTGATAACTTCGCCGTTACTTGCACGAAATAGTAAATCGTAGCGTTTGATGACTGTTCGCCGTTACCTGCACGAAATAGTAGTAAATCGTACTGCTTGATGACTGTTCGCCGTTACCTGCACGAAATAGTAGTAAATCGTAATGCTTGATAACTGTTCGCCGTTACCTGCACTAATAAATCGTAGTGCTTGATAACTGTTCGCCGTTACCTGCACGAAATGGTAGTAAATCGTAGTGCTTGATAACTTCGCCGTTACCTGCACGAAATACTAGTAAATCGTAGTGCATGATGACTGTTCACCGTTACCTGCACGAAACAGTAGCAAATCGTAGTGCTTGATTTTCCATGTATTTATTCCTGCGTTTGATTTGTGTTTGAAACGGACTGAGTAGGCCTAGCTCGGATGGTAGAGCGCTGTCCTTCTGAGTCCAACTTGCCAGGTTCGATCCTGGCTCAGTCCGGTGGTATTTGAAGGTTCTCAAATATGTTAGCTTTGAGCCGGTAGGTTTATTGGCACATAAAAGAAATTCTGCGGGACAAAATTCTGGCACCTCCGAGTCAAAAGTAGTTAATGGGATGTAAAACGAATAGCATTATTAAAACAACAATCAGGCACCACCAGCAGGCCTAAAATACGTTTCGTTGATTTTCCCGTTTCATTTCCAGGCAAATGCTAGGATGATACCCAACGTACATACGAAGGCTACTTTATTCCCTTCCTCTGTAAGTAATGCCTTGGAAAATATTACTGTACTCCCCTGCATGTCGGAAGAATTAACTAAAAGAGGAGACTCTTACCCGCTCGCTTCATGTGATCGTGGGTTAGAGAACATGGGTACCCCAGTCGAGGCTGGTTTTGGTCTAATATTTCTTCCACCTGTGACAGGTTCCTCACTTTCATCCTTCCTATTAGTTGCCCTTTTGTCAACTCTGTTTCTCTTCCGACCCCGATCGTATTAGATTTCGTTTTCTGGTTCATCATGTCTTCTCCCTGTCTCTGTTGATAACTTCATATATTAAAGGGTCACACTTTCTCCTTCTATTCTTCTGAAGACTTGATAACCGTAGACGCATGGGCCAAAAGTCACGGACTGAAATTAAGCATATCAAAATCCCAGGCAATAAAAAATTAGCCCATCAAAATCCTAGTCAGTAATAATTGGTTTCTCTAAATTACTTCGCAAACTCAGTCGAACAGCATCACCACAGTTGTCCATAATCGGCAATAGTAAGGGAACTTGGTGTAATATTTGACGATTATCTGTCATGGTCTGCCTACACTGTCTCTGTGTAGGAGAATATACGTATTTATGTTCAGTCCTCAGCCCGAAGGCTGGTTGGATCCTCAACAGCTCCGACATCAGCTGTTATAGATGGCCTAGACATCACTAGGGAAATGAGGAGTGAGATAGTTTCCCGTTGCTTTCCTCATCGAGCCAGAAGTTTGCTATTATATCCTATAAGCAACATTTTCACACATTGCCACAGAAAATTTACCTTAGCTTTTAAATTAAAGAAAATTCTTGTTGAATCACTAGCATTACCTCATATTGATTTCTGCGATATAGTTTACAACAACCTATGAGTAGCATGGGAAAGGAAATTACGGTGTGTTCAGAATGCTTGTATGAGATTTACCTGTGAGCATCGTTACGCTGACCATGTCACACCGTCGTGCACGCAGCTCAGATGGCTTCGCTTGCAAGAGCGTCATATACTTCTTTGCCTTTTGCATAATATTAAAACTTCTCAAACTCCTCCCCACAGACCATAACAAAAGTACGCGATCCTGCAGCACCATGTGCTTTCCTGAACACAGAGCTACAATCTATGCTAAATCATTCGCTGTTACCACAGCCCAACAATGGAATCTCCTACCAGTGAGGTGGTGATGGTGGTGATTATTGTTTTAAGATGAAGTACAACTAGAAAACCATCCTCTATATAACACTAATAAGAGAGAAAAAATGGAAGGGGTCCGACACTTCGAAAAATGAAGGTATCAGCCAAAGAAAGACAAGGGCCACGAAGGGCGTGAAAATGAAAGACTCCCTAGCCCTCGCAAACCTAATAGCGTCGGGGTCGGAAAAGAACAAGAGTTGACCAAGGGGCGTCGGATATGATAGATGAAAATGAGGAGCCTGGCACAAGTAAGTGGAAGCAATGTCAGGACTCAGCTGAGGGCCCCGTGGTCGCCAACCCACGCTCCAAAGTTCAGAGCCCCTGGGGCCGCTTTTAGTCGCCTCTTACGACAGGCAGGGGATACCGTGGGTGTTATTCTACCGCCCCCACCCACAGGGGAATCCTACAAGTGAATGTCAGAAGCATATCTAGCAATTCGGCTTTTAAACATGCCTGTGTCGAAATACTGGAAAAACTTGAATGAATCGTCTAGTAGTGACCTCAAAACACCTCCACCTGCTTCCTCTTCATCATTATTTCACCCTCCTGTTGATCATTTTCTTCCTCTTCTTCGTACTATTTCTTGTCTTCACTTCTGAATTGAAGGCGATATTTCGGTGTCTTCTTGCAATTTATATCTTTCTGAAACGTTTTTTAAAAATCAGTATTTAATATTCATATGCGTTTGTGTCCGTACAGTATGTATTTCGTATGATATGATTCTACCTTAATATCACTAGGTTTGATTATTGTTTCATTCTATTACTGTGATTCTTGGTAACATATTTTCTTCACCATATTGTTATTATACTTTTGCTCCATTGAAATATTTATTATTAAGTGTGTTCAAGTTAAGACTGGTTAGGAGTAAAACAGGGAGTACCGGTAAATCCCTAACTTTGATGTATGTATGTTCAGTCCGTCAGCCATTCCACTGGTGGGATCCTCAAGAGCTCTGCCATCAGCTGTTTAGATGGCCTAGGCATTACTGAAGAGGCGTACTAGGGAAATGAGGAGTGAGGTAGTTTCCCTTGCTTTCCTCACCGAGCCAGAGTTGCTATTACATATCAATCTGCCAAGCCCACTGAAATGCATACACCAACCGACCCTATGAGCAACATTTTCACACCATTCATAGCAGGGACTGGCTGCAGAAGGAATGGCATTACTAGCATCGCTCATACCTCAGTCACTTTCATATTGTCAAAGCCAAGGATAAGACAGAGACAGATTTATGAAAGTAACAAAATTGCTCTAGCCTATACCAGAAGACATAGTGCACTGTAAACACTAGGTCCTGCCAGCAAAGGCATCTAACTTTGATAGGATATTTATTTTATCTTATTGGGGTGAAGAAGACAAGGTTTCCTAGCTGTGCTTCCCCGTAAAGGTATAAAACATTATCTGCTTCCCAAATTAATGCGGATACCATAACTACACAGATTATTGGGCAGCCTTCGTAAATAATAAGAACAAGACACTGTTGATCGCAATGACCCATGAAATAACAACGACAACAAAGGACGCCGACCCGTGTGAAATTTGTCCTGGTTGTAAATGACATGTTAAATACACAGTAAGAGCCCTGTACTCATGTGTAATCTGTAATGTGGACCAATTGATATTGAGAATGAAGCGAAGATCCGGGAATTGTTCCATCACGTATCGATGCATGTGGACCGGCTACGTGTGTTATGAACACAAACCATGAGGCCACGGTCGTGAGGCCGATTCGCCATGCACTTCACTCGGCGATTAACAACGAGTGTGTTCAGTTTGCACGATCATGCCACTTGAAAAACGACTTTATGTTAATTAGTATCATTTTTAATGTTACGCAAAGTAGTTCCGACGTATTTGTTACAATTCTCTTGCTCTGTAATAGGTTAAGAAAGAGTTATACTACACTTCCTGGTTGTGGAATAGCCCACTATATTACTATTATTCTTTCTTTCTTTCTTTCTTTCTTTCTTTCTTTCTTTCTTTCTTAATCCGTTTACCGTCCAGGGTTGGTTTTTCCCTCGGACTCAGCGAAGG
This sequence comes from Anabrus simplex, assembly GCF_040414725.1. NCBI lineage: Eukaryota > Metazoa > Arthropoda > Insecta > Orthoptera > Tettigoniidae > Anabrus > Anabrus simplex. The sequence goes on along the minus strand of NC_090267.1, from coordinate 313,970,355 downwards.
ATCCAAACTCTACCGCTTCAAGAGGTGTGTCCTGGAGTGAAGACTTTGGGTCTGGTGGATACAACTGGGGAGGATAAACAGCACCTTGTTCAAGTGGCCTCACCTTCCATGCTCAGCAGGACCCTCAAGGAAGAGGGAAGGAAGGAAGCGGCAGTGGCCTTAAGTTAGATACCATTCCTACATTTGCCTGGAGGAGAAATGAGAAACCACTGAAAACCACTTCGAGGATGGCTGAGGAGGGAATCGAACTCTACTCAGTTGACCTCCCGAGGCTGAGTGAACCCCGTTCCAGTCTCGTACCACTTTTCAAATTATTTACTTCTATGGTACATTGTGACCTGGTCTAATAACCACTTGCCTCATTTTTTCTAAATCATTTGCGCTATATATTTCGTGACAGTAAAATGCTTTGTCAATAAGAACTGCTGTTTGTGTTGCGACTTTCTTAAACTTTTTGCGATCTCTAATCAATTGCGTACTGTTTGTGATGATAATACGAACAAAAGAATTTCATTTTATTTTAGTAAATTCTTTAGAAGTTGTTTTACGTCGCATTGGCACAGTTAGATCTTAGGCGACGATGAGATAGGAAAGGGCTAGGACTAGGAAGGAAGCGGTCGTGGTCTCAAATTAAGGTACATTGTCCTGGTATGAAAATAGGAAACCATGGAAAACCATCTTCAGGGCTGCCGACAGTGGGGTTCGAAGCCACTATCTCCCGAATGCAAGCTCCCAGCTGCGCGCTCCTAACCGCACGGCCAACTCGCTCGGTAGGAAAATTTAATGTATTCATATACCAGTACTAGTTTAGGCTTGCATTTCAAAAGAAGTGTTCCTTCAAATTTGGTGTTCTTGTTGGGAGATACTTATATTTGGCAAGACAAAATGGGAGAAATGAGGCTGTGCTGGTTTGGGAACTTTACTAGAGCTGACATGGAGTAAAGTTTGTAACTAAAAATCGTCTTCATCCTTGATGGTCGGTAACTCTGTGTGAGACACAAGAAGCAATGGTTGGATTGCTTGCGAGAGGATATAAGAACTCTACGTATGGATATATTTGGACTCTATTCTTGTTAGTCCTAGGCAGAAGAATATAGATATCGTGTCTGATCGTTTCAACCTTTTTATTTTTTCATTTGTAATTGTAACTTTCCTTACAGCATTGTACGTTATTGCTTCTAACTCGAATAATACTGCTACTATTAATAATAATCATCATAAAAACCTTCGAAGAATTGGACCTCTTCATTTTCTGTTTAGAATTAAGAGGGGGTGGTTGCCTAATTGTACTTCACCCTGAAAAAATAATCACGAACACTATCGCGATCGGATTAAGGAGTACAAGCCCACGTCGATTTATCTGCTGATCTGGAATACACCTTTGATAACGTTGATTGACTAAAATTTTGAGATTCTGGTGGTGAGTTGGATTAGATTCCCAGAAATAAGGGTTATCCACAACCTGTGCACTGCAGTGATAAAAATGTAAGGAGCTGAAAGAAAAGTAACTATACAGAAAGAAGTTAAGCAAGGTTACAAATTGTTCCCTCTCCTTCTTGATATTTACTTAAAACAGGTGGTAAATGAAATTAAAGGGAAAGTTGAAAAAAAATCACAGATTAAGGAGATGAAATCAAAACCCTGAGATTCGCCAATAATATTCATTTTTAGACATGATACTGTATACGCTTTTGGGCTTATGCCGTGTCAAGAAAATAAGGTGAAATACTTTACGTTTCGCAGAGAACTGTGCTCTGCGTCCTCAGAAGAAAATCTCGACTGTCCACGAGACAGGCTTCTTAAACATTGACTTTTTGAAATATAGACGTTATAATAGAAGTAGAAATTTATTTATTTATTTATTTATTTATTTATTTATTTATTTATTTATTTATTTATTTATTTATTTATTTATTTATTTATTTATTTTGTGTCACCGAGCTCGATAGCTGCAGTCGCTTAAGTACGGCCGGTATCCAGTATTCTGGAGATAGTAGGTTCGAACCCCACTGTCGGCAGCCCTGAAGATGGTTTTCCGTGGTTTCCCATTTTCACACCAGACAAATGCTGGGGCTGTACCTTAATTAAGGCCACGGCCGCTTCCTTTCCACTCCCAGCCCATTCCTGTCCCATCGTCGCCACAAGACCTATCTCTGTCGGTGCGACGTAAAGCCAATAGCAGAAAAAAAAAAAGGTGTCAGTCTGCAGAAGATCAAGAGAAATGGATTAATTATATAGGAATAATAATGGAGAAGGACAACAAGTTAAAAATAAATGTCTAAAACTAGAATAACGGAATGCAATCTAATAAATTCGGGTGATACAGTAAATATCAGTGTAGGAAATGAAGTTTTTACGAAGTAAATACATATTGTTACTTCAGTAGTAGAGAGAGGGAAGGCCTAAAATGTGGCCTAGCCCAGGCAAGGAAAGCCTTCCTTAATAAAATAAATATATTTAATGAATATTGAATTTTCACGACCGCATTGTAATCGAAACGGACTTTCAACCTATTAGGTCGTGTAACGTACATTTAGTACGTGTTGAAGAGATGTTAAGTACAGAACAAAAATGGCCAACCAGACACCAGTGGGATCCGAACCCACAACCTCCCGAATTCGCGTCGGTTGCTCTATCAATTGTGCTATGGTGGCCTACGTCATCCTTGTTATATTGGAAAGGATCTAAGCTACAGGTCTGGTACTACTACCAGCACACTGTAGAGTGCGTTTACGTTGCCCGTTGGGGGCCAAGTCAATGAATATTGAATTTTCATGACCGCATTGTAATCGAAACCGACTTTCAACCTATTAGGTCGTGTTACGTACATTTAGTAAGTGTTGAAGAGATGTTAAGTACAGAACAAAATGTCCAACCAGACACCAGTTGGATCCGAAACCACAACCTCCCGATTTCGCGTCGGTTGCTCTATCAATTGAGCTATGGTGGCCTAGGCCATCCTTGTTCCGTTGGAAAGGATCTAAGTTACAGGTCTGGTACTACTACAATCACACTGTAGAGTGCGTGTAAGTTGCCCGTTGAGGGCCAAGTCAATGTATATTTAATTTTCCCACTGTTGTCTGGTTGGCCATTTTTGTTCTGTACTTAACATCTCTTCAACACGTACTAAATGTACGTAACACGACCTAATAGGTTGAAAGTCGGTTTCGATTAAAATGCGGTAGTGAAAATTCAATATTCATTGACATGGCCCTCAACGGGCAACTTAAACGCACTCTACAGTGTGATGGTAGTAGTACCAGACCTGTAGCTTAGATCCTTTCCAACAGAGCAAGGATGGCCTAGGCCATCATAGCTCAATTGGTAGAGCAACCGACGCCAAATCGCGAGGTTGTGGGTTCGGACACCACTGGTGTCTGGTTGGCGTTTTTGTTCTGTACTCAACATCTCTTCAACACGTACTAAATGTACGTAACACGACGTAATAGGTTGAAAGTCGGTTTCGATTAAATATATTTTACTTAAGAAATATATGTACATTTTATAAATATATTTTGAAAAATTTCCACTCTCAGCCTGCACTTCATGAAGGTGCCGATGACCTATATGTTAGGCCACTTTAAACAACAAGCAAACACACTTTATTGAAGTGATAGCACCTACTGTAGTGCAGCAAGAAGGAGAATACAAACTTTTGAAATGGGCTGGTACAGAAGACTACGGAGCATGACATGGGTAGATGGGAAAACAAATGAAGAAATACTGAATCAAGTTGTTGAGAGGAGAACTATTTGGCAAAATTTGACAAGAAGAAGAGAAAGATACGAGCATCTTGAAACACTCAGAAACTTTTCAATTGCTGTTGGAAGGAGGTGTAGGAGATGGGAGAGGCCAAGACATGGATATGACAAACAAATCAGAATAGATGTAAGATGCTGTAGTTGTGTAGAAATGAAAAATTAGTTCGGGATAGGGTGACATCTAACATCATCAAACTCATCTTTAGACTGACGGCCCAAAAACCAATATAAACAACGTAGCCCTTGTAAACAAATTACTTTCATCTGGAAATAGATCAATCGTTCACTCGATCTTCTTTGTTGCTACCACGTCAACTCTAATACCGTTATTCTGTTTCGGCATAACGTATAAATATTATCCCTGCTAGACCTTGGACAAAAACGACAGCTGTTCAACCCGAAGGCCTTCTGATTACGAGGTGATTTGTGGTCAGTGTGACGAACCATCTGAGCCGTTATTCCTGGCGTTTTAGACCGGATGCGCTATCTAACTATCAGATAGCTCCTCAGTTGTGATCCTGACCTGGCTGGGAAATGAACTCGTGGCCTTCGGATGAGAGGTAGGCCCTCTACAGTTAAACCACGATACCGCAGCCGACAATAAGTATTATTATTAAAATAAATGGTGTGATATAAACGAAACGTTACGGCTTAAAAGCTAAAAGTTAAAAATTCATAACTTTTTTTAACTTGCTTTACGTCGCACCGTCACAGATAGGTCTTATGGCGACGATGGGACAGGAAAAGGCTAGGAGTAGGAAGGAAACGGCCGTTGTCTTAAATAAGGTACAGCCCCAGCATTTGCCTGGTGTGAAAATGGGAAACCACGGAAAACCACCTTCAGGGCTGCCGACAGTGAGGCTCGAATCCACTATGTCCCGAATACTGGATACTGGCCGCACTTAAGCGACTGCAGCTATCGAGCTCGGTAAAAATACATAACTAATAGAGAATAACATATTATGCCTTCCAATCAACTCTACATTTCAGACGTTTAAAAATTGCTGTAAATTGTCCCCCATTCAATTTGAGACGGTGAAATGTCAGTATTTATGATGGATACAATGCAAACTGATACCTCCCATTTCTGTTTGATTTTTTTTTATATTTCAGCGGCCAGCGGCATGACGATGTTGAAACTCTGAAGATCTCCGGCATTGAATTGGGTGATGGGTAACCACGTAAATTGTTGATATGTAGAGGAAGGAGTTGAACTACCATCCTGCCTGAAGTAAACTCAGGGTCAGGATGGCTGACCAGCAGTTCGCTGGCTTAACTGATGGGCAAATCCGAGTTAGCCTCTATCATGCACTTACTGTATGATCATTCGGTCTATGGGTAGCGAACCTATCGCCTACCCAGATGCCCCCGGTTCTGTTCCTTGCCACGTCAGGGATTTTTACCTGGATACGAGGGCTAGCTCGAGGTCCACTCAGCCTACGTAAGAACAATCGAGGAGCTATCTGACTGCCCCTATTTAGAAAGCCAAGAATTACAGCCAAGAGGATTCGTCTCACGGCTACGCGTCACCTCGTAGCCTTTCGAACTGAGCAGCTACTTTTTTTTTTTTTTTTTTTTTTTTTGCTACTTGCTTTACGTCGCACCGACAGATATGTCTTATGACGACGATGGGATAGGAAAGGCCTAGGAATGAGAAGGAAGCGGTCGTGGCCTTCATTAATGTACAGCCCCAGAATTTGCCTGGTATGAAAATGGGAAACCACGGAAAACTATCTTCAGGGCTGCCGACAGTGGGGCTCGAACCCACTATCTCCCGATTACTGGATACTGGCCACACTTACGCGACTGCTGCTATCGAGCTCGGTGGACTGAGCAGCTGTCTCTTGATAGGCCTAGGCCAGTCAGGGCTGTAGCGCCATGAGGTTTGGTTTGGATTGTCATTTGCCATGCCAAAAGTAGAAATCCTCAAAAAGATTAACTCTACATTTTCAGTTTAAACCCATGGTGCAAGATGCAAGAATCCATTACGGGTTTTGGCTTTCCAGGAGAACTGCTACCCGTCTGTATGCAGCCAGTGGAGTACCTCGAGGTCAGCTTGACGGCATCTTGATTGGTTTTCGTGACTGTAATTGTTATATTATTAAAAGAGACGTATCGTCCTCTATTGCCTTCTGTGCGTAGTCGAATTAATCAATGCAACCCACGTGAGTCAATATATCTCTAACTTTACAGCCTGAGTTGGAGAGTATTTGATGATAATGATGAAAATAATAATATAATAATTCGGTTTACGTGCCCCTAGTAATTTTTTCGGTTTTTTGAAGTCACTGAGTAGCCAGAATTTTGTCCTACATTAGTTCCTTTACGTGTCAGTAAATCAATCGACACGAAGCTGACGTATTGGAGCACCTTCAAATACTATTGGACTGAGCCGGCGTCGGGCTCTCCAATTCGAGTTCAGAAGGCAAGCCCTCTTCCTTCTGAATTACCCAGTCCGGCTAGTGCATTTGAGGTAAAATTGTTGGCTCGTTAGCAAATACTGAGTGGTCATCCATTCAAAACCTAACGCTCACAATATTGCATAAACTTCAGAGAAGCTGCGGAATCTTCCACATAATCACGGCTTATGTGACGACTCAGTTTATAAACCTATTCTTAGATAAATCTAGAGGTTTGGCTACCACTATCTGAGAGTCTAATAATGAAGACACTAACGTTAGTTGGATTTAAATAGTGCGTTACACTTGTTCTGCAGGTGAATTCAGGCAACTTCAGCAAAAAGCATGATACATTAAAATGAGGAAATTTTAACCACACTTGTTCGAGACGGCCAGAGCTGAGCTCTCCTTTTGGAAGACCAGTTCTTTAACCTTCCAATCACATGGAGAGAATAGTAAAGATAGAGATCGTTTTAACACGCGATTTGCCACAAATCGATGGTGGAGTAGTATTGATGAAATTACTAAGCATGTACACATGAACGCTTTAAAAGAAGCGAATGGTGGGTAATAACCTAGAGAGATTAGTTTAATATTTCGCGCTAATACCAGCCTCTACAGCTCGCGTGATCTCTTTCTCATCAGAATTAGACCCTTGATAATACACATCCACCCGGGTGAGAAACTATATCATATGCTGTGAAGCGTAACTCGTCCACACTTGCGCCTCTTAATAAAAACTGGATCATGAATTTGTGACGCTCTTCAATCTTCCTTTAAATGCATTCTCTACTTCTGAATTCAGTCGTTTCTTTTGTTACATTTCCGGTTTAGACTGCGAACGCAGCTGTACTTCGTAATTTAAATCTGAAAGTGTGAAAATATCCATGCGTGAATTAATGACTACTTGCATCATGTATTTACTAAGAAATTGCCTTGTTCAGTGAGCATTCTGGAAGAGAGCTAACTAACCGATAAACCACTCTGCACATCAATTTCAGAGAGGTAAGATTTTGTTAGGTGATATCCAGTTATACGACCCAAAAGTTTCTCTTTTACAACGATTAGAAATAAAATGTACCATACATATGTGCACATACACTTCCATACATATATATTAATTACATACAGTTTATTATACCTCACTCAGTCTGGAAGACAAAAAGAAAAATACTTTGTATTTTCTTAATCCTTTTGCCAACCTTTATCTATAGCATAATCTTCTGTTACAAACTTAAATTGAAATCTTTGAATATTAAGTAAAACTGTCTTCTTTCAGACCTCCCTCCTCCTCTTCCTCTGTCGCCACCCTCTCTATGGTTCTAACCTACCTCCAACCTGTAATAATAATGTTATTTATTTTACGTCCCAGTAACTACTTTTACGGTTTTCGGAGACGTCGAGGTGTCGGAATTTTGTCCCGCCGGAGTTCTTTCACGTGCCAGTAAATCTACCGACACGAGGCTGTCGTATTTGAGCACCTTCAAATACCACCGGTCTGAACCAGGATCGAACCTGCCAAGTTGGGGCCAGAAGGCCAGCGCCTCAACCGTCTGAGCCACTCAGCGCGGCCCTCCAACCTGTGATAGCTCCCCAATATCGTCACTTCTCTCTAAGGTTTGTTTGGAATTCATGGGTTTCATACCTTATGATTAGAGATCGGACGTTAGGCACCGCAATTTGTATAGCAGACAGGCAAAAAGACTCTAAAAATCTTAAAAATAGGCGTTTAAGTAAGTGCTGTACTTTAAAGAAAATTTTAATTTAAATATTTTCAAAATTAGTTCTGTACTACTTGCTTATATGGCTTTCATTTTTGTATTTAACATAAATTAGCTGTAACTTGCTAAAAGAAATCAGTGTTTACAAATGTAAAATTTACCAATGTCAAATATAAGAACCGATTAAAACCAAAGTGGTGTAAGTCACATTATCTTTAATCTCAGATATAAAGGCCTTTAGTGCAGTTGTTACAGAAAATTCCACAATACTACCCAAATTGTTTTTTTTTTTCAATGAATGTGCTTAAAATCGTTTGTTTTAACAATTAGTATTATTTTTATTTTGTAAATCCTTGCTGAAAAATTATAAGGTAATAAAATAACTTACACCACTTTGGTTTTTAAACAGTTTCAAAATGTTATTAAAGAGAAAAACTGCAACAACTAAAAATGTAATGTTATTTTATTATAAAATACTATAGATCTTTATAACAATCTGAATACATGTTTGTAGAAAGTTTATTTAACATCTCACGTGTGTCCATTGCAAAACATTAGGTTACTCAAGATCACTAGTATCATCAGCATCTAGTGGCTCAACGTCTCCGATGTCAGCAGAGTCTGACGTAAGAAGGTTCAGATAGTACTCATGATGGAAAGTGTCCGGCTCCATGGTTAAATGGTTAGCGTGCTGGCCTTTGGCCACAGGGGTCCCGGGTTTGATTCCCGGCAGGGTCGGGAATTTTAACCTTAATTGGTTAATTTCCCTGGCACGGGGACTGGATGTATGTGTCGTCTTCATCATCATTTCATCCTCATCACGACGTGCGGGTCACCTACGGGTGTCAAATCAAAAGACCTGCATCTGGCGAGCCGAACTTGTCCTCGGACACTCCCGGCACTAAAAGCCACACGCCATTTCATTTTTTCATGGAAGGTGGAATGTAGGGCAAACGATCTTGCATGTCGTGGTATTTCTCTTTTGTCACTGGCCTGGGTCCGTTGTAGAGTTTTCTCAAAGGTCATTCGTAACAGATACTGGCCAGCTTAGTTTTTCTAATGGTTTATTGTTAAGCTTCAAAAATAGAAGCTCATCAGACAATTTCTCCTTGTAAAATATACGGAATTGGTCGTTTATATTGTACCAAATCCATTTTATTTTCAGTCATGACACTGGATGTGTCTTCATAAAATTTTCTCTTAGTTATGGATTTTTGCACGTTTTCTGTAGATCAGAATTCCTCACTTACTGTAGACATCACAGTAAAGTTGAAAGTTTCTTTTTTCTACCATTAATTATAACTCGAAACCAGTCACCAGGGCAAAAGATCTGTCGACACCTGCTGTAACCTACATTTCAATCGAACCAGGGTGTGCATCGTTCGGAAGGTAGGAATAACTTTTGTTCGGTGATTTCGATGTTGTTATCTCTACTTAAAACCAGTCTTAATTTGATTAATGCAATTTTACAATTCCTGTTTTTGTCCCATACAGGTGTCGCTGTACATGACCACATATTTTTATGTTGATTCTCTAGTTGCTATGTATTTGATAACACAGGCAGCGATATTTTGGAAACCCCGAGATCCGATAGTATTTTTGGCAGCACTGGTGATGGATCTTCATATATTTCTTAACGTACTGTCAATTGACCGAGTTCCACAGCTGCAGTCGCTTAAGTGCGGCAAGTATCTAGTATTCGGGAGATAGTGGGTTCGAACCCCACTGTAGGCAGTCCTGAAGATAGTTTTCCATGGTTTCCCACTTTCATACCAGCCATTGCTCGGGCCGTACCTTAATTAAGGCTACGGCCGCTTCCTTCCCATTAAACAGGCTGCCGATGTCAGTGAAGGAAAAAAAGAGACCATTTACCGCTAATGCGTACCTCACTTTAACTGAGAGATTTAACCTGCCTTTAATGCATGGGTGGTGAAAGATCTCATTTAAGGGTTCAGGGTACACCATAGAAATTTACGACCGAGCTCGATAGCTGCAGTCTCTTAAGTGCGGCCAGCATCCAGTATTCGGGAGATAGTAGGTTCGAACCCCACTGTCGGCAGCCCTGAAAATGGTTTTCCGTGGTTTCCCATTTTCACACCAGGCAAATGCTGGGACTGTACCTTAATTAAGGCCACGGTCGCTTCCTTCCCACTCCTAGCCCTTTCCTGTCCCATCGTCACCATAAGACCTATCTGTGACGATGCGACGTAAAGCAACTAGCAGAAAAAGAAATTTACGATAACGTTCTTAAAATCATTAAGTATATGAAATCAGACAAGGTAACATATTTGCATTAATATTTTGAAAGATTCTTTAAAAATTCCAAATCACCGTTTGTATGTAAGAAAGTCCAGTTTCATGGCTGAGTAGTCAGTGAATATGATATCCCTTTTTTATATAATTCCTAAATACTTGATAGTTAATGCGCATTAATATACATTTACGATACTGATATTCAATATACACTGACTGACCAAATGTCAGGGGATAGCGGAGCAGTGATGCACAGGTGTGTTGTCTGCGCACCACATGCCCCCTGTGCCAGCGGCAGTTGTATAGAAGACCTTGTGAGCAGTGGCTGTGCATGTGACAGGTGTAACATGGAACGTCGTCGTGAGCTGACACCGTTCGAACGGGGTATGGTGGTCGGTGCCCGACGGATGGGAAGTGCGATTTCGGAAGTGGTGCGGGAATTCGGCTTCACACGATCAACCGTGTCCAGGGTGTATCGTGAATGGTTGAATGCGGGTGTCACCATCCACAACGGACGAACGACCGGCCGTCCAGCCACCCTCGATGACCGTGACCGGCGACATCTGAGACGGATTGTCAATAGTGACAGACGGGCAACCGTGCAACAAATCACAGCTCAATTCAACACAGGCCGTACTAGACACGTCTCCCAGTGGAGAATCCGTAGGAACATGGGTTCTATGGGGTATGGGAGCCGGCGCCGCACACGGGTGCCACTGTTAAGCCAACGTCATCGGGCACAACGACGCGCATTTGTCGCCAGTCACCAGGAATGGACACTGGAACAATGGCATAACGTGATATGGTCGGACGAATCACGATTTCAACTGCACCATGCCGATGGGAGGCACCGTGTATGGCGCAGATCACATGAAGCGATGGATCCCGCCTGCTTCGAAGGTGTGATCCAGGGCGCTGGTGTCTCTGTTATGGTCTGGGGGTGCATTTTCCTGGCATGGAATGGGGCCCCCAGTTGTTCTGGAAGAGACTTTAAATAGTACGCGGTATGTTGAGCTACTCGGAGAGCATCTCCACCCATTTTTGGCCTTCCAGCGCCCAGACGGTTCTGCAGTGTTTCAGTATGATAACGCGCCCCCACATCGCTCCCACGTCGCCCGAGAATGATTCCAGGAACATGCAGCGGAGGTCCAACGACTGCCATGGCCACCCAGGAGCCCCGATATGACCCTATCGAGCATATCTGGGATGTCCTGGAACGCAGGCTCCGTGCCATGGATCCTGCACCCACGAACAGACCAGCATTGGCGGCCGCTCTGCAAACGATTTGGTGTCAGCTGCGTCCAGAGGACTACCAGGGACTTGTCGACTCACTTCCACGGCGTCTCACTGCAGTTCACAGGGCCAGAGGAGGCCCCACACGCTATTAGGTGACTATCCCATGACATTTACTAAGTCATTGTAGGCATATATATATATATAAAACTTCTTTTGTCCAAGACAGATGGACAGTATTTAATTTATCACCTTTTATGTGGTACATAGTGTTGTTTGTGTTATGTTATAGATCTTTATAGTCACTCGGACTGGCCGGGTTGAGTGGCTCCACAGTTGAGGCGCTGGCCTTCTGGCCACAACTTGGCAGGTTCGATCATGGCTCGGTCGGTGGCATCTGAAAGTGCTCAAACACGTCAGCCTCGTGAGTTCACGCTAGTGTTGGCTACTGAATGCATGATCCGAAGCAGTGTATCGATTCATTCAAGTGTCCGAGTGAATCGATTCACAGGAACGGCGAGCTCACGGCACACGATTCAGCTTACTCCCAGCGGACAGTGCTAAGTGGCGCACTCACTGGACGTTGACGGGGAGCCGAGCTTCCGCTGCAGCGAGACAGTGAATCATGGCACATCGAAAGAATCGTGAACGAGCGCGGCTCAGTGAGACACATGATGACATGATACACACGGATCCTTATCGGCTCACTGGACACGCGGAGAGCCGAGCTTCCGCTGCAACGAGACAGTGAATCATGGCACATCGAATCGTGAACGAGCGCGGCTCAGTGAGACACATGATACACACGGCTCCTTATCGGCTCACTGCAGCGAGACATACGGTGAGCCATGCTACACTGAAAGAATCGTATGCTATAATGGACTCTCGAGCTCAGCTCATTTGAAAATAATGCCCATTTGCATTCACTGTCCTCTTCTTACAGGGAGGTTTAAATAATAGATGGATTTATTTGCAGTGTTAAAAAAGTAGTCACAACATAATTCTGAAGTAGCTAGTAAGTAGGTGGGCTATTAGGTTATACTATTTATTAGTTTAATGAATCTTAGTATTATAACTTAGTTGACATTTGACAATTAAACTAGGCTCTAGCCTGCCCTATGACTATGAGTCATGCTCATGACCACTCAAAAGTACCTGTTTTATATTGGGAAGAACGGCTCAGTATTTTCTCAGTTCATATGTCACATCGTTGCACAAGACTTCAATCATATGTGGACAGACGCAATAACAGTATGTTGAATCAGAAAACCAGCGGGCTACTGTACATCTCAGGTAGCCTATACAAAATACGACGATCTAAAAAATCCTCAGCTGATAGAAAAATACATATTTTCAAAAATGACTGAGCGAGTTGTCATGCGGTTAATATCGCGTGGCTATGCGCTTGCATTCGGGGGATGTTGGGTTCGAATCCCACCGTCGGCAGCCGTTAAGATGGTTTTCCGTAGTTTCCCCATTTTCACACCAGGAAATGTTGGGACTGTACCTTCATTCAGGCCATGGCTGCTACCTTCCTAATCCTAACCTTTCCCACCCTGCGTCGCCGGAAACCTTCGATGTATTAGAGTAACTAGCATTTTTTCTAAGAAAGGAATTCCTAGTATGAAGACCAGATGGCAGCTGCGAGCACTGAATGCTGTTGCTGCTGTCTTACCAGCACATACTACACAGATGCAGTACAGCGGTGACCAATGAGTCGTGAATCGGATCATTGTATCGATTCAGTAGCGTGAACGGAATCAAATGAATCGATTCAATAAAATGAATCGAATGTCCCATCACTAGTTCACGCAGGTTTCACGCAGGTTTCACTCCAGTACATCAAAGTTGGTTTGTAAAGATACTTTCGTCCGGGAGCTGATTTCTTTCTTCGGAATACAGTTGATCGCAATTGCGAACTCATTGCATTCTCTTTGCTGCAACTTGACTCAATCTCATTTACAGCACTACCATCTTGGGAGAATATATTGTACATCCTGAATACTTTAAATGATCTACCTGTTCCAGTATTTTATTATTATTATTATTATTATTATTATTATTATTATTATTATTATTATTATTATTATTATTATTCATTCGGACTGCCAGACAGTTGTCCTTATTTTGGATTTTAAAATGTTGCCTTGCTTAGATCTGTACCTTTATCTTTAATTTTTTTTTTTTTAAACCGAGTAGGCCTATAACCATTGTCGCCTTGGTCTCCATCTTTTCCTTTTACCCCCCCACCCCCACCACCCCTACCACCCCCACCACCCGGCTCCATGGCTAAATGGTTAGCGTGCTGGCCTTTGGTCACAGGGGTCCCGGGTCCGATTCCCGGCAAGGTCGGCGATTTTAACCGTAATTGGTTAATTTCGCTGTCATGGGGGCTGGGTGTATGTGTCGTCTTCATCATGTCATCCTCATTACGACGCGCAGGTCGCCTATGGAGGTCAGTTCAAAAGATCTGCATCTGGCAAGCCTGTATCTCCTAATTTCGAGTTCGCTCCTGATGTTTGCACCAGCAATCATTCTCGTCACTTTCATAACTGTTACGTCTAAGATATGAATAAGATACCCTGAGTTCACGCAGGTTTCACTCCAGTACAGTAAATTTGGTTGGTAAAGATACTTTCGTCCGGGAGCTGATTTCTTTCTTCGGAATACAGTTGATCGCAATTGCGAACTCATTGCATTCTCTTTGCTGCAACTAGATTCAATCTCATTTACTACACTACCATTTTGGGAGAATATACTGTACATCCTGAATACTTTAAATGATCTACCTGTTCCAGTATTTTATTCCCGACCTGATATTCATCCTTCGGTTTCTTCCCGACTGGCATTGGAAATGAAAATTGTCATATGATACTCGCTGTATCTCTTTTCTAGCTCCAATATATTACTGTAGGTAGCAGGATTCCAGCACAGTCCGCAATAAATTAGGATCAAGTCATCGGCGAAGGCCGTCCGACTCGTTGGCTGAATAGTCAGCGTACTGGCCTTCGGTACAGAGGGTCCCGGGTTCGATTCCCGGCCGGGTCGGGGATTTTAACCTTCATTGGTTAATTCCAATGGCCCGGGGGCTGGGTGTTTGTGCTGTCCCCAACATCCCTGCAACTCACACACCACACATAACACTATCCTCCACCACAATAACACGCAGTTCTCTACACATGGCAGATGCCGCCCACCCTCATCGGAGGGTCTGCCTTACAAGGGATGCACACGGCTAGAAATAGCCACACGAAATTATTATTATTATTATTATTATTATTATTATTATTATTATATCGGCAAAGGCCAAACTTCTTACTACATTTTCATCTAACCGGAACAGAGCTCGATAGCTTCATTCGCTTAAGTGCGACCAGTATCCAGTATTCGGAAGATAGTGAGTTCGAGCCCCACTGTCGGCAGCCCTGAAAATGGTTTTCCATGGTTTCCCATGTTCGCACCAGGCAAATGCTGGGGCTGTACCTTAGATAAGGCCACGGCCGCTTCCTTCCCACTCCTAGCCCTTTCCTATCCAATCACCGCGATTAAGACCTATTTGTGTCGGTGCGACGTAAAGGAACTTGAAAAAAAAAACTGAATCCCTCCCCACCATTTTAAAAATTTCAATAAATTATCCATGTAAGCTAAGAACAACAAAGACAAAAAGTTACAGCCCTGCCTAACGCTCTGCTCCCCCTTAAACAGGAATGCATTACCCAGCTCGGTAGCTGCAGTCGTTTAAGTATTCGAACACCCGGGTTCGATACCCGGCTCTGCTTCAAAAATTTGAAAAGTGATACGAGAGCTGGAATGGGGTCCACTCAGCCTCGCGAGGTCAACTGGGTAGAGGCGCGTTCGATTCCCACCTCAGCTATCCTCGAAGTGGTTTTCCGTGGTTTCTCACTTCTCCAGCAGGCAAATGCCAGGATGGTACCTAAATTAAAACAACGGCCGCTTCCTTCCCTCTTCCTTGTATATCCCTGCCGATCTTCCCGTACCCCAACAAGGCCCCTGTTCAACATAGCAAGCGAGGCCACCTGGGCGAGGTACTGGTCCTCCTTTCGAGTTGTCTCACGCTCTAGGACACTGCCTTTGTGCCAGTAGAGCTGCGATCCCTCGCTGAGCCCGAGGGAGAAACCAACCCTGGAGGGTAAACAGATTAAGAAAGAGAGAATTAAAAATATATTGCAAGTAATATCATAACCTACCCCAAATACCACAATCTCCCAGTATGTCTAATAATATATTGCCCCTCAGTACTCCATCATTTGTCTTCTTTCGATCTACGAAACATAAAATATAGCTGATTTTTCCTCACGTAACTTTTTTTTTTTTTTTTTTTGCTAGTTGTTTTACGTCGCACCGACACAGATAGGTCTTACGGCGACAATGGAACAGGAAAGGGCTGGGAGTGGGAAGGAAGCGGCCGTGGCCTTAATTAAGGTACAGCCCCAGCATTTGTCTGGTGTGAAAATGGGAAACCACGGAAAACCATTTTCAGGGCTGCCGACAGTGGGGTTCGAACCTACTATCTCCCGAATACTGGATACTGGCCGCACTTAAGCGACTGCAGCTATCGACCTCGGTCACGTAACATCCTTCAGTTACTTTGTGCATACTGAATATCTTGTTCTGATAGCTCTCCTGGGGTCTGCGCCACACTGCTTTTCATACAACTTCCTTTTAACGATTGATCACATGCTCCTTTCCAAAATGCCTGTCAATCTTATAATGCCAATATCGTACCATATGCAGTACCGAATGGGTGTTTTCATCCTACAAATATTCGGCTACCTCTACCGGGTTTGGTGCCACGGATAGACAGAGAGAACTATGAAAATGTTAGAAAAGAAACGAAATTGTACTTAAGGTCTAAATATACGCTTAGATTAATTTGAAAAATTTGAATTTAAATCTTAGCAAAACAAAGGATATATGACCTCTACTTACATACATCACGGTGTTAACATGAAGATACAGTACATTAAAGAACGAAAAAAAAATGGATATAATGACAACTTTATGGTAGTTGAAGCAAAACTTCAAGGATTACAGCGTGTTAACAGTAAATAATACACTTAGAAATCAAGTGGAATAACCTGTTACCGGGCGAGTTGGTCGTGCGCGTAGAGGCGCGCGGCTGTGTGCTTGCATCCGGGAGATAGTAGGTTCGAATCCCACTATCGGCAGCCCTGAAGATGGTTTTCCGTGGTTTCCCATTTTCACACCAGGCAAATGCTTGGGCTGTACCTTAATTAAGGCCACGGCCGCTTCCTTCCAACTCCTGGGCCTTTCCTATCCCATCGTCGCCATAAGACCTATCTGTGTCGGTGCGACGTAAAGCCCCTAGCAAAAAAAAAAAAATAACCTGTTTGCTATAGTGAATAAGGAGAAAAGAAAGAAAGAGGTGATTTAATTTTTAAGAATTACTGGCAAAAGTGAAGATTATATTTTCAGGGAACACAAGATTAATATGCGCCTCCCCTATCCTCTAAGTCGTTCAGAGTAACGGGAACTGATGCTAAATTCAGCATGAACATTTCAATTAAAATAACAATGGAGAAAGAAGACAGGCGTTGTTTCATAATAACTAAAGGAAATACGCGCAAACAGTGAAAAATTAAGATAATACATGAATTTATTTAAGAAAATACTGTGCATTTTAAGAGAAGAATTTACCGTCGGTGGTTTTCAAACTGTGGGGCGTGAACAACAAGGGAGGCGCAAGGGTTTGGAAGGGAGTCGCAAGAGGCTTCCTATAGCTTACAAATTAAAACTGCTCTAGTTCAATATTCAATAATAATAATAATAATAATAATAATAATAATAATAATAATAATAATAATAATATATCGATAAGGAGTTCCCAATATCAGGCCAAAATGATCTGGAGATCCTGACTCCATTTTCAATAACGTACTTACATGAGACAAGCTTCTGTGCTTTTCAGCTGCGAGGTATATTTATCTTCGTACTAAGAAACCCAAAAGTATTAAGCGTGACACTTTCTAAACTTACACCATATTTTGACAAGTTTTTGTAATTATTGGAAGGTTTAAAGCTCCCGTGAAATGATGAATAATTGAGTTTACTATGATGAAATACCGAAAACACAGTAAAATAGTTTTTTTTTACAACTTGCTTTACGTTGCATCGACTCAGATAGGTCTTGTGGCGATGATGGGAGAAAGAAAGGCCTAGGGAATGGGAAGAAAGTGGCCGTGGCCTTAATTGAGGTGCGGTCGCGGCATTTGCCTGGTGTGAAAATGGGACACCACGGAAAACCATCTTCAGGGCTGCCACCAGTGGGGTTCGAACCAGCTATCTCCCGGATGAAAGCTCATAGGTGCGCGTCCCTAAACGCACGGCCAGCTCGCCTCGTTAAATGTAATTTAACGTACGTTCAAAGTAACAGTAAAATTAATTCTATATTTAAAGGAATATTGTGTGGCATTTATTTTGTGTCATTTTTATTCACAATCATAAGTTTGCTAAAAAAGTATTAAATAAAACTCATGCTAGAAATTAAGAAAATCAAAACTTTCAATCAAAAGTTATGAAATGAAACCCCAAACGACAGAGTAAAGGAGGTGGGAATTAATTTCTCTGAGTTCAAAAGGGAGCAAGCAAATAAATAGTTTGAGCGCCACTAGTTATGCAATGAACAATGCATAGTGATGACATTGTTCAATCAAGATGCATCAACGTTTACGAAGTTATAAATATAGTGTTTTTGTCACTTAGGATGTTGAGAACATTGTATTGCATTTCTAGAGCGCTAATTATAGACTTCGGGAAAACTGCATTCTAAAATTTTCCTCGGTGAGTATTCAAAAGTTAATGTTAAAAGTCAGGTTGTGATTTTCACAAATAGGAAAAGTCCTCTCAGTTTGAATTACTGCGATGATGGGGTGAAGATTCCTTATAGGAATCATTGGAAGTACCTAGGTATTAATATAAGGAAAGATCTTCATTGGGGTAATTACATAAATGGGATTGTAAATAAAGGGTAAAGATCTCTGCACATGGTTATGAGGGTATTTAGGGGTTGTAGTAAGGATGTAAAGGAGAGGGCATATACGTTTGTGGTTAAGAACCCAACTAGAGTATGGTTCCAGTGTATGGGACCGTCACCAGGATTACTTGGTTCAGGAACTGGAAAAAAAGTCCAAAGAAAAGCAGCTGGATTTGTTCTAGATGATTTCAGACAAATGAGTAGCGTTACAAAAAAGTTGCAGTCTGGGCTGGGAATACTTGGGAGAAAGGAGACGAGCTACTCGACTAAGTGGTATGTTCCGAGCTGTCAGTAGAGAGATGGTGTGGAATGACATTAGTAGACGAATAAGTTTGAGTGGTGTCCTTAAAGGTAGGAAAGATCGCAATATCAAGATAAAGTTGGAATTCAAGAGGACAAATTGGGGCAAATATTCGTTTACGGGAAAGGGAGTTAGGGACTGGAATAACTTATCAAGGATGACGTTCGATATATTTCCAATTTCTTTTGAAATCATTTAAGAAAAGGCTAGGAAAACCACAGATAGGGAATCTGCCCCCTGGGCGACTGCCCTAAAAGCTGATCAGCTGTGATTGATTGATTGATTGATTGATTGATTGATTGATTGATTGATTGATTGATTGATTGATTGATTGATTGATTGATTGATTGATTGATTGATTGATTGATTGATTGATTGATTGATTGATTGATATTTCCAATCCAAGTCCTAATTTATTAGTTTGTCCGTTTGTGAGTCAGTGGTAGAGTGTCGGCCTCTGGACCCCAAGATCAAAGATTTAAATCTGACAGAGGTGATGGGGTCCGCCTCTGTGATATAGTGGTTAGTGTGATTAGCTACCACCCCCGGAGGGCCGGGTTCGATTCCCGGCTCTACCACGAAATTTGGAAAGTGGTACGAGGGCTGGTACGAGGTCCACTCAGCCTCGGGAGGTCAACTGAGTAGAGGTGGGTTCGATTCCCACTTCAGCCGTCCTGGAAGTGGTTTTCCGTGGTTTTCCACTTCTCCTCCAGGCAAATGCCGGGATGGTACCTAACTTAAGGTCACGGTCGCTTCCTTCCCTCTTCCTTGTATATCCCTTCCAGTTTTCCCATCCCCCCACCAAGACCCCTATTCAGCATATCAGCCGCCTGGGTGAGATACTGGTCATCTTCCGCAGTTGTATCCCCCGACCCAAAGTCTCACGCTCCAGGACACTGCCCTTGTGGCGGTAGAGGTGGGATCCCTCGCTGAGTCCGAGGGGCAAACGAACCCTGGAGGGTAAACAGATTAAGAAAGAAAGAAAGAAAGAAAGAAAGAAAGAAAGAAAGAAAGAGGTGATAGGATTAATTTAGGGTGAAAAAAGTTAATTCGACACTCCACATTGGCATATAATATACGTTTGGTGACATATATGGTGTTTCTCTCCATGGCGCAACAGCCCCGAAGGACCATGGCCTACCATGCAGCCGCTGCTCAGCCCGAAGGCCTGCAGATTACGAGGTGTCGTTTAGTCAGCACGACGAATTATTCTCTCGGTCGTTATTCTTTGCTTTCTAGATGGCACATATGGTGTTTACCCGTCCATATATAATCAAACAGAGATTCATTTATCTGCCATCTAGTAGAGGTTTTTCATTTATTTTGTATTTTTCCTAGTTGTTTATCGTCGCACTATCACAGTGGAGGTATTCGGCGACGTAAGGAAGGGACAGGGCTAGGATTGGGAAGGTAGTGGCAGTGGTCTAAATTAAGGTACAGTCCCAGCATTTGCCTGGTGTGATAAATTGAAAACAATGGAAAACCATCTCCAGAGCTGCAGACGGTGGGACTCGAACCCATCATCTTCCGAATGAAAGCTCACAGTTGCGCGACCCTAACCGTACGGCCAACTCACTCGGTGGTAGAGTAAAACGCAACGTAGCAAATGACTCACAGGCTGCCTAAATAGTATCAAATAAAAATACTCCATTCTATATTCTCTCGAAATTCGCCAGAGGAGAACACAATTTCAAATGTTCCTACAGTCTGTTATAGCAACACAAGTTCAATATGACACTTGGATCTAGCTGTAGCTGAGCCCATATTATTATTATTATTATTATTATTATTATTATTATTATTATTATTATTATTATTATTATTATTATTATTATTATTATTATTATAAAGTGAATATTACAATAATAATGTCACCAACATTAGTTATCTTCTACTGCCGCTGTGTGTGACTCCTTGGGATGTAAAACACACTCGTGTTATCATTGTCGGTGCTCAGCTCCAAGTAAAGGTTCTACCATTGTTTAGTCACTAATCTATCTTTCTCTCAACTGACTATTGTATGGTAGCTTGCATGGCCTCTGTAGCAATGATAGAGTCATATAGACTGTATCATTTGTACCAATTGTACCGTCGTAATTATACCTGTGGTGGAACGCTCCTGTTCAAGTTTCTCTGCAGAGTTAGTTCCAGCCACTTTGTGCTGGCAACTGGTTCAATTACTCCTCCCTCAACTGCACAATTGTAATTGGAAGAAGATATGCGTGACTTCGAAGAAATTCATAAACTCGGTATCCTTTCCTCATCTGATTATGATGAATTACCTTTTTCTATGGTATTGAATCATTGTACGTTTAGATTTAAGCCACTAAATAATTAGGATGCTCGTGGGGAATACCGCTGTCGACCTTCTGTCAGTCATTTCCCTGTGGGTGAAGACAGCCCACTGGGGTTTTCAAATTGGGACTGTGGATCGGCGACCGCGGGGTTCCTAAGCAACAGACATTACTTCCAGTTTCTTATGAACATTCATCTTTCCTACCCTAGGTCACCGCTTTCTCTCTTCCGACCCCGATGGTATTAGATATGTAAAGTCTAAGGAGTCCACTTTCATAGCCCTTCTCGTACTTCCCATTCTTTCGACGATACCCCTCAATCTTCAAATATCGAGTGAGTTCGATGGCGTAGTTGTGAGCTGGTATTCGGGAAATGGTGTTGAATCCCACCGTCCGCAGCTCTGAAGATGGTTTTTCGTAGTTTCCCATTTTCACACCAGGCAAATGCTGGGGATCAACCTGACTGAAGACCACGGTCACTTCCTTCCATATTCTAGTCCTCTTCTCTCCTATCGTGATCATAATACCTGTCTGTGTCGGTGAGACGTAAAGTGGGACGTAAAACTCATAGCAAACAGCATTTTTCAAAGAGACAAAAGTTTTCCAGTTGTATGTCCGATAAATTTTTAGATTTGTTATATTTCCTTTGAAAACGATAATCACCACTATCACCCACATCACAGATTGTAAATCACAACTTAAATTCCCATGAGGAAACAAACTTCTGTTTTCAACAATTGCAATTATTATTATTATTATTATTATTATTATTATTATTATTATTATTATTATTATTATTATTATTATTATTATTAAATAAAAATAAAGCGTTACGCTTGACTTTTAGTTTCCTTATGACAATGAACTTAATTGTTTTTTTTTGTTTTTTTGGCTAGTTGCTTTACGTCGCACCGACACAGATTAGGTCTTATGGCGACGATGGGACATAAAAGGCCTGGGAGTGGGAAGGAAGCGGCCGTGGCCGAAATTAAGGTACAGTCCCAGCATTTGCCTGGTGTGAAAATGGGAAACCACGGAAAACCATCTTCAGGGCTGTCGACAGTGGGGTCGAATCCACTATCTCCCGGATGCAAGCTCACAGCTGCCCGCTCCTAACAACACGGCCAACTCGCCCGGTATTTTTAATTTCAGCTACTTAGGCAATTATATTCAATAAGTGAAGATTGTATCTTTCCTAGTACAGTTTTACTGTAGGTCCGCCTCTGTGGTGTAAAGGTTAGTGTGATTAGCTACCACCGCCGGAGGCCCGGGTTCGATTCCCGGCTCTGCCACAAAATTTGAAAAGTGGTACGAGGGTTGGAACGGGGTCCACTCAGCCTCGGGAGATCAACTAAGTAGAGGTGGGTTCGATTCCCACGTCAGCCATCCTGGAAGTGTTTTCCGTGAGTTCCCACTTCTCCTCCAGGCAAATGCCGGGAGGGTACCTAACTTAAGGCCACGGCCGCTTCCTCCCCCTTCCTTGTCTATCCCTTCCAATCCCCCCATCGCCCCCGCAAGGCCCCTGTCATCCTCTCCAATTGTATCCCCCATCCTAGACTCTGAAGCTCCAGGACACTGCCCTTAAGGCGCTAGAGGTGGGATCCCTCACTGATTCCGATGGAGAAACCGACCCTAGAGGGTAAACAGATAAAGAAGACGAAGAAGAAGAAGAGTTAACAGTGGTAGCTCAACGGTGTGCCAGCCAACGTCTTGGAAAGGTGTTCCATTTGAACAAAGGAAACCAGTGACGTACTGGAGGAAAAGTATGAATTATTAAGTTGAGAAGCTTCTAGTTTTTAATGTCAACAAAATAAATGTATAATATTTTTTAACAATGCTGCATATTTTATGCCTTTCCAAGAGGCTAAATTTCTACCCGTTATAAAGTTGCAAACTAAGTCTGGAAGGTTGAAGTAATTATCACGATGCGGAATAAAGAAAAACAATCAGTTTTTAATATTGGCAAGGTAATCACACTGCAGATAAATCAGAGTCGGTTCAATGAAACAGACTGAAAGAAGACTGAAAATGAATAGGCCTATGTTTATTTTGTGTGTTGTCAACTCACTGAGCTAATCATTGTTTCCGTTTAATGCTAACAGGACGATCATTTGATCGCAGGTATTGACTACGGAATATTTTCTCTCCACATTCTTGCTAGATGCCTTCAGAAAATATTGTCCTTGTGTACTGCGTATTCAAAGAATCTATTAATGAGTCATTGTCCCATGTGTTGCGGTTGTTTTCACCCATGACCTCGGATCAAGTACACAGCATTGTCTTCGGTTCGAATTCCATGTAAAGTTGTAGGCTCTTGTGTAACTGTGTGCGCCAACATGAATAGAAAGACCACAAAAGGAAGATATCTTCTTTGATTACTTATGCACGCTAGTCAAATACACATTCTCGTGGACTTACTTGGAGAAGGAAGTATATATTGTTAAATAGAGGAACTATTAATTATATAGTATAATAACGTGTTTAATTATAACCAAGCTAAACGGATCCTAAAACAGTATTAATTAGTATGATAATGAGAACAAGACACTAGACAAACGCCGGCTGTTCAACGTTGTTGGACAGGCGCTCATTTTCTCTTTCTAAATCGCCGGATGGAATGGTTGCGAAGTTGGCTGGTATGTAACGGATGTATGGCTGAACTTTCTTTTCTTTTCTAGTTGCTTTACGTCCCACCGACACAAATAGGTCTTTTGGCGACGATGGGACAGGAACGGCCTAGGAATGGGAAGGAAGCGGCCGTGGCCTTAATTAAAGTACAGCCCCAGCATTTGCCTGGTGTGAAAATGGGAAACCACGGGAAATCATCTTCAAGGCTGCCGACAGTGGGGTTCGAACCCACTATCTTCCGGATGTGAGCTCACAGCTGTGCGTTCCTTACCGCACGGCCAATTCGCCCGGAGACTGAACTTTCTACAACTTGAAAGTTTGAAACTAGTGATTGAAAGATCAGTTGCTGTCACTGCAGCAACGTTGCCCGGGGTGTGCCGTTATTATCGTAATCTTCGGGGGGTCTCGTTCAGTGCAACGGACGAAGCTTGAGGCTGATTCCCGTCATCCCCTATTCGGTCACCGGCCAGCCAGACGACGACTCAGGTCAAGGATGAGCTTCCTCTCAAGAACCGAAATCCCGAAAGGGACGAAGAAAGAAAAGCGCCTTTTAAGATGGAGGGATGAGCTGGATCAAGACCATCCACAATAGTATCAGACCTTAATACAAAATCAAGGCTGACGCATCGGTTGAATGTAAACAAATCTGTGGTACATAAATATAACCTTTAGATTATCTTATTAAATTGCTAAGTTGTCAATAATAACGTACACATTTAAACATATAACGTAAAGGAAAAATAACAAAATATGGAGATCCATCCGAAAATATAGAGCATTTTAAACTAAATGTCGACACTACATACGTGTAACGCATAAAACTATTTGCAAGATACATATTTATGCACTAATGATATTGATACATCAGCGATACTGAACACTCATGGATATGACATTGAATAAATAAAAACCGACATCTACTCAATTTTCTGCACTGCTTTCGTGACGAATTATAATCATTATAAAATAGCAAAGCCATTTCTTATTAACAGTGCTGATAAGTTATTTTATTATTATTAATCATATACAGTCGTATCAGCACACTCTTTTTCTTAAACATAACCGGTTTTGGGACACTAAGGTCCATCATAAGTGTTAGAATTTAAATTTAATTCCACATGAGTGTGTCGTCAAAATTAGTTAAAATGAGTTTAAATGTAGCCCTGTTGACATTAACATAGGAAGGGTTGGCTTTTCCTCGTTAGTACTCGACCAACAGCCTGAGCAGCCGAAAACCGGTTATGTTTTAAAAAACGAGTGTGCTGATACGACTGTATATGATTAATAATCATTGCATTTAGGTCTACATTTTTAGACTGTGTTTTGCTTTTACTCGCATTAATTTTGGGGGGAAAAAGGCTGCGCGCTCTCAATATTATTAACCCAAGAAATGACCATATGTAGGTTCGTTAGTACTGGACCAACAGCCTGAGCACGAGGAAAAGCCAGCCCTTCCTATGTTAATGTCAACAGGGCTACATTTTAAACTCACTTTAACTAATTTTGACGACACACTCATATCGAATTAAATTTAAATTCTAACACTGATGATGGACCTTAGTGTCGGAAAACCGGTTATATTTTAAAAGAGAGTGTGCTGATACGACTGTATATGATTAATAATAATGATAATAATAATAATGATAATAATAATAATAATAATAATAATAATAATAATAATAAACTGCTTTCGTGGTGTGTAAAGGCCTTACTGTAACTCCGATGGCGTCAGGAAAAGAAGCGAACTATTTCCACCGCCCGATCCGTGCACTGCAAGGACTTGATACGTCTGTACCTTCTAATTATGAAATATTCACAAATGTTGTATTAATATAACAGATGAGATCATTAACACATGTAATCGCATCATAACTCGTGTCAAGTCTATGTAATTTTAGGAGAAGTAGGTTTGAAATGTGATCTATGCGATCAAAGCTTGAGGGCTTTACTCGTCAATGTAACCAACAAATAATTGTGTATTAATACAAATTTGGAGATAATAATAATAATAATAATAATAATAATAATAATAATAATAATAATAATAATAATAATAATAATAGACTTTACCTACATATCTCTAGTTGGCCATAAATACAGTAGCTTTCTTGTTTTTTTTCTTGACAAGTAAAGGAAATCAAAGAGAAATTTGGAAAGGGAATCACAGTCCGAAGAGAGGAAATCAAAACCTTGAGATTTGCCGATGATATTGTTATTTTATCTGAGACTGCAGAAGATCTCGAGAAGTTGCTGAATGGTATGGATGAAGTCTTGGGTAAGGAGTACAAGATGAAAATAAATAAGTCCAAAACAAAAGTAATGGAGTGTAGTCGAACGAAGGCAGGTGATGTAGGAAATATTAGATTAGGAAATGAAGTCTTAATGGAAGTAGATGAATATTGTTACTTGGGTAGTAAAATAACTAACGATGGCAGAAGTAGGGAGGACATAAAATGCAGACTAGCACAAGCAAGGAAGAGCTTTCTTAAGAAAAGAAATTTGCTCACTCCAAACATTGATATCGGAATTAGAAAGATGTTTTTGAAGACTTTCGTGTGGAGCGTGGCATTGTATGAAAGTGAAAAATGGACGATGACTAGCTCGGAAAGAAAGAGAATAGAAGCTTTTGAAATGTGGTGTTACAGAAGAATGCTGAAGGTGAGATGGATAGATCGAATCACGAATGAAGAGATACTGAATGGAATTGGTGAGAGGAGATCAATTTGGCTAAATTTGATGAGAAGAAGAGATAGAATGATAGGACACATCTTGAGACACCCAGGACTTGTTCAGTTGGTTTTTGAAGGAAGTGTAGGTGGTAAGAACGGTAGGGGTAGACCAAGGTATGAATATGATAAGCAGATTAGAGCAGATGTAGGATGCAATATTTACGTAGAAATGAAAAGGTTAGCACATGATAGGGTGGCATGAAGAGCTGCATCAAACCAGTCTATGGATTGATGACTCAAACACACTTCTGGCACTCTTCTTCAGACCCTTTCTTCCACACAAATATTTGTATCTTTTTTCTCTTTTTTTGTTTAGAAATAGGCCATGTTTTCCCAGATATTAATACACTGACCAGCAAAATCAGTTTGTTACTTCCCACATTCATGGAAATTGCTGAGGAATAATTTCTTAATTATTACGTTGCATTTCTCCTAACATCTAAATATTATTTACCAGCGATAGTTTAATTTTAAAATTATAAAATGTATGCATCAAAATAGGAAAATCCTTGAACAGAAGGTTTAATCAATTGTATTTAGTTCTATATTTTTAGACTGTTTTTTTGCTTTCTCTCGCATTAGTTTTGGGGAGAAAAGGCTGCGCATACTCAACATTACTAACCCAAGAAATAGGGTAACCATTTGTAGGTTCAATTGGTTACTGTCAACTTTTATGCCTGTCTGTATCAACAATAAAACGCCCTGCTGTAAATCTTATTCTTCGTAACAGGTGGCCTACATTTTCGGTTGGGATTGTCGTTTATCATAAAGCTATCCTGCCCTCATATGAAGAAAATGAAAATATTAGTGTATATTTACTTGTATAGTTGTATTTTCATCGTAGTACGCACACGTTCTTACCATTGTGGCGAATTTTCACACAGTGTGTTTAAATTTGCAATTTCCACAAAAACGTGTTACACGATAAGAATTACATGAATACATTCCACGAGAAGTATTACACCCTTGAATTTATATTGCTCATTACGTGAAGAATAGCGTACCTATCCTAAACTATGAGGTCTAATTTTCTTAATAACAGCTGTTTAAGTAAGTTCTGATGTGATAAATTTAAAGAACAAACATGCAATATACTTAAATATAAAGTTCTGTATTTCAACAGTCATAGAATGCTCCCAATCCTTATGAATTACATGCACAAGTACAACTTGTAACATTCGTTTAGCTCGCCTCAGTTGATCAGCTGATGGACTCAGCGCGCTTTCTGCAGTACGGCGTGTATATTACGAAGGCAGGATTTTCTGCCATACGCAATACTTTTCATCCTCTATACGTCAGTACACGCATTACATTCCTGATTCTTAAACCAAACCAAACCAAACCAAACCAAACCCCATGGCACTACAGCCCTTGAAGGGCCTTGGCCTACCAAGCGACCGCTGCTCAGCCCGAAGGCCTGCAGATTACGAGGTGTCATGTGGTCAGCACGACGATTCCTCTCGGCCGTCATTCTTGGCTTTCTAGACCGGGGCCGCCATCTCACCGTCAGATAGCTCCTCAATTCTAATCACGTAGGCTGAGTGGACCTCGAACCAGCCCTCAGGTCCAGGTAAAAATCCCTGACCTGGCCGGGAATCGAACCCGGGGCCTCCGGGTAAGAGGCAGGCACGCTACCCCTACACCACGGGGCCGGCTCCTGATTCTTAAAACCGTTTATTATTTTCATTCACGAATGCTTTACTTGGGGTAATAGAATCAAAATTATCTAGACATATATTTAGATAAGCATTATGTGAAAAATTCAAAATATAAGTCTTTTCTATGAACTACTATGGTCCAGGAAATAGGTAAGATCGGATTGCATTCTAAAATAATAAAAGTCCTGGAGAATATCTGATGCGTTTCAAAGAGTGGCAGTTTCAATTCAATCAGTTGCCAATGATCTGAATTTAGGGCTGTCGTCAAAGTGGCAGATTACTTATCAGTTCTTTACTGAGTCTTTTCTTAAATGAGTTAAAATAAGTTGGAAAATTTGTTCACAGTTCTTCCTATAAATCAATAAATTTATTTCAATGACCTTTCATTAACCACACGCTTTTACAACAAATATAATAACCTACCTCGTTCAAGAAATTTATTAGAAACACAACCCTGTTACGTATTTCAATTCTCTCATAACAATTCTAACAATAATTCACCTAACTGTTATATTCCGCCCGTTACATTTCAGATAATATTTGTCTCTCAATAAAGGAGAATCGATTTGAAGTTCTAAAGCACATTAACACCCAAATAGTTGATCACGTAAATACTTACTGTAAGTGACAGTATATCAGTTGATACCTTGCCCTCACATTTAACAAAGAGCATATAATCTCCATTCACAGATAAAATAAATAGCTGTTTCACCATTAAAAACCTCAAAAGGTATAGTAATTGAAAAATGTACTAGGATGGGCACCAATACAGAGTTTCGGCCTTATCTGGAAAAGACAGCTCCTCAAGTACACGGAAAATATCCCCTCTAAGGAAAAATTTATCCACGAATATTTTAATGCTCCCTAATGAATTATTTGTAACTACGAAATCATCACGACGAGTACACTTGATCTGAATGTCAGTGCATCTGCTTTAATATGAATTACATACAGGCACACAATACGATCGATGCGTTCTAATATATTAGTTTTAAAATCAAATTTCAATAAAAAC
Source organism: Anabrus simplex (assembly GCF_040414725.1). Classification (NCBI taxonomy): domain Eukaryota; kingdom Metazoa; phylum Arthropoda; class Insecta; order Orthoptera; family Tettigoniidae; genus Anabrus; species Anabrus simplex. The sequence goes on along the minus strand of NC_090267.1, from coordinate 313,941,348 downwards.
ATCACTACACTAACGTTTCCTAATCAAACCAAACTAACAGAAAGACTAAACTGATACATCGTACATGCTCGTATTTACATTTGAATAAACCAAAAACGGCACCATTTTAGCTAATATCGATAGCTGCATTAAGGTCTGATATATTGTAGTTGGTCTTGGCTGGATGATCGTTTCCTGGAAGCCAAGGTAGAATTGGCTCCCGGTGGAGAGCTCTCTTATCCAGCGCGGAGAACTTCGAATCGCCTGAGAGCGGGAGTATCAAGATGTAAGGTGAACATGAGAATATGGGTTCTCCTACCAGGCGATGAAGATACCTTGTGCATAGGCGGTGCTACTCAAAGTCCAAGCCAGCTGCTGATACCTTGATGTTCCTTGCTCGATAGAGGATTTGCTCCAAGCAAATGAGAAGGCGGTATCAGTCGCTTGCTATTGGACACTTAAAGTTTGAACCAGCTACAGAAAGAAGAAGATTGAACTCTGCACTTTGAAGAAATGAATTCATCACCATCATTATAGAATCATCATCATCGCGTTCTGTTCAATCCTCTATTTAGGCAATGGCCTTCCCAATTTTCCCACATTCTTATTTATTTACCAGTAGAAACGCTCCCTTCGTTGACTGGCTGATAGTTGCCAACGTCACCGACTACGACTTTTACCCACCGTTGACCTGTAAACTGTCACTTTTAAGCCGTGTCTTATAAGTGACAGTTCACACGTGAACGATGCGTACAACGCCGAACAGCGCTCGGGTGGTGGGTAATCTCGAACGCTTGTAATAATCAGCAAAAGCGTATTTTCCTGAAGGACCATTAAAGTTAAAAAGACAATGCATTTGATTTTTTCTTGTAGAAAATCGGATAGGATTTATTTATTGATGTACGTACGTACCTAACCACTTTTCCAGTTTTTCGGTTTTCAGCGTACAAAATATACGAGTCCAATAAATACTTACTTTACAATGGCTGCTATTTGCAAAGGCTAGTTATTAAAGAAAATACATTTGATTTAATATCAGAGATATATCTCTACCAAATTTCAGCTCACTTTCCTGTACTTTTGGCGTGATTAATCGAAAAATAATTAAACAAATACAATCACACTATATGCTATTACGGTTTTTCTGCAAAGAATTTCCTAAGTAATTTATATACAGGTCAGTATTTTGACATACTATGTGATAGTTTCCCCTGAGAATGTTTATGCAAAATTTAATTAAATTTTACCCAGCGGTTAAAAATGATGTAGGTTTGGAAAGTAGACGGAGAGACAGACGGACGGACAGTCAGTCAGACAGACAGACAAATAGAGAGACATCACTTTCTTATACCAAGCTGCCTGAAATTTCAGGTAACGGCAAGGATACAAAATACTACAGCGAATTTATTAATGACCTACATCAGTTATGAATAAAGTTGAATTATAAATATTAAAGATAAAGATTTGTGATTTGCACGACGTTGAGTGCGTTAACATGAGGATGCATACAGATGATGTCTCAGTAACCTGACTTACCCTTTAGTGCTGTGAAGGTGACGGTATGGATGACATCTTGGTTGAGATATAGATTTTTTAAATGTACTGTACCTTGTTTTACTTCGCGTGGTTAAGGCCACAAAGCCTTTTCATTAAACCAAGCTTAACAATTACATGAAACTAATACAATTCATAGTTCCAAGGAAATAACTTTTGAAATGACCTATAAAATAATGATAATTCTAATAGGAATTAATAATAATAATAATAATAATAATAATAATAATAATAATAGTAATTGTGAATATCCTTTAAACCATAACAACAGTAACAACTAAATAGTAATTCTTTCTTATATTTTATTTCGAATGAGGAGCCTGACGTCAGGCTCCGTAACTTGTCTGCTGTGGAGTTCCAGACACGCGCTGCACCTACCACAAAGTCGTGAGTTTACCATTGGATGGTGTGCGCAGGGATACTCAAGGAATTCCTGTTTTGTGCAATTCTCATCCAAAATGGTCCCACAACTCGCTTCAAGATATTTGATCTTTTGGATAACAGGCGTCCTTTCCTCCCGTGTCTATCTCTCGGGTACCACTCTATTTACCATCTTCAACTACTTCTGCGAATCAGATCCGATGACACCTTCCTACATGCGCAGCCCAGCTCCTCTTCTTGAAACTTGCCCCATCGTGGACATCCTATGCTTTAGTTCTTCACCTTAGTATTGTGTTCCGGTGACGATTCGTCAAAAGATACCTCCTGTAAGCTTCATTCTATCCTTCTCAGTATGTTTTTGAGTCAGTTCATCTTTTTCGTTTTTGGAAACCATGCGAGACTGGCCAGGTTATAAGTGCCCAGAAGTTTCCACTTGTTAAGCTCTTTAGAATAAAACTAAGTGGTCAGTACTTGTTCCAGGCATTAGTGTGTTTAAAATTGTATTCCTGAAGAGTTATCCAGTCCTTTGTCTACTACCAAAAGGTATTCAATCACTCTGCAATGTTCTAAATCTGCAATAATTATTTAAGAAGGCAGCGCGTGGTACAGTATTTAACAGTCTAACATACATTATTCCCTCTGATGTACTGTAATATCTTGAATAAATAACTGACCCCAAAGTGCATTTCTTACCAACATTTATAATTAGTGAGAAAGTTCTCATAGGTACAAAGATTTAGTACCGAGCGAGTATAGTACGCGATCTGGGTCATGTAGTTGTCAGCTTGAATACCGCGAATAAAGGGTTTCCCGTGATTTCCCATTTTTACACCAGGAAAGTGCTGGGGCTGTACCTTTTAGGGATATGGTCACTTCCTTCCTAGCCCTAACCCTTTCCTATCCCATCGTCGCGTAAGGTCTGTCTGTGCCGATGCGACTGAACCAAATATCAAAAGCGTATATAGTCCCTCAAAAAGAGAATGTGCGCGTGGTATTATCTGTTCCTCGCATTTAATATTTTATCAGGCTTAATTTGAATTATTATCACATATAATTCTCCTTCCAAGTAGATAAAAACCCGGTGGAGACCCGCAACAAACAATATTTCAATAGGTCCTTTAGTTTCTATGAAAAGTATATGAGTATAGGCTTGCCTGTGAGAAACAATACCAATACCATTCAATCTCTTGACTTTTTTTTTTTTTTTTTTTGAGTGATTGCACAAGTGGAAAACTCTAGACATATATTTAACCTCCTGAGGCCGAGACCATTTTTCTTTTGGTCAAATCTCATAAAAGTGTTTACTTTCCTAACAGTGTCCTGGTGGGTGATAGTGAAGTGAGAAGCATACCACACCAAGGTCAATGAATTTCCGAAAATTGAAAACACAAACATTTGCTAAATTTTTATTTATTTAATTTTTAAATATAAATATAAATAAATGATCTATATTTGAAGAGTGTCCTTTTAAAAGGATGCCAGGCCTCAAGAGGTTAAAAGTGGCGTCCATACTTCTTCTCAGTAGATTCACTAGCACGTTAGAATACTCCTTTGAAGACAAAATTCTATTAATATTTGCTTTTTTTTATAGGAGTTGTTATTACTGTATTATTAATTTATGTCATTGTTGTTGTTGTTGTTGTTACTAGATAGCATTCAATATTCTAGTATTCGATGTGTCCCTTCCTTTGGCGGCACAACCTTACTTTGAACAGTGTGAGACTTTCACAGCTGATGAATGATACTGCTTCAAAGAAATGTTGCAGCTAGCGAGCGGCTCTAATGTCTGTTTCTCTCATTGACTGACATTTTTGATTGACATTCACACAGTGTATTTCTGACAGAACACATACAAATATATATTTACACTTCTGTCAGCCCTGAAAACACAAACCAATCCAAACCCCATAGTTCAACAGCCCCGAAGGGCCTGCCAGCGACCGGTGCTCAGCCCGAAGGCTTGCAGATTACGAGATGTCGTGTGGTCAACACGACGAATCTTTTCGACCGTTATTCTTGGCTTTCTATACCGGAGCCGCTATCTCACCTTCAGATAGCTCCTCAATTGTAATAACGTAGGTTGGGTGAATCTCGAATCAACCCTCAGATACGGGTAAAAGGTCCTGAACTGGTCGTGCATCGAACCTGTAATCTCCGGTTAAAAGGCAGGCACGCTACCCCTACACAACAAGGCCGGCTCAATCACTACTAGTTGTATACATTCTTCCACTAAAGCCAATACTGATCGTGAAGATCCATTTCTGTCTTTCTCTAAACCCTTTGTCACCACTCAGTTCGGTGATTTTGAAGTCACTTGCACCCTTGAATATTTATTCCTGAATCATTTGTCTCTAATAACACTCGTTATGCAAAGTTTATACGTTAAAAATTATATGGCAACTAAAAAGTCGTGGATATTCTTTTAAAATCAATTATTATTGCACAGAACGTAAAAACAACGGAAATAATGTGATTTACTTTTAGATTCTGAAATCGAATATAGACTTATCGTGAAAATTTAGAATTAGGGAGTTTCAAATTTACGATTTTGTTAAAACATGTCGGAATTTTTTCAAACAGATACCAGTCGTGAACTTAATTCAATTTAACATTGAATAATAACACTTGTAACGTACTTCAGTTTACCCTGCTTTAGCTACTAGATCTGTATATTGCCATTAACGTTTTTCAACGTCGCTTTTTTCCACGTTTCCCACGATGATAGACATATACACCAATTTTAGATACGCGCCACGTCAATCATTCTCGAAGGAAATGGAAGGGCTGAGTTTGTCGTTTCAGACCCATAATTATGATGTGGCAACAGTTACTTATTGCCCAAGTGACCTTAACCTCAACCGAGTCTACCCTGGCGAATTCAAAGAAGAGATAAAATATGCAGGAAAGTGAAGGAGAATGCTGCCTTTATAATAATTGAGAGTCAAGCTTGAATATCACTTGAAGAAGTGCCTAAGAGCCACTAAAGTAAATCTATCTACACTTTCATTATGCTTCTTGGTGAGCAAAGTTGAGCAAGGGTCTGCAGCAATAGATGGGATTAATCCGATATTACATAAGAATACGGTATTGGGCTACTAAGAACCTTTATTGTACATTCATCCATTTAAATGAATGCCTTCTTTTGATACTCGGAAAGCCTTTTTTTCCATTCAGTGAGGTGAATGGATCAGCATAGATGCATTAGAACTGAAGTATTATTATTATTATTATTATTATTATTATTATTATTATTATTATTATTATTATTATTATTATTATTATTATTATTATTATTATTATAGTGGATCAGTGGTGCAGTGTTGGGTTCCGGATCCCAAGATCGCGAGTTCAAACTTGGCAACAGTACGATAATCGTATTTTTGAAGGACGGAAAAAGTCCTTTCGGAAGTCCATGACGTACGATGTCGGCATCTAAATGGTCTCCAGTGATGCATTGGTGTGTACCTGACAAAAGTAATTAAAACTCAGCCATAGATTGCCCAATAATGTTCTGTTTTATCTACGATTATTACTATTTCATACTGACTATTTTTCTGATTCCTTATTCGCTTCGACACAAATTGTAGATTTACACAATATTCAATTGTTCACTCCTGCCATATCGTTACAGTTTTTCAGAAATAGAGCCATCGAGTAGGTTGCATTCATACTTCAAAGGAAAAGCAGACACTGACAGTGCGAGAAGAATCTGCTGTTTAAATTGATGTCTTATTTTCCGAATAGTGAAGGAAGGGGTGAGGGTGACCGTTGCACGAGAGAGATTATTGGTGTTTGTGTTGATAGTTGATGGATCATAGCCTCACTTCTCCATGACAAAACAGACTGCCTGGGTGGTGGTTACTGGGAACACCGGTTTCCCTCCCAGGAGAAGTGTTGTACCCCCTCATTAAAGCATTGTCAGCCCTGTCATCCATCACACCCTGCACCTCGCTTCCCTTCTCCTCCAACACAGGTTACATCCAACTAAAATCATTCAGTGATTCGTTGCAATGTAAATAACCCTTTTTTTGTTGCACCCTCCTCGTCTCAAACATAACTCCACTTGTCCTTCCTTTCCGCATATGTATTCCCCCCACTACGGTTACGACGCAGTGAACATTTATTTCTGATTCGTTATATTAAAACTTCTTCATAAGAATAGAATACAAAACACTTGTATGCTTAAACCGGTTATAGGGCGGATGTTACCGCCCAGTCACACAAACAGTAGTTGTAGCTGAAAGGATGGTGACCAATGGCAACCCTCTTTGTTGTCCACTCTTTCGTACTGCAGTGCCACTTAACTTTAAACACCTAAGTAGAACTAGACCATAAACAAACCGGAATGCTATATAATTTCTGTATCTTCCAGATTTCGAATGGCTGAAGACGTTTTCCTTTGTAGCAAGAAACAGACAATAGCTCGGCACATTTTGTTTCCTGCTAGCTGAAATGACAATGCATGATTTTATAAAAACAATGAGAAATACAGGACGTGCCAACTGAATGAATTGTCCCTGGACTCTCACTGAGGCGTTCTCAGTTCGAATCCTAACAAATCCACGCGGTATTTTTGAGCCTCGGTATGACATCATCGAATATTGAAATAGAGATGCCATCTTGAGGTAATAAAATCGCCGTGCCCCATGGCTATCCTCTAGTGTAGCTCTGAACTCCGTCGTAGTAGGACGTTCTGTGAGGATTCGTTTGACTCGTCTCCGTAAGTTCTATACGTATACAACAAAAACAATTCAGTGTGGACATTTCATATAAAGTACGAAAAATATATATCTTGGTAACGTGCCGCGACGTGTGGAAAATAAATGGCTTATAAATTTTCGAGAACACATTCGAGGAAATTGAGCGGTTTGTCATTATTCCAAAAGGTCAAAAATCACCAACATCGAGTATTAAAAGACTTATCGGGAGCAGCTCAAATTTAAGGCGGCCGAGGGTTGTGAGGTGAATTCTGCACTACATGGATACCCAGCCGAACAAATCCACTGCCCCAGGGGTGAAAAATTATTTGAAAATCATCATATAGAATATGAGAGATCAAAAATAAGAAATAAAATATCAACAATAAAATTTCAAACCCCTACTGACTAGATATTTTATTTCAACAATACCTGTCACACGGTATGCATTTTAAGTCAAATTTGCGGTCGTAGCCCCGACACAGCCAGGTTCGAATTTCCTTTTTTCCAAAGACAACTTGTGAGCTAGTTCCTTGGGAACTTCGTACAGTGTTCAAACACGGCGTTGTCATCAATCTTGTGAAGGGAGCAGAAAGTTTAGCTTTGCCATATGTTGTACCAAATACTTCTACGAGAAAAGTTCTCAGAAATGCAATAGACAACTAATTCTTCTTCTTCTTCTTCTTCTTAGTCTATTATTCCTTTTCTTCACATTCTTCTCCCACAGTGACTACTCCTTCTTCTACTATTCTTCAGTCTCTGCTTCACGTCGTTCATAGCAAAACAATTTCCGTACAGAAGGTCCGGAGGGATGGAAGGTAATGGCTACCGCTATCCGTAACCTCGGCACTTGATGGGATACAATGGTAGCCCTACGACCGTCTTTGCACCCAGGAATTAACCTGGTATTCATTTATGGCCCAGGATGAGTGAACCTAAGGACCTTACGCACCTACAGAAGTGGAATCTAGTTTCTTAATTTTTCCGACTTCCTAACGGGGAATCGAACCCACAGCAGCCTCTATGGATCAGTGGTAGAGTGTCGGCCTCCCGATCCCAAGATAGCGGGTTCAAACCCGGCAGAGGTAGTCGGATTTTTGAAGGGCGGAAAAAGTCCATTCGACACTCCATGTCGTACGATGTCGGCATGTAAAAGATCTCTGGTGACACATTTGGTGTTTACCCGACAAAATTCATTAAATCTCAGCCATAGACGCCCAAGAGAGTTTCGGTTTACTCGGTCTGCCATCTAGTGGGCCTAGAGTAAAACGGAACGTCGAAATTGACGAGCAGACAGCCAGATGGCGTCAAATTGAAATGTCTGCACACGGTAGCTGAGGTCATACGATTATTATATATATCGAACCCACGTCCTTCACGTCATTCATACCAAATTATTAATCTATTATGGAATTGTTTTCTTTTTCTAGATCTATTATTATTATTATTATTATTATTATTATTATTATTATTATTATTATTATTATTATTATTATTATTATTATTATTATTATTATTGGTTTTACGTAAGAGATTGTAGCCTTAAATTAAGGTATAGCTTCGCAAGATGTTGATTTCGAGATTATGGAGGTTACGATTCCAGTGGACCTTAAGCTCCCAGTACGATCAAAGCTGTCACTCGACCGGACTGTAACATTTGACGAAATCAGCCGTTGGAAGATGTTCCATCATCACTCATTTAACATCTCAGGCCATCTTAAGATTGTACTTGGGTAATTCATCAAACCGAGGTACTTGTGGATAACAGCCACACGGAGAGCCACCAGCCCAGATAGATTTTTGTATAATGCTAATAAAAATAAAAAATAAAAAATAGTGAAGGAAGAAATTCCCCCATTGATTTCAGTTAGCAAATGAATGTACTTGGGAGTGGAAACAGCAGAAACTAAAAGAAAGAAGGAAAGCTCTTAAAATGGCTAGCCTTTCTCTTGTTGCTGAGGAAGTCCACCGCCACAAAGTATTCCTACTGTTGCGTCAGAGTGGTGTTTATTTTTACCATGGAGAAACAGTGAATAGAGTTCAAGCGAGGGATTGCAGACAAGAAGGATGGCCGTACTTCCGAGATACATAGAGCCACAGAGACAACAAAAGACACATTTGGGACCTCTTTCTTCCCTGCTAATCGTCCTTCTTGTGTTCAGATTCGCTCATTGTCCACTTGAAATCTTCTCTCGAGTGGAGAAGACTATTGCGTTGGTCACTGAATGGAAGCAATTGTAGAAAAGGGATTTCAGTACCGGAGATAACAACAACAAAAGGAATCGGAAACTGAGTGTCTCATGGACTATTTCCGAGGGACTGGCTGTATTGTCATGGGTAACTGTTTCCTGTGTCATAAGTTTTCTTAAGCCTAAAATAACATGTGTTGCCAGATCATGTAACATGTTGAGGACTCTCCCTGAAAGACAGCTAAGGTATGGTTATTGTGTTCTGGTAAGTATCTTCCACAAAAATACTGTCGGCGTCTCACGAGAAGTTGTGGCAGCTTGTAGGTACGGCACGAGTAATAGATACTACACTAAGCTACAAACATTAGACGTGATAAACAGTGCGAGCTCTCAGAAAGAGATGCGTGTTCTTCAGTAAACTGTTATTATGCAGTACTTAGAGTAGATGCGTAAATAGCGCGCGGCTGTGAGCTTGCATCCGGGAGATAGTAGGTTCGAATCCCACTATCGGCAGCCCTGAAGATGGTTTTCCGTGGTTTCCCATTTTCACACCAGGCAAATGCTGGGGCTGTACCTTAAGGCCACGGCCGCTTCCTTACAACTCCTAGGCCGTTCCTATCCCATCGTCGCCATAAGACCTATCTGTGTCGGTGCGACGTAAAGCCCCTAGCAAAAAAAAAAAAAAAAAGATGTGTAAATAAAGCGCTATTGCACTAGCAATTTGAAACTTCATAGCAGCACCTTAGTTCACAAGAATCATCGCGGACGGAACCGATGTTTCTTGTCAGGCCTTGAGACTTGAGATTCGCGCATGCGCACCCCTTGCCCCGCATGCATGTGACTTCCCGCCAGACGACCATAGTACAGTCCTCTCATTTTTCTCTCTGTTTAGCGTCCCATTTAGTACTCTGAAATAAGACGTCTTTATTCCCTCTATTCCTGTGTTTATAAAAGAATTGTAGATATGTATGACTTCGTCAGTCATGTGACAAAGTTTACTGAAATAAGAGCAATTATACAGATTTGCGAAAACTGAGCGAGGTGGCTACACAGTATACGTAGAGTAGATGTAAGTTTACATTCAGATGAGCGGGTTTGAAACTCACCGCCAGTAGCCCTTCATTCTTACACCAGGCAAATGTTTGGTCACACCTGCTAATCTTCTCAGCCATAGCCCTCTTCCATTCTTCTTTCTTGAATTCATGTCAGCTACCTTCCCACTCATAGCCCTTTCATATCCAGGCATCGCCGAAAACCTAAAGCAAACCTAGATAAAGAATCATAAAGAGGAAATGTTCATTCATTTGAACTCAGATGGTTCAGGGACCGAAGGACAACACTGTCGATTGACCTTTTCCTTAAAGATTAGTGAACGAAATGTTAAATGTATATACGAAGAAGAATCGAATTGAAGCTTTCACAACCCGGCAGAGATAATCGTATTTTTCAAGGGTGGGAAAATACCTATTCTGCACTACATTCTGCACTACAGTATCAGTGGGTTCAAACCCCACTATCGGCAGCCCTGAAGACGGTTTTCCGTGATTTCTCATTTTCACACCAGACAAATGCTGGAGCTGTACCTTAATTAAGGCCACGGTTGCTTATTTCCTATTCCATCGTTGCCATGAGACGTATCTGTGTAGGTGCGACTTAGAGCCAATTTTCACTATCATTGGTAGAATAAAACAACTGTAAATTGTTACTCAGGTAACCTAAGTGGCGTCCAATCAAAACAACTACACGCGATCATGATAATGACGATGACGATTATTATTATTATTATTATTATTATTATTATTATTATTATTATTATTATTATTATCGTGGTATATCGGTCACTTTGTTAAAGAATACTGCGATCTATTCACACCACTGGCTTCGTGGTGTACAGGCCGAACTCTAGAAAGCGTGTTAGGCCCATCAACTGATCGACTGGGGCGGTCTATGCGAACACGAGTTGTACATGTGAATGTATTAGGCCTACTGGGAGTATTCTTTAAATAGCTGTGCTTGCTTAAAAACCGACCTTTATTGCACGATTGTTCTCTAAATTGATCACATCATGATTTAAGTAAACAGCTTTTATTAAGGTAATGAGAGCTCATAATTTAGGTTAGGTATGTTATATTCACGCTATGAATAATAATATTCAAGGAACGGTTCTCGTAGATTTTGTTCGTTGAATTATTGCCGTATAGCAGAATTTTGTGGAAATATAATGTGTTCCGAGCTTAACTACAGTGTGTGAATGTTCGCTGTTACCACAGTGCCAAGAAGTTGTGAATCCCACGAAAAAAATTAAACTTTACAATTGACTATAATTTCCTTCGAATGAGGGCAGGAGACATTTATAGAAGACGAAAATCCCAACCGAAAATATAACTGTTGCGAAGAATACAGGAGTACGTTTCACTCATTTTCCCGAGCTGATGGTGAGTTTTGCTCTGACTTTATTCTTGTAATACAGATTTATAGCAGTGCGCTTTATTGTTGGTACAGAAAAGCCCAAAAATAACATAAATTGTCAAACCAAGTGAACCTATATTTGTGTTAGATCTTGGGTTAGGTAATGTTGGGTACGCACTGCCAAAATCAATGCCAAGTAGAACCCAGTCTAAAACTGTCGAATTAAATGCAATTTATAAATCCTAATCTTCTGTTAAATTATTTTGGCGTTATTATACAATATATTTTAAAATGCTGATATTAATCTATTAATGGTAGAGAACATTAAGTTGTTAGAAGCAACGCAAATGAGTTCATCGGCGATCTTTGTGACTTATGGAAAGCAACTAACAGATCTTGCTGGTCAGTGCGTTGACGTGTCGGGAAACATCGGCTGTTTCTAAATAACTTACAAAAATAATCAATCTAATATTTTTGTAAAAAAAAAAAAAAAAACTGGTTTCAAAAATGTCCTAGTAGAATAGTGCCATAAGTTCAAAGAAAAAGCACACCCGGCTTTACGTCGCACCGACACAGAAAGGTCTTATGGCGACGATGAGATAGGAAAATGCTAGGAGTTGGAAGGCTGTGGCCTTAATTAAGCTACAGCCCCAGAATTTGCCTGGTGCGAAAATGGGAAACCACGGAATACCATATTCAGGGCTGCCGACAGTGGGATTCGAACCAACTTTCTCCCGGATGCAAGCTCACAGATGCGCGTCCTTAACCGCAGGGTTAACTCGCCCGGTAATTTTATTATTATTACTAGCGAATGTACCCGTGCTTCGCTACGGTATTCTACATTGTATTCGAATATCGAAGTAAATAGTGTACATGCAGTAAATAAGATAGTTTTAAAATTGCATGTCTCTTAGCGTTATCCGAGAAAGAGCATGGGGAGGTCCCCGTACGTTTCCAATGTAAAGTGTTTGTTACGGATTTGTGATATAACGGCAGGCTCACTTGCCTACTGGCATTCACAATCAGGTTGGGAAGTTTACATTATAATTGCAGGCCCCATTGCCTACTATGCGGACAGAATCGATTTGGGGAGTTTTCGTTAAAATGGCAGCCCCCCTTTCCTACCTCCAGACAGATTACAGTTTTTATTATAATAGCAGGAAATTACCCTACTATCACTCGAAATTGAGTTGTGCAGTTATCATTATAATGACAGGCCCCTTTTCCTACTGCCAGCCAGCGTACTGCCAGTCACACCAAGTTGGTGAGTTTCCATCAAAATAGCAGGCCACTATGCCTAATGCCAGTCACATTTTAGATGAGTACATTTCTTTATAATGGCGGGCACCCTTGCCTACTGCCAAACACAATCGGGTAGGGGAGTTTTAAACAAAACTGCATGCTCACTTACCTTCTGCAAGTCAAATCGAGAAGGGAACTATTCATTACAATTGTAGGCCTTCCTTACTAATGACAGTTACACAGGAGTTGGAGAAGGAACCCTTTCCTACTGCCAGTCAAAGTCGGTGTGGGGAGTACTGATTACAATAGCAGACCGACCCTTTCTCGATCGCTAAATCGACATCAGTGAATATATATAGATCGACATACGAAAGTATATGCGTGTTTACAGTATTGAAGACCTTCATTTACAGATTAACTGCTACTAAACGTACGTCATATCGACAAAGGATTATACCATAAGACACGCCGGATTTAGTGGCCTAAATGGCTGGTCCAATGATATGTCATCTATTCTTGGGTCAGATTTAGAAACGTGGAACAGGGTAAAGGTTTTGTAAGATCATCTCACATTACATTACTTTTCGGATAATAATGTGACAGCTACATACGTAGCATTTGGCTCACATATGGCTACTGAGTGGGCCAATTTTCGTGAAGAGTTTGATGATTCTGTATTTCATATAAGTAATTGAAAGTATGAATAATGCATGTGAAAATTCCAAATTGACTTAACATCGATTAATAGAGAAAAATCAAACGTAAAAGGGATACAGATACGGCATAAAGTCATAAGACCAAGGTTGTAGATCATTCCAAATTGAACGGAGATTGTGCAATCCGTTACGTGATAGGAATTTCCGAAGGTCTGCACCATCATTAAAATTGCCTGCATATTTCGATATTCTTCGGGGATAAAAAATGAAAAATTTAATGATATAGGATTTTTCATTCGTTACAGGCTAAAACGTATAATTTTGTCAAATTTCAATTATCTTCTTATTCTTCTGGCAGATTATGCCACAATGTGGATTTTGGGCGAGGCGGGTAAAAATTAGGACTTTCAGGAAATCAAAAATTATGGAGATTGTTATTATTACCCCTTAAACGGAAAGCTGTACGAAAATTTCGCCAAAATAGTCAGTGTAGAGGTACACAGTCGTTACGATTTGATTTATATAGATAAGGAATCTGCTCCATGTAAAACACCTTTTGGGCTATGTCCGCTGGACTTAACCTGCAAAAGTGACCATTCATGATATCTCCCTTATTAATCCTCCTGACGAAAAAATGCACATGAAAAAAAAAGGTTTAGAGGTGGAATTCCATCAGGTTTGGTCGATTTCCAGTCAGGTTGGTCTTGTTCTGTATATATTGTGGAAGAGTAAAATCACCATTTCGGTTCCTTATAAACCGCCAGTCCATTCCGGAACATGAAATGTTATTTACGTTTAAAACCTACCTTTGGACAGGTGGATGCTAAATATAAATTTTGTTTCGAATGTCTTCAGTAGTTTTCAAGTTGTAAGGAATACGCTTTACACGCACCCGCTCGTGAGTTAAGTCCGATGGGACTTGTACAGAAAAACGGCCCTTTAATGATATCTCCCTTATTGATCCTCGTATCGAAATGATGCACATGAGAAAAAAAGATTTAGACATTAATTTCTACCAAGGTAGGTAGACTTCCATAAACTTTTGTGGTGTATATTTTTTGGAAGTGCAAAATCACTGTTTCGGTTTCGTATAAACCCCCAGTTAGTTCAGGGATTTAGAAACAATATTTGCCCTGAAACCTATCAAGGACAGGTGTATTCTAAATACGAATCTTGGTGGAAATGCATCCAGTAGTTTCTAGCATTCACGTACATACGGCGTAATTAAGGAAGAAAATAATGCAGTTAAGAATGTTGAAACTAATAGAAAATGGATTATAACTGAGGACAGCCGGATAACGACAAATAAATAAATGCCGTGAGTTATGGATATAATAAAGCGCTAACAGAGGAGAAATTTAGGTTCAGTGATTCTTAGGTAAACAAATATGAAGATGACTAATGGTGTTATTACTTAATCTATTCGAGGGCGGTTATAACCTCCAACGATATTCCGCCAATATCCCGCAGATGAGCCGATTGATGCCTCTCTTGCCATCTACCCAAGGAACAACCACGAATTTAAAAGCATGATGAGGAAAATGGCAATACGTTACTTCCCTACTGGCATGCAGTCAGAGACGTTGCCATGGTAACCTGTAGGTTCGTTGTCGGTCTGTCGGTCACTAAATGCAGAGCATGATACCAGCAGAAAATTGTAAATTTCTCCGTCATGTGAAGAGTAAGGTAAATTATGAACATAACGAAAGTTGTTTATAATGAAGAGACGTTTCACGTACGGTAAACGAAGTTTACAGAAAATCAATAGTATAAGAGAAAATAGAGGAAAACCACTGTGGTTTTCCTATAAACACCCCGTCTATTCAAAGATTTTAAAATTATATGCATATCGGAACCTTTCCTGGGATGAGTATACTCTAAATATGAAGTTTGGCTGAGATCTATCCAGCCGTTTCGACGTGATGGTGGGAAAACCACTCTGGTTTTCCTATAAACCCCCCGTCTATTCAAGGATTTTAAAATGATATGCATATCTAAACCTTCCCCGGGATTAGTATACTCTAAATACAATGTTTGGTTGAGATCCATCCAGCCGTTTCGACGTGATGGTGGAAAAACCATTCTGATTTTCCTATAAACCCCCCATATATTCAAATATTTTAAAATGATATGCATATGGAAAACTTCCCCGCGATGAGTATCCTCTAAATATGAAGTTTGGTTGAGATCTATCCAGCCGTTTCGACGTGATGGTGGAAAAACCATTCTGGTTTTCCTATAAACCCCCTGTCTATTCAAGGATTTTAAAATGATATGCATATCAAAACCTTCTCCGGGATGAGTATACCCTAAATATGAAGTTTGGTTGAGATCTATCCAGCCGTTTCGACGTGATGGTGGAACAGACAAACAGACAGACAAACAGAAACAATTTTATTTATATAGATTTTTACACTCGTTCTTCACCCCCTTTCCATCCCCGCCCAAAGGAGTCCTATGAGTCCCTTACACAACAGTATATTTTTTTCCCAGATATTAAGTCTTATTTGTACCTATTTTGGTTGACAGCTATGCCCAAACGTACATGCATAATCTCACTGCTCTAGAATCCTGGAGCTGACGTTGCCATGGTTACGGCAGTTCATTTCTTTATCCGATTCCTAGAGCAGGGGTAGTGTGGTGCCAATATCTCCGTAACGGTTGGTTTTAGGGCCTTAAAACATGGTTTTCGGGCCCGTAGGGCTTACCGAGTTTTGTTCTTTGCGTCAAGAGGATTAAATTGAGCTTTGTCTCGTCCTTATACGACAAATTCGATATTTTGCCTATAATAGTATAAGAGAAAATGGAGGAAAACCGTTTTTCCTATAAAACCCCCGTCTTTTCAAAGATTTTAAAATGATATGCATATCGAAACCTTCCCCGGGGTCAGTATACTCTAAATATGAAGTTTGGTTGAGATCTATCCAGCCGTTTCGACGTGATGGTGGAACAGACAAACAGACAGACAAACAGACAAACAGAAACAATTTTATTTATATAGACTAGCGAATGTACCCGTGCTTCGCTACGGTATTCTACATTGTATTCGAATATCGAAGTAAATAGTGTGCATGCAGTAAATAAGATTGTTTTAAAATTGCATGTCTCTTAGCGTTGTCCGAGAAAGAGCATGGGGAGGTCCCCGTACGTTGTTTCCAATGTAAAGTGTTTGTTATGGATTTGTGATATAACGGCAGGCTCACTGCCTACTGCCATTCACAATCGAGTTGGGAAGTTTACGTTATAATTGCAGGCCCCATTGCCTACTATGCGGACAGAATCGATTTGGGGAGTTTTCGTTAAAATGGCAGCCCCCCTTTCCTACTTCCAGACAGATTAGAGTTTTTATTATAATGGCATGCAATTACCCTACTACCACTCGAAATTAAGTTGTGCAGTTATCATTATAATGTCAGGCCCATTTTCCTACTTTCAGCCAGCTTACTGCCAGTCACACCAAGTTGGTGAGTTTCCATCAAAATAGCAGGCCACTATGCCTAATGCCAGTCACATTTTAGATGAGGACATTTCTTTATAATGGCGGGCACCCTTGCCTACTGCCAAACACAATCGGGTAGGGGAATTTTAAACAAAACTGCATGCTCACTTGCCTTCTGCAAGTCAAATCGAGAAGTGAACTATTCATTACAATTGTAGACCTTCCTTACTAATGACAGTTACACAGGAGTTGGAGAAGGAACCCTTTCATACTGCCAGTCAAAGTCGGTGTGGGGAGTACTGATTACAATAGCAGACCCACCCTTTCTCGATCGCTACAAATCGACATCAGTGAATATATATAGATCGACATACGAAACTATATGCGTGTTTACAATACTGAAGACCTTCATTTACAGATTAACTGCTACTAAACGTACGTCATATCGACAAAGGATTATACCATAAGACACGCCGGATTTAGTGGCCTAAATGGCTGGTCCTATGATATGTAATCTATTCTTGGGTCAGATTGAGTTAGAAACGTGGAACAGGGTAACGTTCTTGTAAGATTATCTCACATTACATTACTTTTCGGATAATTATGTGACAGCTATATACATAGCATTTGGCTCATATATGGCTACTGGGTGGGCCAATTTTCGTGAAGAGTTTGATGATTCTGTATTTCATATAAGTAATCGAAGGTGTAAATTATGCATGTGAAAATTCCAAATTGACTTAACATCCATTAATAGAGAAAAATCAAACGTAAAATTGATACAGATACGGCAAAGAGTAATAAGACCAAGGTTGTAGATCATTCCAAATTGAACGGAGATTGTGCAATCTGTTATGCGATAGGAATTTCAGAAGGTCTGCACCATTATTAAAATTGCCTGCATATTTCGATATTCTTCGGGGATAAAAAGTGAAGAATTTAATGATCTTGGATGTTTTCCGTTCGTTACAGGCTAAAACGTATAATTTTGTCAAATTTCAATTATCTTCTTTTTCTTCTGGCAGATTATGCCGCAATCTGGATTTTCGGCGAGGCGGGTAAAAATTAGGACTTTCAGAAACTAAACCAAAAATTATGCAGATGGTCATTATTACCCCTTAAACGGAAAGCTGTACGAAAATTTCGCCAAAATAGTCAGTGTAGAGGCACACAGTCGTTACGATTTGATTTATATAGATAAGGAATCTGCTCCATGTAAAACACCTTTTTGGTTATGGCCGCTGGACTTAACCTGCAAAACAGACCATTCATGATATCTCCCTTATTAATCCTCCTGACGAAAAAATGCACATGAAAAAAAGGTTTAGAGGTGGAATTCCATCACGTTTGGTCGATTTCCAGTCAGGTTGGTCTTGTTCTCTATATATTGTGCAAGAGTAAAATCACCATTTCGGTTCCCTATAAACCGCCAGTCCATTCCGGAATATGAAATGTTATTTACGTTTAAAACCTACCTTTGGACAGGTGGATGCTAAATATGAATTTTGGTTCGAATGTCTTCAGTAGTTTTCAAGTTGTAAGGAATACGCTTTACACGCACCCGCTCGTGAGTTAAGTCCGATGGGACTTGTACAAAAAAACGGTCCGTTAATGATATCTCCCTTATTAATCCTCGTATCGAAATGATGCACATGAGAAAAAAGGTTTAGAAATTAATTTCTACCAAGGCAGGTAGATTTAAATTAACGTTGGTTGTGTATATTTTGTGGAAGTGCAAAATCACTGTTTCGGTTTCGTATAAACCACCAGTCAGTTCAGGGATTTAGAAACAATATTTGCCCTAAAATCTATCAAGGACAGGTGTATTCTAAATATGAGTATTGGTGGAAATACATCCAGTAGTTTGTAGCACTCGCGTACATACGGCGTAATTAAGGAAGAAAATAATACAGTTAAGATAGTTGAAAGTAATAGAAAATGGATTATAACTGAGGACAGCCGGAAAACGACAAATATGTAAATGCCAAGTTAATGTATTGGAAAAACAAATGCCCCTCCATAAATTATGCTAGTGTGAGTTATGGATATAATAAAACGGTAACAGAGGAGCAATTTAGGTCCATTGATTCCTAGGTAAACAAATAATAAGAAGATGACTAATGGTGTTATTATTTAATCTATTCGAAGGCGGTTATAACATCCAACGATATTCCGCCAATATCCCGCAGATAGGCCGATTGACGCCTTTCTTGCATTCTACCCAAGGAACAACCAAGAATTTAAAAGCATAATGAGGAAAATGGCAATACGTTACTTCCCTGCTGGCATGCAGTCAGAGACGTTGCCATGGTAACCTGTAGGTTCGTTGTCGGTCTGTCGGTCACTCAATGCAGAGCATGGTACCAGCAGAAAATTGTAAATTTCTCCGTCATGTAAAGAGTAAGGTAAATTATAAACATAACGAAAGTTGTTTATAATGAAGAGACGTTTCACGTACGGTAAACGAAGTTTACAGAAAATCAATAGTATAAGAGAAAATGGAGGAAAACCATTCTGGTTTTCCAATAAACACCCCGTCTATTCAAAGATTTTAAAATGATATGCATATCGAAACCTTACCCGGGAGGAGTATGCTCCAAATGTGAAGTTTGGTTGAGATCTATCCAGCCGTTTCGACGTGATAGTGGAAAAACCATTCTGGTTTTCCTATAAACCCCCCCGTGTATTAAAGATTTAAAAATGATATGCATATCGAAACCTTTCCCGGGATGAGTATACTCTAAATATGAAATTTGGTTGAGATCCATCCAGCCGTTTCGACGTGATGGTGGAAAAACCATTCTGGTTTTCCTATAAACCCCCCGTGTATTCAAGGATTTTAAAATGATATGCATATCGAAACCTTCCCCGGGATGAGTATACTCTAAATATGAAGTTTGGTTGAGATATATCCAGCCGTTTCGACGTGATGGTGGAAAAACCATTCTGGTTTTCCTATAAACGCCCCGTGTATTCAAAGATTTTAAAATAATATGCATATCGAAACCTTCACCGGGAGGAGTATACTCTAAATATGAAATTTGGTTGAGATCTATCCAGCCGTTTCGACGTGATGGTGGATAAACTATTCTGGTTTTCCTATAAACCCCCGTGTATTCAAAGATTATAAAATGATATGCATATCGAAACCTTCCCCGGGATGAGTATACTCTAAATATGAAATTTGGTTGAGATCTATCCAGCCGTTTCGACGTGATGGTGGAAAAACCATTCTGGTTTTCTTATAAACCCCCCGTGTACTCAAAGGTTTTAAAATGATATGCATATCGAAACCTTCCCCGGGATGAGTATACTCTAAATATGAAATTTGGTTGAGATCTATCCAGCCGTTTCGACGTGATGGTGGAAAAACCATTCTGGTTTTCCTATAAACCCCCCGTGTATTCAAAGATTTTAAAATGATATGCATATCGAAACCTTCCCCGGGAGGAGTATACTCTAAATATGAAGATTGGTTGAGATATATCCAGCCGTTTCGACGTGATGGTGGAAAAGCCATTCTGGTTTTCCTATAAACACCCCGTGTATTCAAATTTTTTTAAATAATATGCATATCGAAACCTTCCCCGGGATGAGTATACTCTAAATATGAAATTTGGTTGAGATCCATCCAGCCGTTTCGACGTGATGGTGGAAAAACCATTCTGGTTTTCCTATAAACCCCCGTGTATGCAAGGATTTTAAAATGATATGCATATCGAAATCTTCCCCGGGAGGAGTATGCTCTAAATATTAAGTTTGGTTGAGATCTATCCAGCTGTTTCGACGTGATGGTAGAAAAACCATACTGGTTTTCTTATAAACCTCCGTGTAATCAAAGATTTTAAAATGATATGCATATCAAAACCTTCCCCGGGATGAGTATACTCTAAATAAAATTTTGTTGAGATCCATCCAGCCGTTTCGACGTGATGGTGGAAAAACCATTCTGGTTTTCCTATAAACCCCCCGTGTATTCAAAGATTTTAAAATGATATGCATATCAAAACCTTCCCCGGGAGGAGTATACTCTACATATGAAGTTTGGTTGAGATCTATCCAGCCGTTTCGACGTGATGGTGGATAAACTATTCTGGTTTTCCTATAAACCCCCGTGTATTCAAAGATTTTAAAATGATATGCATATCGAAACCTTCCCCGGGAGGAGTATACTCTAAATATGAAGTTTGGTTGAGATCTATCCAGCTGTTTCGACGTGATGGTGGAAAAACCATTCTGGTTTTCTTATCAACCCCCGTGTAATCAAAGATTTTAAAATGATATGCATATCGAAACCTTCCCCGGGAGGAGTATACTCTAAATATGAAATTTTGTTGAGATCTATCCAGCCGTTTCGACGTGATGGTGGAAAAACCATTCTGGTTTTCCTATAAACCCCCCGTGTATTCAATGATTTTAAAATGATATGCGTATCGAAACCTTCCCCGGGAGGAGTATACTCTAAATATGAAGTTTGGTTGAGATCTACCCAGCCACTTCGACGTGATGGTGGAAAAACCATTCTGGTTTTCCTATAAACCCCCGTGTATTCAAAGATTTTAAAATAATATGCATATCCAAACCTTCCCCGGGATGAGTATACTCTAAATATGGAGTTTGGTTGAGATCTATCCAGTCGTTTCGACGTGATGGTGGAAAAACCGTTCTGATTTTCCTATAAACCCCCGTGTATTCAATGATTTTAAAATGATATGCATATCGAAACCTTCCCCGGGATGAGTATACTCTAAATATGAAATTTGGTTGAGATCTATCCAGCCGTTTCGACGTGATGGTGGAAAAACCATTCTGGTTTTCCTATAACCCCCCCGTGTATTCAAAGATTTTAAAATGATATGCATATCTAATCCTTCCCCGGGAGGAGTATACTCTAAGTATGAAGTTTGGTTGAGATCTATCCAGCCGTTTCGACGTGATGGTGGAAAAACCATTCTGGTTTTCCTATAAACCCCCCGTGTATTCAAGTATTTTAAAATGATATGCATATCGAAACCTTCCCCGGGAGGAGTATACTCTAAATATGAAGTTTGGTTGAGATCTATCCAGCCGTTTCGACGTGATGGTGGAACAGACAAACAGACAAACAGACAAACAGAAACGAACAACTTTATTTATAAGATTATTTTTATACCACTCCCCTCGCCCCCTGCCAAAAGGGTGCTAGGGGTGTCTTACCCTCACGCGGTTTGTCTCCTGATACTAATTGATAAGTGTACCACGTTTGGTGAAATTGCTCCAGTGGTTTAGGAGGAGATGTGTCATATACACACCCACACCCACACACCCACGCACACACATACATCAATTTTTATATATAGTAAGAAGAAGAAGATAATATTTTTATATGTAGTTTTTCGATTAATTTTATATCTCACCCCCTTCGCTCCCCACTTGGATTTGCAAAAAATCCGGAGTAATACTATTCATCTCAGAGACCCTGAAATCTATGGATTCGAAACTGTTTTTAATTATTTCTATATCTCACCCCACCCCCCCACCCTTTGCTCCCAACCTAAAAGGGGGCTGGATTTTAAAAAAATTCTAGAGTATCACTTTTCAACTCAGCGACCCCGAAAACTATGAATTCGACACTATTCTCGATTATTATTGTAACTACCACCCCCCTGACCCTCTCCCTTAAGGGCGCTAGGGATGGCTTACCCCCCACAGTGATCGTCTCCCGATAGTAAGTGATTCGTGTACCAAGTTTGGTTGAAATTGCTCCAGTGGTTTAGTTGGAGATGTGTCATTTACACACACACTTCCATTTCTATATATAGTAAGATTTTTACACTCGTTCTTCACCCCCTTTCCATCCCCGCCCAAAGGAGTCCTATGAGTGCCTTACACAACAGTATATTTTTTCCCAGATATTAAGTCTTATTTGTACCTATTTTGGTTGACAGCTATGCCCAAACGTACATGCATAATCTCACTGCTCTAGAATCCTGGAGCTGACGTTGCCATGGTTACGGCAGTTCATTTCTTTATCCGATTCCTAGAGCAGGGGTAGTGTGGTGCCAATATCTCCGTAACGGTTGGTTTTAGGGCCTTAAAACATGGTTTTCGGGCCCGTAGGGCTTACCGAGTTTTGTTCTTTGCGTCAAGAGGATTAAATTGAGCTTTGTCTCGTCCTTATACGACAAATTCGATATTTTGCCTATAATAGTATAAGAGAAAATGGAGGAAAACCGTTTTTCCTATAAAACCCCCGTCTTTTCAAAGATTTTAAAATGATATGCATATCGAAACCTTCCCCGGGGTCAGTATACTCTAAATATGAAGTTTGGTTGAGATCTATCCAGCCGTTTCGACGTGATGGTGGAACAGACAAACAGACAGACAAACAGACAAACAGAAACAATTTTATTTATATAGATTATTATTATTATTATTATTATTATTATTATTATTATTATTATTATTATTATTATTATTATTATTATTATACAGTACGTTACTTATCTCTATATTTTCATTAATGCATAATAAGCATATTTGTTGGGTACACTGACGTCATCAATCATTATGCTTCGACCACTTTGATCAACTTTAAACCTACTCTTCCTAACATAACGAGATATGAAACGATTACACGTGTGATTAATGCAATATTTGTGAATATTTCTTAACTACAAGGTACAGATTCCGCGCGGGTCGTACGGAGGAAACTGTTCGCATCTTTGTTTGATGTCAGCGGAGCTACTGTACAGGCCGTACACCACGGAGGTAGTGGCTGTACATACTATGCAGTGAACAAGGACGCGTTGTTAGACTACAGTTATTTATTTAAACAACGAAACTACGTGAAATACCAGTCAGTTGTTTAAAATACTTAGTAAATCAGCAATGATCTAGGCTACTGTAAGTAGTAGGAGGAACTCGCTGTGATATAGTGAGATAGCTTGACTGATTGATCCATTCTTTGAATTTGAAGGGCATTAACGTACAAACGCGAATAGAGGAACAGTAACAGAAGCTTATTTGACTAAAATGAAACTGGCGAATCGGTTGCACCTGTATTAACTATCACTTAAGAGAAATGTCTAATACATATAATTTAATATTGTGTATTTAACTTATTAGTTGCGTTGCATATGTCGTGGCTAAAATGCATTGTACAAATATAAATGTAATTAAAATTGCATAATCGAGTATTTCTATAGTAAGAGAAACATATTCGGTTACGCTGACCGAAATAAATTATAATTACCGGAATGATTTATGCAGTTTACATCCTACAGCAGCCAAACATATGTTTTTCACGCTCGCTAATCTTGTGATAGTTGAATGTTCTTCTACCTGCTTTTTTACCAATGGGGTCGGCACTTTGAATGGATTTAGCCAAGTTTTACGGCCGGATGTCTGTCCTGACGCCAACCCTAACTGGTGCATGTTTCTGTGGTGGTTTGTTTTATGATGTGTGGTATGTAAACGAAGATGTGCATTCCAACAAACACAAAAACCCGACCCCCCGAGCTAGAGGAATTAACCAGATAATCATAATAATGGTGCGTCAGCTAAAATTAGAATCAAAGTGAGGGGTGTTCTCCAAGTGTCAGCCTAGTCAAAGAAATAGATTAGCATATTTTTTGTATGTATGGTGATGATAACGTTGTTTTATTGATGATTATTGTTTTAAGAGGAAATACAAATGAGCAACTAAAATTCTCCATTCTATGCTAAAGGAGACTCACGAGTACATTAATTCGAACAATTCTTAGTTCAAATACAGTTTCTTATTCAATTTAGTATACTTATATTGTGTTTGTCATAAGACGAGATTCTTTTCTGTCTGATAACATTTTTCCTCTTGTTCTTCTCTTCTCGATTTTACCATGTAAGGACCATGTAAAATAATGCAATGAATTCACCTTCTTCCTTCTTTCCTTGGTTTCCAATAGTTCTTTCATTAATTTCCTTTCCTGTTTTCATATTCAAGTTTTATACCAATCTTCTGAACGTTGTTTCATTTTGTATTATGAACTCTCTTATTTCAATCTTTATCATATATTTTCATATCTGTTGTATCATTTTCATTCTTATAAATCTAGTGGAAAAGTTGTTTTACGGCTCTTCTGTTTCCATTCTTGCGATAAAATCAAACAATTTATCCTCTTCTTAACTGAATCTAAATTCGTTGAGAGCATAACTGCGCGTTGCGGAGACTTTATGGCTTGTTTACTGTATTGTAGTGTTTGATTTTATTGTTATTCTAGATATTCCTTTTATTGTACTGTTGCACGATTGTTAAATACATATATTCCTTCTTAGTAACCTTTTCGATTGAGTAGTACACGGTTATTTCGGTAATTTTTCGCGCAATGTTCAGAAATAAATAATTTGCTCATAAAAGATATTCACGATTATATTTATTCGAACAATTGTCTTCGGTTGGTATTATGAAGAAAACTGATAATTTTTCATTAAGTCGTTAATATCCTATATGTTGTAGATTATTCTTGTAAGTCATTATTTAAACACTTTTAAGCCATGAAAATAACAATTCTTCTTTTAAATCTACAATATTACTGACCATATCATTGCCAGGATAGTATCTAGAGACTTCATTTTGTCAGCCAATAGCAGCGTAAACCAACAAGTTTTATTACTAGTAAAGTAATAATACAATATGTTATTTCAATATTATAATAATGTGAATGAGTTAGTGACTAAATATTCCTTAGTAGCATTACATCAATAATATCCCATTCTCAAATTATCAAAAGTACCTACAGCTATCAGCACAGCTTTACTCTTGGAGAAACTTATTCCTACTTCCAAAACATTACACAAACTGAATTCTGTCCTTTTACTTTTATCCATTGTAAATTCTGGAAGTATTTTCTATTCTGATGGCTTCTTTTTTACGACGCACCGACACAGACAGGTCTTACGGCGACGATGGAATAGGACAGGGACAGGAATGGAAAGGAATCGGCCGTGACCTTAATTAAGGTAATGTCCTAGCATTTGCCTGTTGAAAATGGGAAACAACAAACAACCATCTTCAGGGCTGCCGATAGTGGGGTTCGAACTCACTATCTCTCCAATACAAGCTCACAGTTACGTGACCCAAATCGCATAGCTAACTCGCTCGGTATTCTATTCTCTCTTTAACCGTGTCCTCGATCTCATTCTTTACAATTTGTATGCACAGTAGGTCTATACGATTTTCAGCATTTCTTACCAGCTCGATCAACTTGTTCTGTGTCATGTCATTTTCCCCTGTGCACGTTAAGTAATTTGGTAAAAATGCAAATTTGATTTAATCTAAGCCAATTTACCTGCCATTTCAGCATCAGAATGTAAATAACAGGCGAAAGCTTCAATAGAGGAAACATGATATTGCTAACGTAAACATATGAATAGATAGATAGATAGATAGATAGATAGATAGATAGATAGATACAGGAAAGTTGTGTACAGTTTGTTAAGAAAACACCAACATGAATAATTACATGCAAGTAGGCTACTTGTGGCTATTTTGACTGAAAAATAAACATAAAAATAATATTTATACACGGACAACATAAAAATAAACTGTTTCTGCGTATCGCTTTAGAATACTGGCTTCCAGATCCCAAGATTCTGAGTTCAAGCTTGACAGAGGTAGCCAGGTTATTTGAACGACTAAAGAAAAGTCCACGCTACACTTCACATCGTACGATTTTGGTACGTAAAAGATGTCTGGTGACACATTACCCTTCAAAATTAATTAAAATCAAGATATCCACACACAATAGCTGAGGCTATATTATTATTATTATTATTATTATTATTATTATTATTATTATTATTATTATTATATTCGGTCTATAAACATCTAGGCCTTGAAGAAAATGACACAATACTACGTATTAGGAAAAATTACTTTAACTTAAAAATAAAGCATTTTGATGACCTATAGAAACCGTCTATAACTGGCATATTTCTAGTACAGTGAACTTCATTGTCGTTCTGTATTTTCTACAGTTATTCACAACCACCACAGAAACACGCAATAATGAATATATTCCTCCACATAGGGCTGGCGTCAGAAAAGGCACCTGGCCTTAAAACTGGGCTAAATCCATACAAAGTGCCGATCCTACTGGAAAAAGTCCAGGAAGAAGACTTAATTATAACAATTAAATATTATTGGAAAAGTATTTAATTGAAATTGAAAATACGCAAGAGGCTTTATTTTATTTTATTTTTATTTTTTATTTTTTTATTTTTTTGTGCAGAAAGAGATGTGGATCACCTTTCAAGCTCTGTTTTTGTTCATTCCATTTTTTCCAATGTTACAGTTTTTAGATAGTTTTGATGACTATTTTGGTATTTTATAGTTCCTTAGCTCATTAAATTGAAACACATGTAGATCGCATCCTCGTCTACGCACAGCTCATACCTCACGTTACGTAGCAATTGGATGTTACTGTACGTTACTCGACATGGCCTTTGTGATTCTTTATTCCACTGTCGACCAACATCATACGGAGCGCTTTTAGTAGCTTTCTTCTATTCAGACCTTTTCTAAGATAGAGAAAAAAGTACGTGGTAAAGTTTACACAAACCGTCTTTAGTTTTCTGGGTTGGGGAATTCGATGAAGAAGGTCACTTCGCCATATTTTTAACGGTTAAATAGAGGATTTTTCCACTTTTCCGATTAGTTATTTCCAGACATTTTTTAATCCACTCTCCCTCCACTTTTGAATGACATACAAAGTGCTAAATTCGGCCCGGTAAACCTCTAGAAATAAGTGTTGACGTGTTAAGCCTTAGCCTTTTGTAGGGCCAATACGGTATACTGATGTCTCCAAAATCTTTTCCTCGAAAATAGTGCGAAATCATTATACTCCTTCTAGTGTAAATATGCTGGAACGAGCATTTCCTGGCATGGACTGGTCTGGTGAATGCGCTGTAACATATCGCTGTACGATAGTGTGTCCAGCTTGTCTATCAAAGTGTCATTACCAGCGCGCGTGTGATTTTAGCGGTGTTATTGTTGCGGCTAGGGCGCCGTCATACGGCGTCGCAATCAATGTGATGAATGTACGACACACAGATATATGGCAGCTGTTACTGTTATTGGGGGGGTTTAGGCCTAATTTGTTGGAGGGCTGGCCAGCAGCTTGCCCATTAGTCTAGCGACTGAATCTTCCTTCTTCCAGCCATGTGGTGTGCGACTTTCATTAAGCCTCCCGCCGTCATTATTCATATGTCCACTTCTTTACATGTAGATATGAAACTAAGGATTTACTTATCCCCTTATGGAAATAAAATAATATCAGCCACATTCATTGATAGCGAGCAATGTCTGTCAAATAAGTTTAAACAAGCTAAATATCTTAGCTAATTCTCTACGTCGTACAATGCCCCAACACACTCATTTGAAAGAGAAATTCCTAAGCCAGGAAGCCACGAAAACCTACGTTCAATAATGGTTATATTAATGCTTTTTTGCGCAAAATTCAAGATTTCTTACCGCGTGAGTTGGCCATGTAGCTGTAAGCTTGCTTTATGGAGAAGGTGGTTTCGAACTCCATCGTCAGCAGCGCTCAAGATCTTTTCCTTGACAAATGCACGGGTTGTATCTTAATTCAGACCACGACCGCTTCCTTCATGGTCCTTTCGTATCCCATCGTCGTTAAAATCCTAAGTTGAGAGTGACGTAAAACTCCAAGGAGAAAAGACCGTTTCTGTGAATAATAATTAATTAACTATACAGATTGTAGGCAAAATGACACCCAATAATGGCCGTCCACAAAGTGGATCAGGACAATATAAATGAGGATAAGAACCAACCCTCTCACGGACCATTTTCATTCGAAGTAAACTGGGAGAGTGGATAAGGTAACGTAATGTAATAACCATTATTTACCGGTTAGGAGTCTCCACAATTGTCATCTCAATTCAAGGGAGTATATTATTATATTAGTACAAAAATCGACTTCCTGTCTTTTGCAGGATTTTGACGTTTCATTACCACTAGGCCTAGTCATGAAAAAGTGGGTTTCACGACACACCTGTGATTTAAGGCGTTGTGCAGGATCTTTCGAAGGTATTTTGGGAGGCAGACATTCTCTAAACCGACATTTGCATCTGGATGAAAATTGCTCGTTACAGTGTTGGTTCGTGTCATCATTTCAATTAATTTTATCGTACACTCCGTACGTATCTTATTCCTACGGCGGCGTAGACTAAAAATTTCGCAAGTGCCATGACTTTAAAATAATTTCCCCATTTGCCGTGTGTAGCTCATACACTACAACTTTTCAGTTTAAAGAAAGTTGAGAATCGCTTTGTGTAATGTAGAAAATTAGTACATCGGGTGAGTTGGCCGTGCGGTTAGAGTGTGCGGCTGTGAGCTTGCATCCGGGAGATAGTGGGTTCGAATCCCACTATCGGCAGCCCCGAAGATGGTTTTCCGTGGTTTCCCATTTTCACACCAGTCAAATGCTGGGGCTGTACCTTAATTAAGGCCACTGCCGCTTCCTTCCCACGCCTTTCCTATCCCATCGTCGCCATAAGACCTATCTGTGTCGGCGCGACGTAAAAACACTAGCAAAAAAAAAAAAAGTACGAAGTTTTAAACATTCCTCGAAATCTACAGCCGGGATGAGTGCCCCAACTTGGCAGGTTCGATCCTGGCTCAGTCCGGTGGTATCTGAAGGTGCTCAAATAGGTCAGCCTCGTGTCAGTAGATTTACTGGCACGTAAAAGAAATCCTGTGGGACCAAAGTCCGGCACCTCGGCGTCTCCGAAAACCGTGAAAGTAATTTGTGGGACGTAAATGTTATTATTATTATTATTATTATTATTATTATTATTATTATTATTATTATTCGAAATCCATAAAGATTCTCAAAGCTACACTGAAACATCTTTTTCGAGGGAATTCAACTCTTCATATGTTAAAAAGGCTTCAGGAACAGAAAGCCACATCCCAAACTCACCTTTCTAGTAAAATATTATCACAATGGGAACATACTGATTTATTTATCAATACGTTAATCGATCAAGCAACATTCGATGTAACTTCTTATACAGTGATGGTGTCGGAGACAATCCCCATTTTATTTTATTTTAATTTTTAATTCATTTTCTTGTTATTGGTTTAAAGTCGCACTAACACGTCGAAGGTTTTTGGCGACTCAGAGATGGGAAAAGGGTAGGATTGGGAAGGTAGTGGCCGGGGTCTTAATTAAGGCACATCCCCAGCATTTTCCTCTTGAGAAAATGGAGAAACCATAAACAACCATCTTCAGGGCTGCCGACGGTGGGATTCGAACACACCATCTCCCGAATGTTAGCCCTCAGCTTCGCGATCCTAACCGCACGGCCAACTCTTACGGTGCATTCCCCATCGTCAACAGTGTCATACCTAATCTCCATGAGAGGATCAGGAATTGTGACAGTAAGTCAGTCATTGTAGGACGCAGTTAATATGCGGTACCAAAGACACTGAAGAGAACGAAACATATACCACCACAACGCTGTTCGAGTGCTCTCGCTGCTGCTACAGACAAACTGCTGCAACTTGCTAATCAACAGGAGGGTCCTACCGAGGGAGTGGCTGTGTGGTTTGGGTCACGTAGCTGTCAGTTTGCATTAGGGAGATAGTGGGTTCGAACCCCACTGTTAGCAGCCCTGAAGATGGTTTTCCGTGCTTTCCCGTTTTCACACCAGTGACACCTTAATCAAGGTCACGGTCGCCTTATTGCTACTCCTAGCCCTTTCCTATCCCGTCGTCGCCGTAAGACCTATCTGTGTCGGCGTGCCTTAAAACAGATTGTAAAGGCGGGTCCTGAATCTACAACTAAAGAAGTAAGCTTCTAACTCAGTTATAATATACTTTGTATTCAAATGGAGAAATTATAGGTTGTACATGAATTCACCCTAAAAATTCCACTTAATGACTAAGGTTACCCAAGTGAGCTAATATGGGAATTTCTTAACTGTTTAGTGCCGAGCCATGGGGATTTCAGTTGAACAATATCGAACGGTAATTGGAAGGTGGCAGAGGAGTATGAAGAGGAAAGCAATAAGGAGAATGGAGAGCAAGGGTGATATGAAAAGTATGAGGGATGTGGCATTGGTGGCAGCAGTACTAGTTATTGGGGGCGTGGAATTGATTCCCAGCCCTAGTACAAGTGGTACCATCAGTTGGGATGACGACCGCTTAAATGCACTTCCACAAACAGAACAACCAAAGGGCCTAACCTCGCTGTGTGTAATGATATGCAACCCAAGAGAAGACTCAACTTAAGGAGCTCCAAAGAAGTTTTAAAAAAGTTTCCACAAACGAAACGGAAGGCGATAACCACTATGACCGCTAGTATGTACTTGACAAGGTCTGTGTACATTGTTATTCTATGGAATTGAATTACCTATGTAATATAATTATTGTATGTATCATCCCCTGTGGCCATTGGCTCCAATACATATTTTACTGAAAATGGTTTTAAAAATTATTTCAGATGACTATTATTCGGAGCCAGCAAAATTGCCTGGTATGTGTTGCTTGTACGGCAACATGAAGTGACACAACAAATTCATTGTCGGTTAATACTTCTGAAGATGAAATCACCATATACCTGAAAGAAGATCTGTTATCCCCGCTTTGAAGTGTTACGATTATTGGAAAACAAATACGATGTTTCCAGAGTTGCGAAAATTTGTTGTGAAATATGTATGCATACCACCAGCAACAGTATTTTAGAATCCTTCATACATGGATAGTGGTTTTGGATCCCAAGAGAGCACGTTCAAATCCTGCAGATGAAATCGGATTTTCCAACGGTGGAAAAAATGTCCATTCGACACTCCATGTTGTACGATGTCGGCATGTAAAAGATCTCTGGTGTCACATTTGGTGCTTTCCCGACAAAATTAAATCTCAGCCATTGACGCCCAAGAGAGATTCGGTTTACTCTTCAATCTGGTAGGCCTAGAGTAAAATGAACGTCGAAATTGACGAGCAGGTAACCAGTTGTGTCAAATGAAAATGTCTGCACACGGTAGCTGAGGCCGTACGAGGACTAGTAGTAGTTTATGAGAAACGTTTTAGCTAAGTAGGACTCATATGTGAAGGAAAATGAAGTTGGATCGACCCCGACAGAGGGAGAATGCTTGTATTTTTTTAAGAAAAACTTATACCGCTATTAAGTTACAATTCTATCACTTCATTTTAATTTTTAAATAGTGTCGAACACTTTAACATTTGTTCTGGAGGCCATCTGGTGGGGAATGAACGTACCATTTCCACTTCTATTACAACGTCCAAATTTCCAAGTGTCATTCTTTAAGAAGGCTTTCTCGTGGTCAGTCGAGATTTCTTCTGAGGACGCAGAGCACAGTTTTCTGCGAAACGTCAAGACTTTCACCTTATTTTCTTGACACGGCATAAGCCCAAAAGCCTATACAGTATCACTTTAACATTTGCTTTGGGAAAGATGTGTAACTAACTACTAAATAAATTTTATATATTTTCATTTACAATTATACAAATATTTAAGTGTTAAAATATAATAATTACTAATGTATTTAGAAATTTATTATTTTATTTCAAGAATGAAAATATAGGAGTACCGACTATCGAGAAAAATAAAGGTATTGGAATGGAACATTGATAAAAGCTGGTTTCGACTCATCTAATAATAATAATAATAATAATAATAATAATAATAATAATAATAATAATAATAATAATTCCATGTCTCCCCGACTACTTTTACGGTTTTAGAGTGACCGAGCTGCCGGAATTTTGACCCACAGGAGTTTTTTTACTTTGGGTAAATCGACCAACGCGAGGATGACCTAGTTGAGTACCTGCAAACACCACGGGGCTGAGCCAGGATAGAACACGCAAACTCGATCTCAGAAGACTGGCACGCTAATAAATTTGTTGTTGATGTTGTTGTTTAACACTTTTTCTAACTAGTAATGGTATTTTAAGACGCTGAGGTGTCGTATACATATCAATTTGCTTTACGTCGCATCGATACAGACAGGTCTTATGGCGGCGATGTGATAGGAAAGGGATAGGAGTGGGAAGGAAGCGGCCATGGCCTTAAATAAGGTACAGCCCCAGTATTTGCCTGGTGTGAAAATGGGGAATCATGGAATGCCATTTCAGAGCTGCCAACAGTGGTGTTCCAACCCACTATCTCCCGAATGCAAGCTCATAGCTGCGCGACCCTAACCACATAGCTAACACGCTGGGTGAGTTTTATACCGGAGCAGTTCTTTAACGTACAGTACTGGAAGACATGGCATGTATTCTTAAATGCCTTCTGAGCCGGGATCGAGCCTGATATTAGGGGATGAAAAGGTCAAGTACTAAGCATCGGCACCACTTTTAAAATAGTTTGGAAATCATTTATCATAAATAAGTGTAAATTGCAAATTGTTTACTTATTCTATGTTACATACAAATATAAAAAATAGTTAAGAAACATATCATGTACGTAAGCCAATATACAGTACAATTATCTGATGCATCTCAAATCATAGATAGGTTAAAAACATATTTTTGGTCAACTTCATAGTATTCTTGTCTCCACAAGAAAATATCTTATTTGATGTTTTCTTATATTGATTCCAGAGAAATATCTGAACAGCAACCAACACATTCCTCGAATATACTGTAGGTACTAATAAAATAACGATCATACGATTAAATAATTGAGTTAAATTGTTTAGAAATGTTTAACGAAGTGTGGACATTGAGCCATCTGCTCTGCCACTTTCGAAGGACCTTCCCCTCTGTTTTGTAACAATCACTCCATCTCTACATAATTACTGCACCCTATGTTCACAGCAATCCGCCTAGCATATGCTAATCAAGGTCTCCCTCCCGAATGCAGGTCTTCATTCTACTTTCTAACACTTAGCTAATCCTGAGTTACTGATGATGAATAATACTTATATTCCTCTCTGCTATATCTCCAATTTATGAAGATTTATTTTAAAGTAGTTTTCATTAGAATTCTCTTCGGAAATGCCACCTTATTTCTTCTTCTTTTCATGTATCTCCGAAGTCCTGCTGATTATCACGATCCTGATGTTTCCGGCGATAACGAGCGTTTGTTTAAGAAGCGATCAACCTTTTTTGTATGGATGCCTAATATTAAGGGAAGTGAACGAATAAGGAGCAATGGAATAAGATATGTTCACGCGATGAGAAACACACTACTGTAAACATAAAGACGAGTTGTAAGAAATTAGGAGGTTAATGAAACTTCCTGGTTTCAAACACAGAGAAGTGTACCTCTAAATGCTTTGTTTCCATGTTTTAAATAAGGCATTTCTCAGAATAATTATCTGGAATATTCTCTTATCCATTCACTGCTGTACTGTCTCCCCAGTCAATGAACCAGATTTAACTCAAATCCATCAAATTTTCCATGTTAACTGTTTCTGTATCCATTCGGGAGCTTCGCGTTGGTGTATCATGTACTTCTTCTTCTTCTTCTTCTACTTCTTCTGCTGTTTAGCCTCCAGTGTAGGTTTTCTCCCTCGGACTCAGCGAGGGATCCCACCTCTACCGCCTCAGGGGCAGTGTCCTGGAGCTTCAGACTCTGGGTCGGGGGATACAACTGGGGACGATGACCAATACCTCGCCGAGGCGGCCACACCTGCTATGCTGAAAAGGGACCTTGGTGGAGGATGGGAAGATTATAAGGGACAGACAAGGAAGAGGAAAGGAAGCGGCCGTGGCCTTAAGTTAGCTACCGTCCCGACATTTGCCTGGAGGAGAAGTGGGAAACCACGGAAAACTACTTCCACGATGGCTGAGGTGGGAATAGAACCCCCTCTACTCAGTTTACCTCCAGAAGCTGAGTGGACTCCGCTCTAGCCCTCGTACCACTTTTCAAATTTCGTGGTAGAGCCGAATCGAACCTGGGCCTCCGGAGGTGGCAGCTAATCACACTAACCGCTACACCACAGAGGCGGACATCACACATAGAGTATAAGTCGAATTACTGTAAACTGGAGGTCACTTGAATGGTGGAATAAATGTTCATATAAATATCCATTATAGCCCCTCTTGAATAGACATATTCCTTTTTTTCCGTTCATTTATTTACTTATTTATTTGAAAATCACATTGTAATATTTTTTAATAAATAGCTGCAATTTATTATTGCAGGTTTACCCTGGACTTCTTCCTTCCTCAAATGTTGCTTCGAATTACGATGGCATTCGAGTTTTCTTTTCTACTTGAGCCAAAAACAAGCTGACTATCCACGAAAGTAAGTACAAAACATTCCTATTCTCTTCTGTAGAATCGAGCTGGTACAAGACTAGAGTTACATAAGTAACATTTTCTTTTGTTAATTATATCTACGTAAAATATTTGCCAAAGTGACGCAGAATAATGATAACTCTTATGAGAAGAGAACGTTATATTTTATAATGATAAGTATTAACTTAAAATTGATGCGATCCGTGCAAATAATTCCCCATCATAACGAACAAAAGCTTTATTGTTGCTATTACAACGTTGCCTTCATACTTTTGTAATTGCCGTGCGCGTAGAGGCGCGCGGCTGTGAGCTTGCATCCGGGAGATAGTAGGTTCGAATCCCACTATCGGCAGCCCTGAAAATGGTTTTCCGTGGTTTCCCATTTTCACACCAGGCAAATGCTGGGGCTGTACCTTAATTAAGGCCACGGCCGCTTCCTTCCAACTCCTAGGCCTTTCCTATCCCATCGTCGCCATAAGACCTATCTGTGTCGGTGCGACGTAAAGCCCCTAGCAAAAAAAAACAAAAAAAACTTTTGTAATTCATAAATTTCTTATGAACTTGTAGACGGCCAGTCACTTTCGTACCAATTAACTTCAAAAAATTACCATTTGTTGGCATCTTCCTCTGACTGTGTATTTGAAGTTTCTAAACAAATGTTTACATAGATAATTTCACATTTTTTCTTCTGCTTATTGGTAGCCATAATTTTATTTCGTTTGTTGCTTCCATTCTCAGCTATAGACTTACAAAGAACCACTTTCGGGACCTTAGATCTATTCCTCCGGCGCACATAAGCGAGCAACTCTCATATGTTTTGTGTCGGTTCATTTTTAGTGTTTCTCCTCACCTTTATCTTTACTTAAGCATTATATAAAACGGTACAAGTACATTGGTTAAATCAGGCATTTAGAAAGAAGTATCAGGCATAAGTTCCCGCCACTTATGGCACTCCTCGGAAGTTTCATGGTAAAAATATTCCTCGGTATTTTTATTTAATCGTTCCTTTCTCCCTATCTCAAATCCTCTGTTCCTTGCCTTTTATTTTCGTAGTTTATATCCACTTCAATGACCTAAACCCTTTACTACCTTTGCTGATACTAACTTAATTTACTCCCAATGTACGAGTAATAAAAAGTGGGTTCCAGAACAAGTCAAGTTATTCATTTCTGTTCCATCCATGCGAAATAATAACAATGTACCGAAAAAAAAAAATAGAATTAACTTACGTTGTGTCGATTGAAGACTTTTAAGCAAAATTTGTGAGAAAATACGGGATCAATCTCCTTGCTTTTAGAGAAGTCGGAATCTGAAAATATAAATACTTTCCTAGAAGCTAGTCCTATAACATAACTTAATTTTCGTGAAAAAGTAGGTGTATCTGTTGTTAAGAAACTCTGTCGTTTACTGAGCATTACTTAAAAATTGTTCCATTTTTAAACGGTTCTATTGAAAATTTTCCATTTTCTAATGTAACTGATTCCGAAGAATTTGGTTTTCACAAATTTGTAGAGAAATCTTCATTCATTACTCTGGCAAAATTGTCGTAACAAGTGTGACTGCATCGAGAGTAGAACTTCATTAACAAGAAACTGTTTCATTGTGTGAGAATCCACAATGGACCATTTTGATCTCAGCTTCTAGCATTCCACATTTTCAACATTATACGTATCTTCATTTAACAAACTACTGAATGGATAATATACAAATTAAAAGAATTCTTGAGACAATTACAGTACGATGCTTCACTGAACCAAAATCATAGCAAAATGTTTCTCATTCTATAAATTAGAGATAAATAATACTGTATTTAAAGAAATAAGTTCTCAGAAGATAACCCTATTTTAATGTCACGGGCTGCGAAAATTATATTCAAACCCTCTATTGCCTTTTCTACCGTGAAATTATCAGCGTTTCGCCTCGGTGTGACTGTGGGCTCGTCAGTTGGATTACCACACCTTTCCAAGATGCTGGCGGCTAGTGCACCATTCAACCACCAAAGAAAAAGTAGGCATTTATACAAGTGGAGGTACATATCTCTCCTACAGTAGTACACCGTCACTGCATTATCCGAAAAACAAATACTCTTCAGTGCAAGACTGTGTCTATACCATCTATGAGTACTTTCATAAAAACTACAAACAAACAATCTTTACAAGAAATACCTCGTAACAAGATTTACTTCACTAAAATGAAAATATTGATGAAACGCCCTCAATGATTCTATCAGAAATTAATAAATCGAACGGAGAGTGGAATATACTTTAGTCTGAAAAATGTACGGCTTCGATGGTCGAAGGATAATGTTCTCGACTATTGTTACAGGTGGCAGGCATCATATACGGTATACTGATTATTAGTGTTCCCGACTAGTTGAGCAGACGGCCTCCACGGAGCAGCGCGAGGCAGGACATATTGAAAGACAGGAAATGAACAGAAGTAGCTGAGGTAAGCTTCAGAAGTAACAGCAAGGAGCAAAATAGATACGAGTAGTTATTTCTCATTAACGAATATACAGTGTGATTCAGCAGTCCCTTCCAATATCGTTTGCTGCAGCCCAACTAACGTGCACATGGTTATAGGGGTGCTATTCCACTGCAGGCGTACTTAATGATACTAATGTTCAGTGAGCACATTTTGCACACGATTATGAACCCTAGCGAAATGTTATATCATCCGTTCGTAAAACATGACGCCTTGAAATCATGTAGCAACGTCCTTTTACCATATAAATAAGTTAATGTGTCGTGCCTCGTGACCATGTGTAACGAAGAGGGGTATCAATGCATAAAACTCGGTAACAGTGCAGTAATTAATGTCTTAAACACTGAACCGGATGGCGTATGTACACTACTTGTCATAACCCCCACATGTTTCTAGCAGTGTAGCGTAGCGGATGTAGTTAGGCGTTCGCATAGCAATCGACGGAATGTGCTAGCCGCGGTTCGAGTCATGTATCGTTACGATGTTTGAATACGTAAACAAAGGTCCGCGTTTGCCACATTCACGCTGTTATTCATCTTGTGCCCTGCGCATACTCCGCTGTTTAGGGCCTGAATGTACTGTAATCTCTGCTGTCATTCGGCATGTTTTCCACAGAGGAATACGTTGACATGCTCCTCATTTATGGGGAAGCAACACAAAACGTGTGCGAGGCACTACGTCTGTACCAGGAACGGTATCCCGACAGGCGACACCCTGCTGTTACGATATTCCGCCGTGTTCAAAGACGCCTAAGGACAACAGGCGTGATTTCCAACCAGCCTCATTCCGCGATTGGCCAGTTACATCGGGAGAAACAGAAGAGACCGTTCTGGAGGCAGCTCGTAATAATCCACATATCAGTACAAGGGCAATTTCATGACAGGAGAACACCAGCCAGCCAGCCAGCCAGCCGTCCGTCTGGCGAATACTGCATGAACATAAATTTCACCCATACCATCTTGAGCTACACCAAGAGCTCCATGGGCAGAATTTCGAAGTTCGAATGGAATTATGTCGGTGGCTATTAGGCAGGCTGGACAATGATGCAGCATTCGTATCGCATATCTTGTTCTCGGACGAATCGCGCTTCCACAATAATGGCAACGTCAATCGCCACAACATGCACTATTGGAGTCCGGACAATTCTCACTGAGTGCGACAAGCGGCCCATCAAGTACGGTGGGGAGTGAATGTTTGGAGTGGTATCTTGGGGGATCGCCTGATTGTACCTTATTTATTTGAGGGTCATTGAACGAGGCCACGCTACCTACACTTTCTACGTCAGGAACTCCCACTGCTGCTGGAGGATGTGCCCTCGATCGTTTGACGATGTGGTTACAACAGGATGGAGCTCCATCACATTCAGCTTTGCCCGTTTGTAACTACCTGAAGGAGGAACTGCCAGGGAAATGGGGAGGTTTGGGAGCCCCTGTTTCTTGGCCCGCCAGATCACCAGATTTAATGCCGTTACACTTCTTCTTGTGGTGATATTTAAAGAACATCGTTTACACTCAAGCACCAGAAAGTCCCGACCAGCTCCGGCAACTCATCACGGACGCCTGCCGAGCAATTGCACCTGGAATGCTTTAGCGCGCAAGGCGATCTATTGGACACCGGGCCCGAATGTACATAAACCAAAACGGTCATCACATTGAGCATTTCTTTCTTTCTTAATCTGCTTACCCTCCACGGTTGGTTTTTCCCTCGGACTCAGCGAGGGATCCCACCTCTACCGCCGCAAGGGCAGTGTCCTGGAGACATTGGGTCGGGGGATACAACTGGGGAGGATGACCAATACCTCGCCGAGGCGGCCACACCTGCTATGCTGAAAAGGGACCTTGGTGGAGGATGGGAAGATTAGAAGGGACAGACAAGGAAGAGGGAAGGAAGCGGCCGTGGCCTTAAGTTAGCTACCGTCCCGACATTTGCCTGGAGGAGAAGTGGGAAACCACGAAAAATCACTTCCAGGATGGCTGAGGTGGGAATCGTAACCACCTCTACTCAGTTGACCTCCCGAGGCTGAGTGTACCCCGTTCCAGCCCTCGAACAACTTTTCAAATTTCATGGTAGAGCCGGGAATCGAACCCGGGCCTCGGGGGGTGGCAGTCAATCACACTAACAACTACACCACAGAGGCGGACATGAGGATTACTCCGGGTACGACATCAAATCGATATTGGATAAGGTTAATTGGAAATCAATAGTTGGAATAACAATACTTAAATGTCACGTCCGCCTCTGTGGTGTAGTGGTTAGTGTGATTAGCTGCCATCCCCGGAGGACCGTGTTCGATTCCTGACTCTGCCACGAAATTTGAAAAGTGGTGCGAGGGCTGGAACGGGGTCCACTCAGCATCGGGAGGTCACCTGAGTAGAGGTGGGTTCGATTCCCACCTCAGCCATCCTGGAAGTGGTTTCCCGTGGTTTCCCACTTCTCCACCAGGAAAATGCCGGGATGGTACCTAACTTAAGGCCATGGCCGCTTCCTTCCCTCTTCCTTGTTATCCCTTCCAATCTTTCCATCCCCCTGCAAGGCCTCTGTTCAGCATAGCTGGTGAGGCTGCCTGAGCGAGGTGCTGGTCATCCTCCCCAGTTGTATCCCCCTACCCAGAGTCTGAAGCTCCAGGACACTGCCCTTGAAGCGGTAGAGGTGGGATCCCTCGCTGAGTCCGAGAGAAAAACCGACCCTAGAGGGTAAACACATTAAGAATAATAAGAAGAAGACTTAAATGTTACGTCACATGTAATTAGCGTATTATGGTATGTTCGAACAAAAATATAGCACAGAAAAACATTAAAAGAGATCTGTGTTTTATAATACTCTGATTTAATTATGTTATTGCTAGCATTTCTCATAAGTAGTATGTTCAGGAGTAGAAGTAGCGGCGGAAATTTAAATAAAGGTACTGTGTATGCTCCTGACGAAGTTTCCTTTTCGACCTTATCGATCATGTGTTGGATCTGGTTAGACGACACAGCTCACTGTGTGTTTCGTTCCACATGAGAAGTTATTACTACGCAGTCTATATTCCCATCCATGTGCATTTGCATTAAGAGTGTTCATTGACAGTGAGATTCAACC
Organism: Anabrus simplex; assembly: GCF_040414725.1. Lineage (NCBI taxonomy): Eukaryota > Metazoa > Arthropoda > Insecta > Orthoptera > Tettigoniidae > Anabrus > Anabrus simplex. The sequence goes on along the minus strand of NC_090267.1, from coordinate 313,900,981 downwards.
AAATATTAGTGGCAATAAAGATAGTAATCAAAGTAGTATTTGTTTTGCTGTTATTACCTAATAAACATTATCAAAGTAGCATGTCTGTCTAAGTGAAATATCAACAACTGACCTGAGACGTGTTTACGGTAGGAGAGACTTACTCCAGCAGCCAATGAGATCAAGGAAAGACTATGCAATTAGCGGTACGGCGGGTCGAATTCCAACATCTAATACCTGCTATAGGCAATTACACTGCATGGCGAGCCTTACGGGCACCTTTGAAACAACAGTCCCAGACTTGTTTCAGGCTGGTTTAGTTAACGAATGCCTCAGCATATTATGTTAGCCCTCAACAATTTCCTATAATTACTTTAAACGCATTCGTGTTAAAGGATTGAATTTTTGTCGTGTACTTTTTAGCCACGCTGTTGTTGTGTGGACCCGTTATCTGGGATCTTGAACTTAGTGGGTGCCACCTGAGGTACGCGTACTACAGGTAGTGCAGACCTGTTTGGTAACTGATAAAGATAATATACAGACAGGAATATAGAGCTGTAATAGCGTATAATGGCTGGAGATGCTGATACCTCTGTACAGTACAGTCTAACTCCCAAGTCGCTTTTCGCTTTCTCAAGCTATTTAACGGGGCTGTTACTTGGTATTAACTTGGTACAATACCTTCTTGGACCACAGGTCTGTGTTCTAGTTTCGGATCAGTCCTAGAGGATTTGAATATTACTGTACAAATGAGGATAACTGAGATGTCGGTTCGAATCTTACACCTAGCCGTTCTAAAAGGTGCTTTCGCACTTTAGGTTTTGGTACATTTTACGTAACGTACACTCCCTGACATCAGGACTTAAAATAACCTACATGTGTTGGCTGGGATTCGAACCTGACCATATTAGTCGGAACCAGTGAAAATGTCACTCGGCCATCACGCCCCAAAACATTGCTTACCTTAGTCTCTACTACCTACTTTGTCAGTTAATTTGCGTGGTACTACGATTCTTCTAGGAAAGTGTGGAAAAGCTTTTAGAGCAATTGCTACCAAATTCTATCGTTTGTAGTCATTCTAAAATTGTTTAGAATACCGGGCGAGTTGGCCGTGCGGTTAAGGGCGCGCAGCTGTAAGCTTACATCTGGGAGATAGTGGGTTCGAACCCAACTGTCGGCAGCCCTGAAAATGGTTTTCCATGGCTTCCCATTTTCACACCAGGCAAATGCTGGGACGGTACCTTCATTAAAGCCACGGCCACTTCCTTCCCACTCCCAGGCCTTTCCTATCCCATCGTCGCCATAAGACGTATCTGAGTCGATGCGACGTAAAGTAAATATTTTAAAAAAAAGAGAGTAGAAGTAGTGGAACCTAATGTGGTCTCTTAAAAAGATACAAAAAATAGGATGGGCCGTAAAGTTGTTGGAATTGTTGGTTAGAAACTCAACAGGTCCACTTAAATAACCTAGGTGTCACAGAAGAGGCTTACGATGGAAAAGAGGAGTGAGGTAGTTTCTAGTTGCTTTCCGCACTAAGACAAAAGGTGCTCTTATATCAGTCTGCGATGCTCAGAGAAATGCATGTACCAACCGACCCTACAGAGCAACACTTTGAAACTATTCATCACAGAGAATGGCTGCATAACAAATGGTGTTACTAGCATCATTCATACCACAGTCACTTTAATTTTGTCAAAGCCGAGGATGATACTGATCGTGAGACAGAAATATGTAATTAACAAGCTTGATCTAGCCCATACCAGGAGGTATAGTACAGTTTGCACATTGTATCTGACCAGAGATAGATCTGGGCAGGATGGAATATTGAAGAAGAGAGGTGAAAAACTAAACTTCCAGAAACAGTATGGATGTTTAAAAAAAGGAAGACCATAACTACTTCGTATGCTAGTTAGGTGATATAGAGCTTACAAATAGTTCTCGGAGTAAATGAAATAGCGTATGGCTTTTAGTGCTGGGAGTGTCCGAGGACATGTTCGGCTCGCCAGTTGCAGGTCTTTTGAGTTGACGCCCGTAGGCGACCGACGCGTCGTGATGAGGATGAAATGATGATGAAGATAACACGTACACCCAGCCCCGTGCCAGCGAAATTAACCAATGATGGTTAAAATTAACGACCCTGCCGGGAATCGAACCCGGAACCCCTGTGACCAAAGGTCAGCCCGCTAACCATTTAGCCATGGAGCCGGACTAGTTCTCAGAGTGAAAGGATGGAACAAGAAGGCGCCCAGCAGGGATGAATAGAAAAAGATCCTTGAGGTGGCTGTAGTGTAACAGAAGAAGATTAATTAGCCCAGAAATATCTATGACTAAATTAGCTCGTTATGCCAACGACCCGTTCAGAATATCAAAAACTTCAGACGGTCAACAGTTGTCGTTTGCCACAATTTTACGTTTTCGCTTTTTTCACTTTTATGTTATCTCACTTGTATTTGTATAAATTTATCGGAATAACGCACCTAATCGTCTTCAATATTGCATTTAATCACACACCGCACAATCAAGAGGACATAACTGTGTTATTCTGATAAAGGTAACAACCGACATATTTAAAGACTGCGGTCCAGAGTTCAAAATGCATAATAAAACAGTATATTTCCATTCTGAAAGTTGTATTATCTACATAGGTTTTGAATGCCAATGCACTTGATTTGTGTTGTGTTCATTTATTATAATTCTTCTTCTTAATCTGTTTACCCTCCAGGGTTGGTTTCTCCCTCGGATTCAGCGAGGGATCCTACCTCTACCGCCTAAAGGGCAGTGCCCTGGAGCTTCAGACTTTGGGTCTGGAGATACAACTGGGGAGAATGACCAGTACCTCGCCCAGGCGTCCTCACCTGCTATGCTGAACAGGGGCCTTGTGGAGGCATGGGAAGATTGGATGGGATAGGCAAGGAAGAGGGAAGGAAGTGGCCGTGGCCTCAAGTTAGGTACCATCCCGGCATTTGCCTGGAGGAGAAGTGGGAAACCACGAGAAACCACAACCAGGATGGCTGAGGTGGGAACGAACCCACCTCTACTCAGTTGACCTCCCTAGGCTGAGTGGACGCCGTTCCAGCCCTCGTACCACTTTTCAAATTTCGTGGCAGAGCCGGGAATCGAACCCGGACCTCCGGGGGTGGCAGCTAATCACACTAACCACTACACCACAGAGGCGGACTATTTATTATAATTACAGTACTTATTTCACTTTGTAGTTATTCGCAAAGTAGTAAAAGTTATACAACTCGAGCTCCAGATTCCCTCTGGATAAATTCTGGAGCTCTTTTTATATTAATGTACATAATGTGCTGCTTCCTTTCAGGCGTGCCTGTACTGGGGGACTTATCACCAATTTTTAGTCGATCACGTCGGGAAGTGTACAAGTAAAGTGGAAAATTTCTAGAATGTGCAATAGGACCCATCATCCCTATTCTATAGATACGGGTATTGACGTCAATACCGTATTTTGTACTTCCTCTTAAAAGAGCAATTGATGACAACGTAGGGAAACTGACTGCACTGTTAATTTTTTAACGGTAAATTAATTATCTAGTTGGAACGACCAATACCGTGAATATTATGGTCATCTTCAACAAGTAACTCCAGGAAATAGCACTCTTTGATATCTTATTCTGTGTAACAAAACTGGTGTAAATTTCGCACAGAAGCATTGTTTCTACAAATCCGTGGGATGTACAGAGAGTCTGAATAATGCCAATGTTTAACGCAACATTTGCTTCCCAATTCTTTAATATGTATTACCTTCATTTTATGCAGAGTTGATATTAATTTTAATGTTATGTTCCTCTTTCGTTTCCGTAAATATATATTGATTCAGTAGTATTATAATTCGTATTTCTTTTATTGTTGTGGGTTGTTTTCTGATCTTTATTGTGTGATCATCCAATTGTTGTTAAGTGTTGCCTAATTTCGTAAGCCTAATTGAATACTAAGTAAAGGAGGGGTACTAACCTTGACTTTGTCACTGTTGTGTAAGTGAATACATATCCTAATTATGTAAACAATATAACGCAAAGATCAGACACTACGTCATGGTTGTTAAGCCAGAGGATCTCTAGTTCGAAATTCCTGATAATGAACAAGAAAGGTGAAGAGAACTAATGAAGAAAGAGAAGCATTCTTATCGAAGATCCTCGGACCGGAGAAAAGAATAGATAATACATGGAGGAAGAATAAAAATTATATATATGAAAAGAAAGGGAACATTACAGATACGATAAGGAAGAGAATACTGAAATATTATGAGCACGTCCGTATTGGCAAAGAAATTGTTCAACTAATGACATCACCAAACTAAGGGCGACCACAAAATGGGTTGAGGAATCAAGAAATGACATGGAGAAAGTTGTGATCAATTCAAGGAAATCTGAAATAAAGAGATGTTTCGAATGAACGTCGGTGAATTCAAGGGCTTCCAATATAACGAAGGTACAAGATTACGAGAAGTATCGACGTAGATATTTGCGATTATTATATTTTCACAAACTTCAAAATATCTTCGGAACAGTTCATACCTATGTACAGTTTTCTTACGCAGCTACAGTAATATTAGCGGAGAAATTCGACATTTCCATGTTTGATCCCTTTTAAACGCTACTAATAAAATAATATATAGCATAGTGGACACCCGGCATCCTTCAAACTTAAATACAAAGTTTTACACCGGTAAAATTCAATAAAAAATTTGAAAAACAAATTTTAGATAGAAGACTTATATTTCCGGCCTTATTAGGAAGATTGCAAAAAATAAAATGATTGCGAATATCTCCATTATTATTATTATTATTATTATTATTATTATTATTATTATTATTATTATTATTATTATTATTATTTGTAAGGCAAAATTGTATAGAACATAAAAGATCGAAAATTATATTTTCCACAACATCTGTTATGTACAGTTTCTCAATACAGCTAACAGTATCGGAATATATATATATATATATATTTACTCGTATTGTACCTTTAATATTCCTACGATACTGTATACTAATCAAATAATATATGTCACAGCACTCTTTGTAAATCCCTGCACTTAAATACTGTCAAGAAATTCTGTAAAGCCCTTTTTGCGTGATATTCAGACAGACAGACAGACAGACAGACAGACAGACAGACAGACAGACAGACAGACAGACAGACAGACAGACAAAAACGTAATTGAACTTCTTTTGACTGCTGCATACCTAATTTGATTACGAAGTATGAGGCCAAAATTTGAAATGTACGGACAACATTCTAATTTTATGTATGTGCATATTTGAAAAGAGAAACCTCAGCGAAGCAATAAATAAATTCTGGGAGAAGAAGAAAAGACTAACCTGTAAATGAACTTTCTTTAGCGTGGTCCACAGTAGACCAAACTTGAAGAATAGATAAATAAATAAATAAATAGATAATAAATAAATAAATATTGATATGTTAATGGTAATGGAGTTATAAAAAGGTCCGGAGCTCTCCTTCCTGTCCAATCAAATATTATTTTTTGTATTTAAAGACTTATTTTTTGTGTTTAAAGAGGAGTTCCACTTTATGCAGCAATCAACCCAGCTTGCAACATCACATGACTCGAAATCTTTAAATCGTAAGTCCAGTGACGATGATCTAGAATCTCAGTTTGTATGGATGAAAACAGCAGGGCAGGGCAGGGCAGTGAGGGAGTGGGAGAGATCGGTAGCAGATTTACTTCCACTCTGTACTTTACTGGTGACTACTTCACATAGCCTGCTCCACCTTCAGAATTAAAATGCGCCTTTGTTTCCCTACCGGGGTCTCTCGTTAAAGATACCCTTTCAACTAGCCAGGGCAATAAAATTCTTTAATCTTTTATAACCCGCCTTCATATCAAGATGTTCTCTAATAAGTTGCTCTCAACAGAAAAATTTTTCAAGTCCCTTTTGTAAACCGGATCTTCCAGCTATTAACTGCCGACATTTTAGGAGCTTCATGGCCTCACGAACAATTTAAAATAATCCCTTGAGATTTCTCCTAAGTGTGCCCCCACCTTTACAATGTTAGACAAAAGCTCATCATGGTGATAGGATCTCTGCTGTTGGGAAGACAACTTGCTCGATAACAATCCAAGTGCTCCTAGTAACGGCTGCACCACGTGCAATTTGAATGGTTCATTTCTTGAAAGAAGGACGTCGCTTGTTCACTTGCAAGTTGCTTCTTTCCTTTGAAACGAGCCATACAGCGAGAAAGAACTCTGAGCAAAGCTCCCACGCGTTTAACATATTGATTTCTCATTACGATAATAATAATAATAATAATAATAATAATAATAATAATAATAATAATAATAATAATAATAATAATAATAATAATAATGAGCCCACACCTGTGATGAACGGAATTATGATTATTTTAAATTTGCTTTACGTCACACGAACACAGATGGGTCTTATGGTGACGTTGTTATAGAAAAGGGCTAGGAGAGGGAAGGGAGCGACCTTCAATAAGATATAGTCCCAGCATTTGCCTGGTGCGAAAATGGGAAACCACGGAAAACCATCTTCAGAGTTGCCGATAGTGGGGTTCGAACCCACTATCTCCGGATGCAAGCTGGTAGCTATGTGACCCAAACCGCGTGACCACTTGCTCGGTGAAATTCTGAAAGGACCCTCAGACTATATTACCATTACGCCAATCTGTTTACAGACACCATTCCTACTCAGGAGTGGAAGTTAGGTAGACTCAGGATATATTGTCCACGAGGTAGAAATAACAAGACATAAAAGTAGCGAGAGAATGATTGCTGGTACTCCTTATGGATGGAGGCGGCATAATACATCCACGGTATCAGCAGCCTATCGTAAGAGGCGATTAAATGGGGAACCCCGGGGCTTCTGAGTTTTGCTGCGTGGTTTTGGCAACCACGGGTCCTGTAGAGGAGTCTGGTATTTCTTCCCACTTCCCACTTCCACACTTGTTCTCTTGCACCCCCTATGACATCAGATTTTCGAGGCACCATTTTCAAAATCTGCACGTTCCTTCCCTTTCTTTTGTCGATAGTCTTATTCTTCGAACTCTTAAATTTTCCTCAGGTAAGTTACGAGAGTATCGTTGCCAAGTTAAAACAATAATCACCTTCACCACCAATGATTGCTGGTATAAAAAGAACGAAACAATGGCTGAAGCACGCTCGCAAGATTACCGGCGTTTTGTCACAGCAAAAACGTACCGCGGGCATTGTGTCACACATTACATCAATGTCACACAGACGTAATGTCACGAAATCCAAATTCTCACCAAACTCTATGTCATACTAGAGCGTAACACAGACTTCTTGATGAATCTCACATAAAATTATCGTCAGGATCATCCATCAATTTATAAAGTTTCATCACTTACAGATTGAGAATGCAGAGATACCTCGGGATATTGAAAGACTGGAAACCGGCCATTCGCCCAGGAAGAAGAAGAAAGTTTACGTAGATTTCGAACGACGAGTTGAAAGTTATCAGGAATACGAGGCTGAAGGTAGACTTCTACAATATCTGAGAACCATTGGACGTAATTTTGCTGGTGTTTTTTTAAATTTCTAAAATAATATTTTGGATTTGTAATCAATCTTATTTTAAGCCTCACTGAAAATGTTCATGTGACGAAAATAACAATGTCATTCTAGCAGCGTGACATTACATGGTTGTGACATTAAAGCTTCTGTGACGAAATGTCCATGTGACTTAAAGGGTGTGGTGAAAAGTCTGTGGTACGTTTTTGTTGTGACAAAAGTCCGGATACGCGCTCGCAACGTGCATATAAAGGCTATTTTAGAAATGAACTCGATTAGTGAATCTGCGCGTATGAACCGGATCCGCAGGTGGGGTCATCTGAGGCGAATTGGAAGCGGATAAGTTACCTAGCAAATTAATGAACTTCGTAATGGTGTGGAAGAGAAGCAGAGGGTAATCTGGGCTACTATGATTTAAAGAGGAAAGTTTTGGAACTGGTTGCAAATAGAAGATTCTAAAGGCATTTTAATCATTCACTAGAGCTTTATATACCTGTATATACTACTATTACTACTACTACTACTACTACTACTACTACTACTACTAATGTGTGTCCAACCCTTGTCCTGTTCCTCTACGGGGTCGGGTATGAAGTAGGATAAATCTTCGTAGCGGTTTTTATGAACCGATGCCCTTCCTGACGTCAACCTCATCAGAGGAGTTAATGGCATGAGATGAAATAACTGACATGATATATGATAGTAGAAAGGAAGAGGGCGAAACCCGGTGCCACCACATAGCCTGCTCCTGTCGAATAAAAAAAAGGGGTCTGCTCCAGGCTTTACGTCCCCATTTGACGGACGAATCACCAACAACAGCGTCATATGCAATCATTGCATATGCTATATGTTGTTTACGGGTAACATCAACTGTTTCTGTGATCAGTACGATCTTAGCAAGCATGTATTAAAGCTCACGGAGGGCATATTGAACATCTCCTGTGAGAAAGAGTTTCATGTGGTATGCTGGTATGTTCTGTTCTTTTGTGTTTCCCATGATTAATGAGTTGGATAAATGAGGTGTAACATGGAAACAAAACGTTTTCGGACCCATGTTCATATAACATAATTTCTTCGTCTATGTGTAACGAATGTGTCCTGTAATTTTTGTTACACTCTGTATATTGATTAGTATAAAGTGATGTAGCGATATTAAGGGGACGAAAACAGAAAATGTCAAGCTCCTCCGTTAATATCAACTGTATCAAAAACTTGTTCATAACATCGTAAAAGTTGTCCAAAACATAATTTTCAATATTTTGTGTTCCATACCTTTCGTGACCTTTTTCATTTTTCATGAACTTTTCCATAAATATTAATTCTATCGAATAATAATAACAAAAGGTGCGTTTCATTTTCGTATGTTTGTATTTTATCTGAAGAGTAATATGGCGAAATTACTCCAATATTATGTATGTTGGGGATTCAGCCGGAAGGCCGGTTTCATCCTCAACAGCTCTATCATCAGCTGTCATAGATGGCCTAGGCGTCAGTGATGATGATGATGATGATAATAATAATAATCATCATCATCATCTGTTTACCCTCCAGGTTCGGTTTTTCCCTCGGACTTAGCGAGGGATCCCACCTCTACCGCCTCAAGGGCAGCGTCCTGGAGCTTCAGACTCTTGGTCGGGGGATACAACTGGGGAGTATGACCAGTACCTCGCCCAGGCGGCCTCACCTGCTATGCTGAACAGGGGCCTTGTGGAGGGATGGGAAGATTGGAAGGGATATGCAAGGAAGAGAGAAGGAAGCGGCCGTGGCCTTAAGTTAGGTACCATCCCGGCATTCGCCTGGAGGAGAAGTGGGAAACCACGGAAAACCACTTCCAGGATGGCTGAGGTGGGAATCGAACCCACCTCTACTCAGTTGACCTCCCGAGGCTGAGTGGACCACGTTCCAGCCCTCGTACCACTTTTCAAATTTCGTGGCAGAGCCGGGAATCGAACCCGGACCTCTGGGGGTGGCAGCTAATCACGCTAACCACTACACCACAGAGGCGGACAATAATAATAATAATAATAATAATAATAATAATAATAATAATAATAATAATAATAATAATAATAATAATAATAATAATAATAATAATAATAATAATAATAATAATAATAATCGTATGGCCTCAGCTACCGTGTGCAGACATTTCGATTTGACGCTATCTGGCTGTCTGCTCGTCAATTTCGACGTTCCGTTTTACTCTAGGTCCGCTAGATGGCAGACAGAGTAAACCGGATCTCTCTTGGGCGTCTATGGCTGAGATTTAATTAATTTTGTCGGGTAAATACCAAATGTATCACCAGAGGTCTGTTACATGCCGACATCGTACGACATGGAGTGTCGAATGGACTTTTTTCCGCCCTTCAAAAATCCGACTACCTCTGCCGAGTTTGAACCCGCTATCTTGGGATTCGGAGGCCGACACTCTACCACGGATCCAGTGATGAAGTATACAGAGAAAGTGAGGGGTGGGATAGTTTCCCCTCTGAAATTTACGCACCAACCGATCGTATGCGCGACCTTTTCACACCATTGTTGTATAACAGTGACTGCCTGCTTAAGCAATGACATTATTAGCACCCCACAGTCACTTTCATATCGTCAAAGCCGAGGATGAGACTGGGGCAGGTCAGTGAAAGTAACAAATTTGATCTAGCCTATATCAGAAGATATAGTGCACTGTAAACATTAGGCCTTGCCAGCAACTGGAGTCATTTCTTGATGGATGTAAGAATTTTGCATCTGTCTCTTGCCACAGGCCAGAGCAATATGTAGCTTCCACCAAAGCCCCAGTCTCATTCATGGCTGTAACAATATGGAAGCATCTGAGGTATGGGCGGTGTTAACTAATGAAATTAGGAGCATAACGATTGTGTCGGAGTGTTATGAAAGGTGCTACTTATAGGGTTGGTCGTGCTGCAATAACACTGGTCGGTTCAGTGAGGAAAACAAATTTATCGGGCGAGTTGGCCGTGCGGTTAGGGGCGTGCAGCTGTGAGCTGGCATCCGGAACATAGTGAGTTCGATCCCCACTGTCGGCAGTCCAGAAGATGGTTTTCCGTGGTTTCCAATTTGCACACCATGCGAATGCTGGGGCTGTACCTTAACTAAGGCTACGGTCGCTTCCTACACACTCGTAAGCTTTTCACATCCCATCGTCACCTATCTGTGTCGGTGTGACGTAAAACAAATTATATGAAGAGAAAGAAGAAAAATGCATGCAAATTACCTCACCCCTCATTCTGCCTAGTATGCCTCATTTTATCACCGCCAATGGTTTATGCTTTTTCCCCCATAACTGCATAACATTTGATGGTGCTAATTGAGGATCCAACCAGTCTTCGAGTCGATGGCTTGACGGGCAACAAAAGGAATAGAAAATTCAATTATCGATCTAGTACATTTTTTACCCATCGAGCCATGAATCCAGAGATATTTACGAATTTAGATTTTATTTCGTTGAAATGGGAATACTATTCAATCGTTATGATAACAACTTGACTAGCGAAGTTCGGGCTGAGTGGCTCAGACGGTTGAGGCGATCGCCTACGACTCTAACTTGACAGGTTCGATCCTGGCTCAGTCCGGTGGCATTTGAAGGTGCTCAAGTGCGTCAGCCTCGGGTCGATAGATTTACTGGCACGTTAAATAATTCCTGCAAGACTAAATTTCGGCACCTCGGCATTTCGAAAACATTAAAAGTAGTTAGCGGAACGTAAAGCCAATATATCAATATAATTATTGACTGGCGATGGTGCGCCTTTTTATCGTGATTGTTTTCTAAGATCGATCGATCAATAAATAAATAAATAAATAAATCAATAAATCAATCAATCAATCAATCAATCACTACTGATCTGCATTTAGGGCAGTCGTCCAAGTTGCAGATTCCCTATGTGTTGTTTTCCTAGCCTTTAAATGATTTCAAAGAAATTGGGAATTTATTGAACATCTCCCTTGGTAAGTTATTCCAATCCCTAGCTCCCCTTGCTATAAACGAATATTCGCCCCAATTTGTCCTCTGGAATTCCAATTTTATATTCATAATGTGATCTTTCCCACTTTTGAAGACACCACTCAAACTTATTCGTCTACTGATGCCATTCAATGCCATCTCTCCACTGACAGCTCGGAACACTTAGTCGAGCAGTTCGTCTTCTTTCTCCCAAGTCTTCCCAACCCAAACTCTTCAACATTTTTGTAACGCTACTTTTTTGTCGTTTCTTTGGATTTTTTCCAGTTCTTGAATCAAGTAATCCTGATGAAAAACCAATTGGTCATCCACCCATATTGATTAGGGAGATAATGAAGATGACCATCGAAATGGGACGAACCACGTGAATAATAATAATAATAATAATAATAATAATAATAATAATAATAATAATAATAATAATAATAATAATAATAATAATAGCCGCCTCTGTGGTGTAGTGGTTAGCGTGATTAGCTGCCACCCCCGGAGGCCCGGGTTCGATTCCCGGCTCTGCCACAAAATTTGAAAAGTGGTACGAGGGCTGGAACGGGGTCCACTCAGCCTCGGGAGGTCAACTGAGTAGAGGTGGGTCCGATTCCCACCTCAGCCATCCTAGAACTGGTTTTCCGTGGTTTCCCACTTCTCCTCCAGGCGAATGCCGGGATGGTACCTAACTTAAGGCCACGGCCGCTTCCTTCCCTCTTCCTTGCCTATCCCTTCCAATCTTCCCATCCCTCCACAAGGCCCCTGTTCAGCATAGCAGGTGAGGCCGCCTGGGCGAGGTACTGTTCATTCTCCCCAGTTGTATCCCCGACCAAGAGTCTGAAGCTCCAGGACACTGTCCTTGAGGCGGTAGAGGTGGGATCCCTCGCTAAGTCCGAGGGAAAAGCCGACCCTGGAGGGTAAACAGATGATGATGATGATGATAATAATAATAATAATAATAATAATAATAATAATAATAATAAAATAATAATAATAATAATAAGGAAATTACGAAAGGAGGGGAGAAATGAAAGACTCTCATGATCTCGGAAGAGCTGAAGAGCTATGTCGCTGAACCGGAAGCTTGACGATGATACTTGTTGTTTAAAGTAGCCTAACATCTGAGGCCATCGGCCCAGGAACCGGAAGAAAACTATATGTGATGGTCTAGAGTATCCTAATATCATAAAATTGATCGGCAATAGCAATACACTCACTGTTTATAGTTTAGGAATGTGCTCTGTCCCTTCTTCTGGCACTTAGATTTTTATACAATTGCAGCAGTACTGTCATCTTCAGCTCTTCCGAGATCTTGAGAGTCTTTCATTTCTCCCCTCCTTTCTAGCTATCCAAATTATTCCTAAGGATACAGCATCTCTTTGTTCTAACGGAGTACGAATGGAGTTAGTTGGACTTAGTGCGAAACAAGTCTAACAAATTAGTAGATTGCACAAACAAACCAATATACATACATACATACACACATACATACATACATACATACATACATACATACATACCAAAATTAAGGAAATTAAGATATATAGCTTTTATTGTCATTCGGCAGGTTCTAAAATTTATTTCAGATACTGGACTACCGATACAACATAACGTAACACAACATAACACAGTACAATATAACATATTACCTGTGAATTTGTATGTGATGGTGCTGTATTTACAATGTTAAGCTAGAAATAAGTCATTATACCGCTCAGTCTAAGTCGTATTGTCAAAGCACTGAAAATGTGTACGTCATGTATGAATTTGTATGTGATTGTCTTGTGACTATTATTGTGGTACACCACTTGTAGTGGAATAGTTTGTAAACTTTGGATGAATTTCTAAGTGTCTGCGTTGTAATATGTTATTATACGTTACATTTAAGGGAATATTTTAACTTAGGCCTATTTTCTGAAAATTTTGTACTAGTTTATTTGCGACATCTTTTAATTAATATATTATACTACTCATACATGTCATTTTTAACTGTGAGTTTTTTATTTCTTGTTTTAATGTGCTTCCTTTTTATTCTTTTTTTGTTATCATGAAATTTCTTGTTTCGATATACAGTAATTTCTCGTAGTATTGTTTTTCAGGGAATTTTTTGCCGTATTTTTGTTGTTAACTTTGTGTAACATGTTTTAATTTTACTTTGATCTCATTCTATGTAAGTAAGCATTGCCACCGGCATAACTCCCAATTACAAATGTGTGTCTTAATAATTCAACTGATAATTAAAGTAACATAATATAACATAACAATAGAAAAGTTATCGAATACAATAAAATGAAATGAAATCACCAACTAACAGGGTTTTACTCCATTGATAGAAGGATTGATGGTCAAAGACAGGAATGACGTTCAAGAATACGAATGGAGTTAGTTGGACTTAGTGCGAAACAAGTCTAACAAATTAGTAGATTGCACAAACAAACCAATATACATACATACATACACACATACATACATACATACAAAAAGCTTGTAGAAAGCCGTAACGTCCTGTCATTTTGGGGGCTATCGCCTCTAACTGGATGACTTTGCCTTTTACTCTTTTTGCTTTTTTAAAATTATTTCACTACCAGCTGATGTACCCGTGCTTCGCTGCGGAATTCTACATTTTATACAGAATTCAATGTGAGGTAGTGTACACGTTGCGATTAAATGCATAGCTCTTAACGTTACCCCTGAAATGCGACGGGGAAGTCACCATACGTCTGTTCTCATCTGAAGACTGGGTTAGGGAATTTTCAATGTAATGGTAGGTCTTATTGCCTATCATCAGTCACAATCAAGTTGGGGAGTTTTCATTATAATGGCAGAAACTCGCTCTCCACCTGCCTTTCTACATCCTACATCTTAGTGGTTTTTCCAACTGAAATCAACATTACAAAGATGTCAGTAGGAATGTCGCGATTAAAAGCAGTGCTATCATATGAAATACTCGATCAAATGAAAAATCACTCTTCTCACTTTTAACGAGCGGTACTGCCGATCTAACAGTCGAAAGTTACAGGGCTGAAATGACCAGGCCGCAGACAGCCGTGAACACTCCTCTGCCATTATTCCGTTAAGTGTGCACACATCTCATTCCAGTCAGTGACTTGGAGTTAAGATCGAATAGCTGGAACGCTAGATGGACCAGTGCGTTACATACCAGCAGTATCAGAAAAAGCACCAGAGGAATGGCATGCTAGAGAAGAAAGTTACTTCACATACATACATACATACAGACATACATACATACATACATACATACATACATACATTATCATTATAGAGTGTTATGCCTTTCAGCGTTCAGTCTGCAAGCCTCTGAGAATTTACTAAACGTCGCCACAATCCTCGATTTGCAACTAGTGTTGTGGCCTCATTTAGTTCTATACCTCTTATCTTTAAATCGTTAGAAACTGAGTCTAACCATCGTCGTCTTGGTCTCTCTCTACTTCTCTTACCCTCCATAGCAGAGTCCATTATTCTCCTAGGTAGCCTATCCTCCTCCTTTCGCCTCACATGACCCCACCACCGAAGCCGGTTTATGCGTACAGCTTCATCCATCGAGTTCATTCCTAAATTAGCCATTATTTCCTCATTCCGAGTGCCCTCCTGCCATTGTTCCCACCTGTTTGTACCAGCAATCATTCTTGCTACTATCATGTCTGTTACTTCTAACTTATGAATAAGATATCCTGAGTCCACCCAGCTTTCGCTCCCGTAAAGCAAAGTTGGTCTGATAACAGACCGATGTAAAGATAGTTTCGTCTGGGAGCTGACTTCCTTCTTACAGAATACTGCTGATCGCAACTGCGAGCTCACTGCATTAGCTTTACTACACCTTGATTCAATCTCACTTACTATATTACCATCCTGGGAGAACACACAACCTAAATACTTGAAATTATCGACCTGTTCTAGCTTTGTATCACCAATCTGACATTCAATTCTGTTGGATTTCTTACCCACTGACATCAATTTAGTCTTCGAGAGGCTAATTTTCATACCATACTCATTGCACCTATTTTCAAGTTCCAAGATATTAGACTGCAGGCTTTCGGCACAGTCTGCCATTAAGACCAAGTCGTCAGCATAGGCCAAACTGCTTACTACATTTCCGCCTAACTGAATCCCTCCCTGCCATTTTATACCTTTCAGCAGATGATCCATGTAAACTATGAACAGCAAAGGTGAAATATTACAGCCTTGTCTAACCCCTGTAAGTACCCTGAACCAAGAACTCATTCTACCATCAATTCTCACTGAAGCCCAATTGTCAACATAAATGCCTTTGATTGATTTTAATAATCTACCTTTAATTCCATAGTTCCTCAGTACAGTGAACATCTTTTCCCTCGGTACCCTGTCATATGCTTTCTCTAGATCTACGAAACATAAACACAACTGCCTATTCTTCTCGTAGCATTTTTCAATTACCTGGCAAATACTGAAAATCTGATCCTGACAGCCTCTGTGTGCTTTTAATCCAACTTCCTCTCAACGACTGATCGCACCCTCCCTTCCAAGATGCCAGTGAATACTTTGCCTGGTATACTAATCAATGAGATACCTCGATAGTTATTGCAATCCTTCCTGTTCCCTTGCTTATAGATAGGTGCAATTACTGATTTTGTCCAATCTGAATGTACCTTACCAACACTCCACGCTAATTTTACTACTCTATGAAGCCATTTCATCCCTGCCTTTCCACTATACTTCACCATTTCAGGTATAAATTCATCTATTCCTGCTGCCTTATGACAATGGAATTTTGTTTACCATCCTTTCCACTTCCTCAAGCATAATTTCACCAACATCATTTTCCTGCTCCCCATGAACTTGGCTGTTTGCAACACCACCAGAATGATTTCCTTTTACATTGAGAAGATGTTCAAAATATTCCCTCCACCTCTCCAGTGATTCCCTGGGATCTATTATGAGTTCACCTGAATTACTCAAAACACTGTTCATTTCCTTTTTCCCTCTCTTCCTAAGATTCTATTACTGTCCAGAAAGGTTTCCCTGCTGCTAGACCTAGTCTTTTCAGGTTATTACCAAAATCTTCCCACGACTTCTTTTTGGATTCAACAACTATTTGTTTCGCTCTGTTTCTTTCATCTACGTACAAATCCCTGTCTGCCTCGGCCCTTGTTTAGAGCCATTTCTGATAAGCCTTCTTTTTACGTTTACAGGCTGCTCTCACTTCATCATTCCACCAAGATGTTCGCCTTTTCCCATCTTTACACACAGTTGTTCCTAGGCATTTTCTTGCTGTTTCTACTACAGCATCCCTGTATGCCACCCATTCACTTTCTATATCCTGAACCTGCTTACTGTCTACTGTTCGAAACTTCTCACTAATCATATCCATGTACTTCCGTCTAATTTCCTCGTCCTGGAGATTTTATACCCTTATTCGTTTGCAAACAGATTTCACTTTCTCTACCCTAGGCCTAGAGATACTTAGTTCAGTACAGATCAGATAGTGGTCTGCATCATCGAAAAATCCGCGAAAAACTCGTACATTCCTAACAGATTTCCTGAATTCGAAGTCTGTTAAGATATAGTCTTATGGATCTGGTATCCCTAGCCTCCCATGTGTAGCGGTGAATAGCCTTATGCTTGAAGAATGTACTCGTAACAGCTAAACCCATACTAGCACAGAAGTCCAGGAAACGCTTCCCATTCCCACTTGCTTCCATATCTTCCCCACATTTACCAATCACCCTTTCGTATCCTTCAGTTCAATTCCCAACTCTAGCATTGAAATCGCCCATTAGCACTATTCTATACTTGCTGTTGACCCTGACCACGATGTCACTCAATGCTTCATAAAACTTGTCAACTTCATCCTCAACTGCACCCTCACATGGTGAGTACACGGACACAATTCTTGTCCTAATTCCTCCAACTGACAAATCTACCCACATCATTCGCTCATTTACGTGCCTAACAGAAACTATGTTGCGTGCAATGGTATTCCTGATAAAGAGCCCTACCCCAGACTCTGCCCTTCCCTTTCTAACACCCGTCAAGTATACTTATAATCTCCTATCTCTTCCTCGTTATCTCCCCTTACCCGAATATCACTTACTCCTAGTACATCCAGATGCATCCTCTTTGCTGACTCAGCCAGTTCTACTTTCTTTCTCCCATAAGCCCCATTAATATTGATATCTCCCCATCGAATTCCATTTCGTTCGCCAAGTTGTTTCCAAGGAGTCCCTCGCCTGTCAAATGGGAGTGGGACTCCACTACTCCCATAGGTCCGAGGCTTGCTTAAAATGTTCTGAGCTCGGTAAATTCATGAAGCAGGATGCTACCCTACTTGCCAATAGTCCAAGTGAGGATCTCTCCTCTAACGGGTTATGGACCACCGGTGAATTGTATAGTCCTAGCCGCCTGAGCACAAGGAGGGCCACGACTCAGAATATGTCCGAGATGCCCACTCCCATTCCATAGCAACTGGTATCCCGACTCTCAGGACCACTTACTAGGCCACTCAGCCGTTGCCCATGGTTCACGAACTAGGACGTGACTACAGTAACCCACAAACATGAACCATAGGAGTTATACTCCGTACGCAGCAGTAATCCAATCTATCGGAGATGAGTGGCAGCATAAGAGACAAACAACATCACAACAAACAATGATCAATGTAATGTTGTTTTTAATCAATTTTATGAGCTTTCAATATTGTAGGTCTTCTTATTTAGTTTTCTTCCGACTTAGAAATACAACGCTTATCATAGTCGGTACGGTTAAACTGAATAAAACATAAATGATCGGAAATTGTATTCTCTATAACTTTTGTTATGTAGTACTTTTTGATAGGACTAATATATATATATAAATTAAATATTACGCTCTTTCCCTTAAACGACCCTTTAAGCTATGGTGAATAAAATTATATCCTAGAATGTAGTTTCTTATTCCCCGACTCTGGATATCGATTTTCATTAAATTCTCTTTACCCATTTTCTCGTGGTTCAGCGTTGATACGGACTTAGCAACTAAAACAATAACTCATGAATATGTCTGTTGTCATTGCCGGTACGGCAAAAATGTATAATGTTAGAAAATTATATATAACTTTACCTATGTAGTATTTAAGTATATATCGACAGGACCACTAATAGCATATATAATTGAGAATCAAATTTTAGGCTTTCCCCTAAACTACCATTTCACTCAGCGTGAATAAAAGGATTTATAATCTAGATTGTAGTGGCTCATTCCTCGACTTTACATACCGATTTTCATTAAATTCTATTCAGTCATTTTCTCGTGATGTGCGTGCGTACGTACAGACAGACAGACAGAGATGACAGGAAGTTAAAAAGTGCAATTCCTTGTTACAGTAAAAATGAAATGGCGTGTGGCTTTTAGTGCCGGGAGTGCCCGAAGGCATGTTCGGCACGCCAGGTGCAGGTCTTTCGTTTTGACGCCCTAGCGATGAAATGATGATGAAGACAACACATACACCCAGCCCCCGTGCCAGAGAAATTAACCAATGATGGTTAAAATTTCCGACCCTGCAGGGAATCGAACCCGGGACCACTGTGACCAAAGGCCAGCGCGCTAACCATTTAGCCATGGTGCCGGACTCCTTGTTACTGTGAACACGTCCGATACAGAAATACCATTCCTTTTAAATTCTGAACAATGTTCAGACAAAACTCATATTTCATATACTGTATATTCGTACATATATTATCTATTATTCTCGGCTTGTCACTCATTGTCCAATAAAGCATAAGAACACATTAGTGAAGTGGACAGTCTACAAACAAAGACTTCATTTGGATCTTCATTTTTTCTTATTTATTACTCCTTAATTAGTAAGTAACCTCACTGAATTTAGAAGGATTTTATGGCGAGGTTCTATTTTTATAAAATGTGTAATATTGAAATCAATATACCATGAAATGTTCTGCCTATTATTGTTGCAAATGTGACAAAATACTTGTGTTAATCATTCCCAGCCTCTCCCTGACCCCTTTGCCTGGGAAGCCTCACATCTTGTATCCTTTTATGTAATAAGCGAAGCTGTATTACGTCGAGTAAATTTTAATAAAAGGCCACAAGTCTTCTTCGCCCGGGGGATGGCAAGCCCTTCACACTTTAAATAAATAGGCAATTGCTGCAGACAATTACTTTAATAACTTAAAGACTTACCTTGCTGGGATGGTTCCATTTATTCTTCTGTTATCGCAGGCTACGTTATGCATAAATGTATGATCTGGCACGTTAATCTTTTATTAACTGAAGTTAGTCATCAGATGTACGCGCCCAAGAATTATGCACTCAAATGAATGACTGCTAGTATGCAGTGATGTTATAATGATACGGTTTTTTCAGGAGCTTCCATTAACTTGAGATAAAACATTTCATAGATAATTTCGAACAAGTTCTTTGGAAACCACGAGAGGAGGTGGAGACTTTGTGACGAGGTCTTAAAGGTTATTGTCCTCAGGATATCTGAAGAGGCGCAATTTACAGTCGTACACCCTAGAGGATCAGCACTTGCGTGGTATATTGAGTGACCACGGGTTCCCAGCTGAGTCTGGCATTCCGTTCACGAATTTGTGCCAGGCTCCTCTCTTTCATCTTAGCTATCTGACTTCTCTTGGTCAGTTCTTGTTCTCTTCCGACCCAGGGGATCCCAGAGGAAACGTTCTTTTCCCACGTGTTTGATCCTTTCCTTTCTTTAGCTGATACTCTCATTCTTTGGAGGGTCTATTTCTTTCTCCTCCAAAGGTTTATGTTACGGGAGCTTTTGACCCCCTTCTACTTGACCTTAAAATAACAATTGTAGTCCTTATGTATGTCGAGTCCTCAGCCTGAAGGCTGCTAGATCTCCAACAACCCCACCATTAGGTGCCACAGACAGCCTAGGCATCACTAAAAAAATTTACCAGAAGATAAGGAGTGAGGTAGTTTCCCGTTGTTTTTCACCGAGCCAGAAGGTGCCATTATCTATCAGTCTGCAAAGACGCCTGAAATGTATTAACTGACTAACCGTACGATCAAAACTTTCACACCACTTATCATAGCGACTGGCTTCGTAGGGAAAGGCGTTATTATAAGGCGTGATCAAAAAGATTCAGTGCCGGACGAGTTGGTCGTGCGGTTAGGGACGTGTTGTTGCGAGTTTGCATCCGGGCGATAGTGGGTTCGAATCCCACTGTCGGAAGCCTTGAAGATGGTTTTCCGTGGTTTACCATTTTCATACCAGGCAACTGCTGGGGCTGTACCTTAATTAAGGCCACGGCCGCTTCCTTCCAACTCCTAGGCCTTTCCTATCCCATCGGCGCCATAAGACCTATCTGTGTCGGTGAGACGTAAAGCCACTAGCAAGAACAGATTCCATTTGAGAGCGTTGCTGTAGCGCGACTCCGATGCGACATGTAGGCAATGGGATTAGTGTGGCAGTCGTGCCGAGGTACGAGCGTTAAATGCGGCCACGTGAACTATGGTGACGTTATTACCAAGTGCGTCCAAACAGGACCAACGTGCTGTTTTTCTGTTCTTGGTTGTCGAAGGACAAGCACCGGTAGACATTCATCATAGAATGAAGACAGTGTATGGGGCATCATGTCTGTCGAAAACCACCGTTGTAGAATGGTGCACCAAGTTCTGTGAGCGTCGCGTTTCGATTTAAGACGCCTGTCGACCTGAAAGGCCAGTCTAATCCATTACTGACAACAACAAGCACAACAAGCACACGCCTTATAGTCCTGATCACTCCGTATGCGATTATCACGCCTGCGGTCCCCTCTGAAAGGCCTTGAAGGGTCGACGCTTCCTCTCGGACGAAGATGTGCAGCAGGCTGTTACGGACGTCTTCACGTAGTAGGGCACGGTGTTTTACCACGCGGCGAACTTCAACCTGGTGCGTCGGTGAGATGAGTGCCTCAATGCTGACGGCGACTTTGCCTGATTTTCATCCCGATTCAGGACTGTACGGCCTTCGAACAGAAAATTTTTGATCACCCTTTATAGAATCGCTCATACCTTAGTCCAGGGCCTCTCAGGGTGCATGCGCGTGGTGCATGCACTGTGCACGGTGCAAGAGACGACTTGGCTTGGTTGACCAGAGTGCAGACCCCCCACTCCTCGATTTGGAGCAATAGCGCTTACTCTCTCTTTCCTCACGCCTGTCTCCCTCTGCCCCACTTGCGCCGTAGCGCTCCAAATCCGGGCTGACTTGAGCCGAGTATAGGCGAGTTGAGCCGAGCTTAGCCGAGTAGCCCAGAGACGAAGCGTTGATCCGAGCCATGCCGAGCGGCAGCGATGCACAGTGCACGGAGCTCTTGCGCCTCTATCTGCACGCGTGAGATTTTGGGCGTTTGAGAGGCCCTGCCTTAGTCACTACCATATTGTCAAAGCCAAAGATCAGACTGATGGAAGTCACAATCTTGCTCTGACCCGTATAAGAAGAAACAACGTATAAGAATATCTAAGCTAATATCAATTAGCTCCGTAACCACAACGTCATGGGCCTCTCACATTTCTACCATTCGATCAGGAAAACAACGGTGTAACACCAAAATTTTTACGCCGTAACGACCACGGCCACACACAGACTGTTTAATTTTGTGCTAATCGATGGCGATAATGTGTTTTCACACCCCAGAATGGAAAGAATAATCGATTTCTTTACTGAAAGATAGCACTTTTCACTAAATAGTATGATGGTTAACGTTACATTATTCGTATAGCCAATATCCGGTACCAGTTGGAAGGCAACACTAGTCAGTATGAACGTAGTTCCAAGTCTTCTTCTTATTCTTCTTTATTTGTTTACCCTCCAGGGCCGGTTTTTCCCTCAGACTCAGCGAGAGATCCCACCTCTACCGCCTGGAGCTTCAGACTCTGGGTCGAGGATACAACTGGGGAGGATGACCAGTACCTCTCCCAGGCGGCCTCACCTGCTAAACTGAACAGGGGCCTTGCGGGGGATCAGAAAATTGGAAGGGATAGACAAGGAAGAGGGCATTTGCCTGGAGGAGAAGTGAAAAACCACTTCCAGGATATCTGAGGTGGGAATCGAACCCACCTCTACTCATTTGACCTCCCGAGGCTGAGTGGACCCCATTCCATCCCTCGTACCACTTTTCAAATTTTGTGGCAGAGGCGGGAATCGAACCCGGGCCTCCGAGGGTGGAAGCTAATCACACTAACCACTGCACCACAGAGGCAGACAGTTCCAAAACTGTGTACTAACGTCATCATGGCGATGAGACAATAACTTCGCTGACAGAAATCTGTTTTTCTTTTTAAAAATACAAAAATCGTGGCCGTGAGAGGCTCATTCTTCATTGTACTTTTGTTGTAAAGAAGGCATAAAAATCTATAACTGGTACCCAATTTCAGCTGTTGAATCCCTCTCGTTTTCTCAATATCGCTGTGAATGATAGACGGAATTAAGGATAATATAATATAATATAATATAATATAATATAATATAATATAATATAATATAATATAATATAATATAATATAATATAATATAATATAATATAATATAATATAATATAATATAATATTCTTTCTTTCTTACGCTGTTTACTCTCCAGGGTTTTTCCCCTCGGCCTCAGCGAGGGATCAAACCTCTACCGCCTGAAGGGCAGTGTCGTGGAGCGTGAGACTTTGGTTCGGTGGATACAACTGGGGAGAAGGACCAGTACCTCGTCCAGGCGACCTCATCTGCTGTGCTGAAGAGGGGCCTTATACCGGGATGGGAAGATTGGATTGGATAGACAAGGGAAAGGAAGTAAGCGGCCGTGGTCGTAAGTTAGGTACCATCCCGGCATTTGACTGGAGGAGAATTGGGAGACCACGGAAAACCACTTCGAGAATGGCTGAGGTGGGAATCGTACCCCCTCTACTCAGTTGACCTCCCGAGGCTGAGTTGACCCCGTTCCAGCCCTCGTACCACTTTTCAAATTTCGTGACAGAGCTGGGAATCGAACCCGGGCCTCTGGGGGCCGCTAATCACACTAACCACTACACCAAAGAGGCGGACATAATATAATCATTCCTGTTATTATGGTTTGGGCCTTACAAAACATTGTTCCAATATATATATAGTTTAATATACTCTGCATACAATGCTGTATCATAATCAAGGAGTGTCTGTTCAAAAGGTGCTATTTCCACCCTAAGAAAGGTGTGGAAAAACGCAAGAAAATATATAATACAAGGCACATAGAACGTACCCACGATTGGGTATGGTAATACTTTTAAGGAATTGCATCTCTGTGCCCTGGATTGATCAGGGCGTTCGGTAGTATTTAACTACTTCAATGCATGTGGATGGAATACTATTTAAAAAAAACTTGAAGTGGAAATTTCACCTTTTGTACAGACACTCCTGAATTTTTATCCGCCAATGCTAGCCTCAAATTCTTTTAAATATATTGTATTTTGTATTGAAATCAAGAGCATTATTTTTCCGAGATGCACTGTTATAGATACTGCATAGTCTGCAAAGTGGTGAATTTTGTTGGACAGATATCCTAATCTTTTTACTTAAAAATGTTACACTTTGGGCAAGTTTTTATAATAATAATTGACTGAAGCTAAAATCAAAATCAGAGAGAACAAGAAACGAATAACAAGAATATTACACAAAAATGAACTTTCACGCATGCTGTTGTTAGTTGAAGTCTTTGTCTTGTAACGCTTCTTGCCAAGAATGAGAACACTTTTTCTTCCCTCTTGAGGTATGGGACCAATGACCTTCGTGTTCCTTCTCCTTAGACTGAATAACAGTCAACAGGTGTAATACAAAGGTAGCGTCCAGGAAGAGAGATAATGCGTGTTGTTTAACGGGAATTAACTTCGTGATTAACTTCCTTAAGGCGTAAATTACTCTGTATATGAATGTAATATGAAAATATGCATCAAAATTGCGGAGTCTGTCTAAAGAGATACAACACTGCCAAAGCATATAGAGAAAATAGGACGTTTATAGACATAACAATGCCTCTTAACATCGAGTAGACTAAGCTTTCTCGGTAATAGATTCGTCTTTATATAATACGCTGAAAGACGCAAATCATCACCCTATAAATTTAAAGGTAGTTCCAAAGAAATTGATTATGTCATTGGCAGTGACTGGTGAGCAAATACAATGTAATTTACCATTCTCGAGACCTCTTGGGCATGACTGTTCCACTAAAAAATAACTCACGTCATGCTAAAGACAATGACGGATAGCAGATGCAGTAAGACTCACATTTGTAGCCAAGTGCTTTAAGTCACACACAATGCTAGCCTGAAATTTAAAACCTACCTACGAGAAAATACTGATTGACTACCTCGCCTCCTACGGATGCTAACCCAAATGCACACCTAAACTTACTACTGCAGAGGAAAAGGAAACGTTCCGATCACTCAAATAATGAGAATATCCTTAAGGAAAGGGAAGGGCCATGAAAGGTGAGAAGAGAAAAATCTCGCTAGGTCTCGCAAGGGGTTGATAAATATTGACGAAAAGAATTCAGACGGGACACGTGAATATGATAGTCTATAAAAGAGCAATACCAGACTCAATCGTGGCTTCGTAGTCGTCACACCACATCTCACTAGTTTCAAGCCCCTACAGACATTAACGGACCGGGCGAGTTGGCCGTGCGCGTAGAGGCGCGCGGCTGTGAGCTTGCATCCGGGAGATCGTGGGTTCGAGCCACACTGTCGGCAGCCCTGAAAATGGTTTTCCGTGGTTTCCCATTTTCACACCAGGCAAATGCTGGGGCTGTACCTTAATTAAGGCCACGGCCGCTTCCTTCCAACTCCTAGGCCTTTCCCATCCCATCGTCGCCATAAGACCTATCTGTGTCGGTGCGACGTAAAGCAAGTAGCAAATAGACATTAACGTACCTCATCTTCGGAACACTTTACATCCAAATTTATGTCTGCCAGAGAGAAGATAAGCTTTAATTATTATAATCATCTACACCTTTCAAACACTAGGCTGATTTATTGTGAGCGCGAACTTGAGAGAACAACTGAACCGATTGACAATATAAAACATTCTGATCAAAGCTCTTATACTCTTGAACATATCATGAACTCAATATACACTTCCCCTCACGGGAAACTTCGATACCCTAGGGCCTGGCCCTAGACCATTTTTTCTCACCCCCCGGGGTGCAGGTCACACTATGACCAGTGCGATATCTTACAAGGTACCACCACCTACCAAACCATCCTGTACAGTAACTACCTGTCGAAAGCAGCACTCAAGACCTTCGGGTCGAAGGGCTAAAATGGCACAAAGGATCCGGGCTCCCGCCCGCATATCCCTTGTGACGCGTGGTCTGTCTGTCTTGGCCTGTAGATTTAAAAAGTGACTTTAAAAGCATAAACATTTCTTGGCGTATAATTTTAAATTGTTATAAAAAATGTAGTATTCTGATTGGCCAAAGCACTCGCCAGTATTTCAAGGCCGCCTGAACCGTGAGAGCACTAAGGCATATGGCATGATCTGTTCTTCGACTCCTTCAGCCTGTGTTGTAGCGAGTCGCTAGGTCGAGAAGAGCTAATCAGCGAAATTTTACTGTCCTTTCTGTAGTTCTCCCTATATTTGTTAGCTTAAATGATTTCGGAGAAATTTAACATTTTTCATGTTGTAATTTTAACACTGAGGCTGTGAACTTCTTCCATTCCGGTGGTTTGATTTGGCCGACATGGTACTCATAACAAACCAGGAACAACTGCCAATTAAATCATTGACGTGCTCCAACAAAACAACACAAATGTCAAGAAATTATTTTTTATTGACGGTCCCTGGGGCAGTAGAAAAACATTTAGAATAAAAGTGCTTCAATCTAGGGCTTCATGTTATATCACTAACGTGGACAGGAATAGCCACTGTTCTGCTGTGCACGTTACACTCAAAATTCCTCTAAGTTTAAATGAGAATTCGGTGCCTGGATTAAAATTAAATTAAATTCACCGAGCTCAATAGCTGCAGTCGCTTAAGTGCGGCCAGTATCCAGTATTCGGAAGATAGTAGGTTCGAACCCCACTGTCGGCAGCCGTGAAAATGGTTTTCCGTGGTTTCCCATTTTCACACCAGGTAAATGATGGGGCTGTACCTTAATTAAGGCCACGGCCGCTTCCTTCCCACTCCTAGCCATTTCCTGTCCCATCGTCGCCGTAAGACCTATCTGTGTCGGTGCGACGTTAAACAACTAGAAAAAACAAAAACATAAATTCCAAAGCAGCTGACGATATTTGATCAGCACGGCTAAATATGGCATAAAGCCCCAATGGCAAATAGTCATTCATTAATGTGTGTGAATCGTCTTCTAAAATATATGAAGGGTAACGACATTTCAATCCTTCTGGTAAGAACATTTTTGTTCTTGGGGGATATTTCACAAAGATTTTGTCTGTTTGGCCACGTGCATATAGCTTAACAATTATGTATTTATAATTGTATTAATTACTCTCGTATTTGACCCTTCTTCAAAATACACCGCTTACATAAAAAGTATGGGGGTAAAAATGGAATTCGCTGATATTTTGCAAGAAATCGGTAACGGATCAAATGTTAATGAACAACCAGCCAGAATTTTAGCACATGGTGATATCTTGAATGAAATTTATAGCAAATCGATCATTCTGATAAAGATGTCACCATTTTCTCGAATGTTACCTTCTTAAATTTATTTGGAAGTAATAATTGGGCTTGTGCCCGGTACTTCTAAACCATACACTGGCGTCAACAGATTAATACTGAAGATGAAAGCTAGCTACTTCAATTTCCTATATAATTCTTGAATTCCTCGGAATTATTGTTTCCCTCCAGATATTATTATTCTAAAAGTTGAAGCTATAGTTATGTTCCTTAGAAATCGGAACGTTTACCAATGGCTCCTAAACGCAATCAGTTTAAGGCCTAATTCTAAGAAGTTTGTATGAAAATCGTTTAGATCTGGAAACAATAAGTGGAGATAAAGCTGGACAGAGATCCCTAATCTCTCGAACTGACTTAACAATATCCGATAAAATACGTCCATTTTCTTTCAAGAGGCATCAGTTACCATCTCGCTTGACATTTTGTATCATGATCAATAAATCTCTAGGGACGTGAAGCTGTCTATTTACCTTAGGCAGTTTTCAGCCATGGTCAGTTAAATATTACAATGTCAAGAGAGAGATATTTTAAAGTTGCAATTGTGCCAAAAGGTAACTGTAAAAGGAATGCACCAGGCAAGCGGCTCGGCTGTGCGGTTTGTGTCACGCAGCTATCAGCTTGCATTCGAGAGATAGTGGGTTCGAACCTCTCTGAAGGCAAGCCTGAAGATGGCTTTTCCCCACTGTCGGCAGCCCTGAAAATGGTTTTCCGTGGTTTCCCATTTTCACACCAGTCAAATGCTGGGCTGTACCTTAATTAAGGCCACGGCCGCTTCCTTCCCTGTCCCATTGTCGCCATAAGACCTATCTGTGTCGGTGCGACGTAAAGCAACTAGCAAAAAAAAAAAAAAAAAAAAAAGAAGATGGCTTTTCGTGGTTTCCTATTTTCACACCAGGCAAATGCTGGATCTGTACCTTAATTAAGGCCACGGTCGCTTCCTTCCCATTTCCAGCCATTTCCTATCCCATCGTTGCCGTTAAGACGTACCTGTGACGGTGCGACGTAAAGAAAATTTTAAAATACAAGGAATGTCGTATATACGGAAATCCTTCAATGAATATTCACCCAATTGACCGTCATGACTTGATGGGTTTAAGCTAGTTATTATTATTATTATTATTATTATTATTATTATTATTATTATTATTATTATTATTATTATTATTATTATTATTATTAGCCCGCCTGGTGGCAATGATCGTTGTGGCGTTGAAGTCCAAACGGTCTGACAGCGTGGTTAGGCGGTTCGAGTCCCGTTGGTCGAAAAAATGTTCACCATCAGCGTGCCAAAATCCTGGATTAAATTCCAAACCTCTCCGCAGTGCTCATATGGAGTGAGGGCATATGAGGCTGTTGATGGTGATTCGTCCGTCGGATGGAGACCTTAATCCTGAGCAAACCTCTTGGTGCTATTCGACAGGAGTAGGCCTTGTACTTGTATCGGGTTTCACCCTCTCCTTTCAAACTATCATATATCACGTTATTCATTCCATATCATTAACTCCTGTGATGCAGTTATCGTCAGGAAGGGTATCCAGTCATAAAAACCCGTGACGACAGATTCATCTCACCTCATACCCGATCCCGTAGAGAAACGCGACATTTAATAATAATGTTATTTGTTTTTACGCCCCACTAACTACATTTACGGGTTTCGGATAAGAGACACGGGGCAAGGGCTGGACAAACAATAAAACATTATTATTATTATTATTATTATTATTATTATTATTATTATTATTATTATTATTATTATTATTATTATTATTATTATTATTATTATTATTATTATTATTATTATTATTATTATTATTTGCTAAGGGCTTTACGTCGCACCGACGACGGGATAGGAAAGGCCTAGAATTTGGAGAAAGCGGCCGTGGCCTTAATTAAGGTACAGCCCCAGCATTTGCCTGGTGTGAAAATGGGAAACCACGGAAAACCATCTTCAGGGCTGCCGATAGTGGAATTCGAACCTACTATCTCCCGGATGCAAGCTCACAGCCGCGCGCCTCTACGCGCATGGCCAACTCGCCCGGTATTATTATTATTATTATTATTATTATTATTATTATTATTATTATTATTATTATTATTATTATTATTATTATTTCTGGTTCAGCGATTAATATTGGTCAGCATGCTGGTCTTCGGTCCAGGTGGTATCAGATTCGATTGCCTGCTGGGTTTTTCTGGCTGGCGTTCTGGGTATGTGTGCTGTGTTCACCATTAGAATTCATCCGAGGTGAACCCTCATCCTTACTGACGGGCAGGTCACCCATGGGTATCAACATGGAAGACATGCACCAGGTCTCTCCATAGGCCATACACCATAAAAATGTATTATTATTATTAATATTATTATATGTCCGCAAATGTAGTGTGAAGTAAAAAGCCAATGAAGTATTCTCTTTAAACAAAATAGGCAGAGGTAAGAAAAAACTCCTATAAAAAGCACAACATGTAGAAATATCGTTTGCATTTCTTACACTGTTTAGTCATAATTTTACAGTTAACTATATTTACTAAGTTAGCTATCAAAAATCAAAGAGGGAAAGAAGGAAAGAAGAAGAACTACCAAAATATACTTTCAAATATTTCGCCGTATGAAATCTTCGTGCTATTATCTAAAATCATATGTCAAGGGTACGTTAGTGATGCAGTCTCACAAGTTTAACTGAATGTCTCAGAAGGAATGATGTAAAAATATAACTTCCCTTGTACATAATTTGTGTTAATTTGTAATCATAGTTTATAGTTTCTAACGCAATATGATCGAAAAGAATGAACTGTACAGGTTAAAATTGTGTACTTCGTAATAATTACAGGATGACAATGAATGTTAATGGGTCGATTGTTGTCATTGCTGTATTTTAAGAGATGTTAGGTCGTCAGGGTCCCCCCTCCGCAGTGTTCTTTCACAATGCGCATTATCGGAAATCGTTCTATTTGTGAATAGCAACAGCAATTTTCTCCACACGTAGAGAGGGAAGAGTGAAGAATTCCAAGTTCTGTCGTTGTTCCAACTTCAGACAAGTCTTCCGTATTCTACAAATGAAGCTTCATCACACTGCTCTATTTTCTTCTTTCGTCCTTTTGAGTTTTAGCAGCTTCCAACTTGTGCTTGCAGCTTCATGGACTAAGCCCTTTTAACACTAGTTTACCTCACCCCCCACCCCAACACCCCTTTCCCATCTTCAGAAAATAACCCCTTGTTAAACGCGAGTTTCCACAGAACAGAACAGAGAAGCGTAGAGCTAGGGAGATGAAACATAAAGGATATTGAAGAGAAAAGGTACAAAGCGCAAAAGAACGAGAGCAAGATTCTGTGTCTGTTTCTTCTTTTTTGTTAAAATGCAACCGTTTCTTGAACGACAGCGTGCTCTAGAGACGAGGGGAAAGAAAGGATTTTGCTATGGTTACATGCTATGGAATATATGGAAAGAAATAAAGCACTTTCTGTTAAAAAAAAGGCATGCATTTCCATAAAGGACTAATCGGAAGACTAAGATTTGATTTGTTTCTTGTAATATTTTTGGCAAATGTACTATACTTTATTATAGATAATGACACGTTCAGTATAGAAGTTAGACGTTACCTACAACAAATCACCTCCAAGCGGAGAAAGAGCCTAAATCTAGACATTCCAAGAAGTCATTGTAAAAACTTCTGGAATTCAAGTATAAAGCGGTCTGTCGCAAGAGAGCTGTACTTCCCCTACTCCAGTGCAAAACATTAGTACCTGAATTGATTCTCAATCAGTTTCTATCAGATTAAATTTATTGGCTGTGCCATGTTTAGAAGTACAAGATTCGATGTTGAGTGTCGTCTGAACAAATGAATGTGGAACTCTCAATACCATTATACTACCTAGTAACAAAATCTTGCTCCAACAAACAGTTCCATCTTCAGTAGTTTAGTTTTCTAATTTTTGTGTCAAGGACCAATAGTTTATTGTCAGGGTTTCAAATATTAAATACATATATAAATAAATTAAATAAATGTAATTGTGCAAGTTAATGAAAATGAAAAACCTACAACCTGTTTTCCAGTCATTGACCGGATCAGGAATGAAATGAATGAATCATATATAGGCTACTAGCAAGATACCCGTGCTTCGCTACGGTATTATACTGAAATTTATAATTGAATGCTTATTGTTTTATATGTAATCCGCCGCAATTCGCGATCTGAGAGAATCCGCCAAAATTCGCGATCTGACTCGTTTTCTAATAGATTACGGCAAGTTTCCTCCCATTTTTCAATCTTTCTTTCCAGCAATCGATTTCGTACTTCCCGGGCTAGGTCCAGGTATTCCACCCGGTCAGTTGGGTCCCTAAATCTTTGCCATCTTTTCCTATAAGAATTTTTATTATGGATCAAATCCTTGAAGAGATCCGGCGTGGTGTCCTCTTGGGTGCCTTGGCGGTAGTGAACCCGTGACTGGACTGCATTCTTAGTCATTACCCGCCCAGGACCCGTTTCCAGCGCGGTCTGCACATTTGACGACGGTCCAGTACATTATTATTATTATTATTATTATTATTATTATTATTATTATTATTATTATTATTATTATTATTATTATTATTATTATTATTATTATTATTATAGATGTTCTGGACCTCATAGCAAGATGCAAGACCGCTACTTGGCGGTAAATTACATCTGCTGCCACTGTCATTGTTAACAATGTGACCAGCACCATTGTCGCGCGTAGCCGAGTGTGCGGGATTTCTGGTGATACGAATGATATATTCCGTGCATTGTTGACCTTATTATAGAGGTGAACAATTGGACGGTCAATCTCATTCCTATCGTTTATTTCAGTTTAAATTTTTATTTATATGCCACGAGAATGTACTGTAATCTAAGAACGTTCTCCGAAGAAAAAAAATGGCTCTTGAAAACGAACCCAGGAAAGATAAAAATGATCGGTTTATGATCAGAATAAGTACATCGTAAATCTACAGCCTGTTTCCAGTCATTCAACAGGGTCAGGAATGGAATGAATAAAGCCCCCATCTGGCGGCGCCAATAGGAATTGTGCCAGCTGCCGAAGCCTGTCGCACTCCTCTGGGGCAATGGATAATGAATGACAAATGAAATGAAATGATATTGGACAGTGTTGCTGGAATGAATGATGACAGGGAAAACCGGAGTATCCGGAGAAAACTCTGTCCCGCCTCCGTTTTGTCCAGCACGAATGTCTCTTGGAGTGACCGGGATTTGAACCACATAACCCAGCTGTGAGAGGCAGGCGCGCTGCCACCTGAGCAACGGAGGCTCCTTATAAGTACATTATGAACAGTAAAATCAACTATTCTCACCTCCTTTTACACCCCGCCGCCGTAAAGTTTATTTACCCCCAGCCCCCACAAAAAATAACAGAAAGGCATGTTTCTTTATGTTTAAAGGAGATTCCAAACACCAATGTTCACGTCTATTACCTTCAGTTTTGAGATATAAGTATCCCCATAAAAATAATTCACTTTTTTCACTTCCTTTCACACTCCCCCCCCCCCCTCAATTGAATTTTCCGGCAAAAACCTTGTTTCTTTAATAGTAAAGGATCTTCTAAAGACCAGTTATCACGACTCTAACTTCCTCAGTTTTTGATTTGTGTGACATCATGAAAGGAATTCACCTCCTTTTCAATCCCGCCCCCAAGATGATTCACCCCCAAAAAACGCGTTTTTTTTGTTTCTAAAGAAGATCCAAATACCAATTTTCACGTCTGTAACAACTTTAGTTTTTATTAGACGTAAGTATTCTCATACAATTAAGTCAATTAATTCTTCAATTCTCTCACCCACCCCCCTTCATTGGATTTTTCTAGAATACGTGTTTCTTTACTTTAAAGCAGAATCCAAATATCAAATTTCACGTCTGTAGCATCTTCATTTTTGAGATATCAGTAGCTTAATTAAAATAATGGCATTCAACCCATTATTCACCCTTTTACACCCCTCCTATTGGGATTTTCCGAAAACAAAAAATACATGTTTCTTTATTTTTAAAGGAGGTTTTAAATACCAAATTTTACATCTGTAAACTTTTCATGTTTTTAGATGTAGATACACTAATTTTAAAAATTCACCCCCCATATTTGGATTTTCCAAAAACTAAAAAAAATACATGTTTCTTTATTTTTAAAGTAGATCCCAAATACCAATTTTCAGGTCTGTAATATCTTCAGGTTCTGAAATAAAAGTAGCCACATTAGAGGCATTCAACCTGTTTTTCACCCTTTTCCACCCTTCGTATAAGCTTTTCCGAAAACAAAAAAATACGTGTTTCTTTATTTTTAAAGGACATTCTAAATACCAATTTTTACATCTATAAACTTCAAAAGTGTTGAGGTATAGATACACACATATTTAAAAAATTACCCCCTTTTACCCCCACCATTAATTGGATTTTCTAAAAACAAAAATTACGCGTTTCTTTATTTTTAAAGGGGATCCCAAACACCAATTTTCAGGTCTGTAATATCTTCAGTTTCTAATATATAAGTATTCTCCTTAAAGGCATTCAACCCCTTTTTCACCCCTTTTCACCCCTCCTATTGGGATTTTCCGAAAACAAAAAAATACTTGCTCCTTTATTTTTAGAGAAGATTCCAAATACCAATTTTTACATATCTAAACTTTAAAACTTTTGAGATATAGATGCACGCATTTTAAAAATTCACCCCCGTTTTCACCCTCGCATTAATTGGATTTTCCAAAAACAAAAAAATACGTGTTTCTTTATTTTTGAAAGCGATCAAAAGTACCAATTTTGAGGTCTGTAATATCTTCAGTTTCTGAGATGTAATTACCGGTATCCTGATTAAAGGCATTCAACCCCTTTTTCACCCCTCCTATTGGGATTGTCTGAAAACAAAAAAATACGTGTTTCCTTATTTTTAAAGAAGATTCTAAATACCAATTTTCACATGTGTAAACTTTTAAAGTTTTGAGATATAGACACACACATTTTAAAATTTCACCCCCTTTCACCCCCTTAGCGACAGAATATCCACAAATCCTCTCTTAGCGAGCACCTGCATCTTAATATGAATGTATCCTCAAAATTTCATTTCTTTATGTCCAGTAGTTTTGGTTCGGCGATGATGAATCAGTCAGTCAGTCAGTCAGTCAGGACAAGTTATTTTATATATATAGATTAGTACGATGGGGTCGCCACTCCCAAAGTGATTTTATTAATGACTGATAGATGCTATGAAATGAGAATCGAGAGTGTTGCTGGAATGAAAGATGACAGGGAAAACCGGAGTACCCGGAGAAAAACCTGTCCCGCCTCCGCTTTGTCCAGCACAAATCTCACGTGGAATGACCGGGATTTGAACCACGGTATCCAGCGGTGAGAGGCCGAGGCGCTTGTGCAAGTTAATGAATGAAAACCGACAACCTGTTGTCCAGTCATTGACCGGGTCAGGGATGTGATGAATGAAACATATATAGGCTCTTATTACAATGGGGTCGCCACTCCCAAGATGATTTATTAATGGGTGATAAATGCTATGAAATGATAATGGAGAGTGTTGCTGGAATGAAAGATGACAGGGAAAACCGGAGCACCCGGAGAAAAACCTGTCCCGCCTCCGCTTTGTCCAGCACAAATCTCACATGGAGTGACCGGGATTTGAACCACGGTATCCAGCGGTGAGAGGCCGACGCGCTGCCGTCTGAGCCATGGAGGCTCTTGTGCAAGTTAATATGAAATGTAAAGTTACATCATAGTAATACGTGTTTCCTTGTATCATAAGAACTAATTAAGTCACGATAGGAAATTTAAAAGTATAGCCTATCAGGCTTCCAGTCGATCGATATAATAATGATAATAATAATAATAATAATAATAATAATAATAATGTCTACAGGAATTTTGATTTAATGTCATTTAGGCTGCCCGTGTGCCAATTTAGAAGTTTCGTATTAATCTGTAAGTTGGCATAGACACCGGAAATCGCTCGGACGATCGATCTATGACTGAGTTTGTTGGGTTACCAAATATGTAACCAGAATTTTTTCAAATACCGACATCATATTGTACGACATGGAGTATTGAATGAATGTTTTTTCCACATTTCAAAAATGCAACTAATTCTGCCGGATATGAACCCGTGAATTTGCGATCCGGAGATGATCCGAATGATGACTAAGGCTCCTAAACACCAGTAGCGGATGGCCCGTAAGGTCACAGGTTCAAACGCGCTCCCAATATAGGCTTACATAAATTATTCAATTGTTAATTCTTAATAAGTTATAGAAATGTTTGAAGCTCATTAGGAGAGGGACGAGTGCTTTTAAACTGCAAAATATGGCTTCAGGATCGAGCATACAAGCATATATAGATCAGCTCCCGGTAGCAAACTTCAGGTGGCTGTAGACCAGACATTAAAGACGGTACGTGTTCTCCAAATGTTACCGTTGGTGATATTTAGTGGAGAGGTTGTGATGGTGGTGGCGATTATTGTTTTAAGAGGATGTATAACTTGGCAACCATCCTATATTAACACTAATCAGAGGAAAAAGAGGAAGAGGTCCGATCCTTCGAAGAATGAAGGTATGAGAAGGGCGTGAAAATGAAGTACTCGCTAGACCTCGCAAACCTAAAACCATCGAGGTCGGAAAAGAGCAAGAGTTGACCAAAGGAGATCAGATAGGAAAGATGAAAGCAAGGAGTCTGAGACAAGTAAGTGGAAGCAATGCCCCCACTCAGCTAGGGGCCCTGTAGTCACCACCCCACGCTTCCAACTTAGAGACCCTGGGCCTCCTTTTAGTCACCTGTGATGACAGAAAGGCGGTACCGGGGATCATGGTGAAGAAGCCTGCTTCAGATATGCTGATATGCTGCTTGTACTCTTGAAGTTGGAACTTCAGATGTTCAAAATAAATTATATATATTCTGGTTCTGGTCGTCGAGTGTGTTGGTGGTGTTGTACAGAAACAGTTTTCTTGCAATATACAGTAAAGTGTAATTTGAATAGGCCTACGTGTTGTGAGTATTGTTGAGAATGGTTGAACCCCTTAGTATTTAAAACATTAACCTATGAAAACAGAATTTAAGTAAATTTTTATTTCTTCAGGTCCCAATTTAACCATTATGCAAGTGTTTAATGCTAAAGGCAGGAGTTTTAACGTGCGTGTGTAAATATAAGTGTAGTTAAGACATATGAAAACTTCACGAGCCGCTACTGCTCAACCCTTTTCTGTAATCTCTTACACCTTTAAGTTCATTACCATTTGGCATGTAGACTATTTATGGCTTCACTACAGTGAAGAAAAGATACGCCTAGGTAAATCACTCTTTCTCAAGGTGTCGTATAATATTTGTCTAGCCATGAAATGGATGCAAAGTGAACTTAGGCATTCGTCATCTATGCCTAAGGTTCCGGAACCGTACCGCGGTGAAGTCGACGGGAGTTTATCAGTGCTTAAATGCGAGAGGTCCGTGAGAGCAGATTTATTAATTCATTAAAGCTTCTATTTCACGGAAATATTCCGGCATCTCGCTGTTTCTAAACATCGAGAGCAGTAAACTGATGGTATGTTTGAATTAACGCATGGCACATACAGTACAGCCTATTAATGGGCTTGACCTACTAAGAAGATTGCTGCCTAACCTGCAGACATAGGACTGCCATGTAATCAGAACGACTATATCTTCTGCCGAACTGCTAGATATATTCACACTCATATATCGGACAGCTCCTCAGTTGGCCTCACAAGGCTGAGTAAAACCCGTTTCAGCATTCAGTCCAGAATTAGAATCCTTGTACTTGCCTAAAATTGAACCCAGGGTACCGGATTAGTGGCAGAGCAGACACTTTAAGCTAGCCATACACGTACAGGAAATCCTCAAGGAAAAAGCCTCCGGGATTTCCTCAACCGAACCCTCGCCCACACACGGAGAGGATTTCCTCAAAGAAATCCTTAAGGAAAAGGCCTTGGTGATTTTTTCAAGGTTCAACTCCAGGTCAACACAACAGTTCTGTTGACTGCTGGTGGTTGGTTGTTCACTTGGTATTGCAAATAGTTTTCATCATGGTAATTTTTTGAACTCACTTGCCACAAGCAAGGTTCATTTGGTATATTTGTATAAATTCTGTTAAAAGTCCTCGTGATATGACGATATAGGACGCTCCCGACAATCACCTCACTTCACACATCCTCAAGGCCTACTGCCGTCAACATATGCACGCAGCAAGAGACTGGGAAAATCCGGCCTGCTTGGCCTCAAGGCGGAAAAGAATTGAATTTTGTTCGGGATTTTTGGATCTCTCGCACCCAGCGCGGCCTCAAGGACGCCACCACACACGTTGAGGAATTCCTCACGGATTGGACTGTTCAGGCCGAAACTTGAGGAAATCCCGCTCGTGTATGGCCGCCTTAACTCTTGCCATTGTTGTTACAGCATATTTATTAATGTTTGTAGCAAATACTTTAATATGATAATACCGGACAGCTTGCTGTTTTCAGTGAGAAAGTCGATAGTGCTGCTACCTACATGGCTTGGTGTGACCAACTCTTCAATAACATATTGTCATCTGTATGATTCTTGGCGCACTGCCGTGTTGTTTATAATGTATCAATGTTTGTCACTAAATAATCTTACATTGCAGTTATATTCCAAGAAAAGTGTTATGCGCTGAACAAATTACCCACAAGCTAATGGGCGTGGGAACTGATAAGGACAGCAAGTAAAAAAAAAGTTATGACCTCGCATCTGTGTTGAGGTAACATTTTATGACCCTTATATTAAGAAAAGCCGGCCCCGTGGTGTAGGGGTAGCGTGCCTGCCTCTTACCCGGAGGCACCGGGTTCGATTCCCGGCCAGGTCAGGGATTTTCACCTGGACCTGAGGGCTGGTTCGAGGTCCACTCAGCCTACGTGATTAGAATTGAGGAGCTATCTGACGGTGAGATGGCGCCCCGGTCTAGAAAGCCAAGAATAACAGCCGAGAGGATTCGTCGTGCTGACCACACGACACCTCGTAATCTGCAGGCCTTCGGGCTGAGCAGCGGTCGCTTGGTAGGCCAAGGCCCTTCAAGGGCTGTAGTGCCATGGGGTTTGGTTTTTTTTATATTAAGAAAATCAATCAAATACTCTACTGAAATGTTAGTGAGACGTAAAAACAATAATATTAACATAAATGGAACTCTAGTATACTCAAACTTGAGGGTCCACATTGTTAAACAGTACCATAAATTTCACAAACGAAAACTTGTGGGCCTGTAGCGTAAGAAAATAATAATAATAATAATAATAATAATAATAATAATAATAATAATAATAATAATAATAATAATAATAATTTTCTTTACGTCCCACTAAGTACTTTTACGGTTTTCGGAGACGCCGAGGTGCCGGAATATAGTCCCCCAGGAATTCTTTTACATGCCAGTAAATCTACCTACACGAGGCTGAGGTATTTGAGCACCTTCAAATACCACCGGACTGAGCCAGGATCGAACCTGCCAAAATAGGATCAGAAGCCCATCGCATCAACCGTCTGAGCCACTCAGCCCGGCGTAAGAAAATTATTCTTCTTCTTTATCTGTTTACCCTCCAGGGTCGGTTTTCCCTCGGACTCAGCCATGGATCCCATCTCTACCGACTCAAGGGCAGTGTCCTGGAGCTTCAGAATCTGGGTCGGGGGATATAACTGGGGAGGATGACCAGTACCTCGCCCAGGCGGCCTCACCTGCTATGCTGAACAGGGGCCTTGCGGGGGCATAGGGAGATTGGAAGGGATAGACAAGGAAGAGGGAAGGAAGCGGCCGTGGCCTTAAGTTAGGTACCATCCCGGCATTTGCCTGGAGAAGGATGGCAACTTCCAGGATGGCTGAAGTGGTAATCGAACCCACCTCTATTCAGTTGACCTCCGGAGGCTGAGAGGACCCCGTTCCAGCCCTCGAACCACTTTTCATTTTCGTGGCAGAGCCTGGAATCGAACCCTGGCCTCCGGGGGTATTAGCTAATGACATGAACCACTACACCACAG
Source organism: Anabrus simplex (assembly GCF_040414725.1). Lineage (NCBI taxonomy): Eukaryota > Metazoa > Arthropoda > Insecta > Orthoptera > Tettigoniidae > Anabrus > Anabrus simplex. Next base: position 313,861,831 of record NC_090267.1, on the reverse strand, counting down.
GGGCAAGACAATTATTTCAGTGTATTACAGGCATAGGCTTGAGCACCAGTCCAACTAATTTAATACGTGTGTATGGTAATGCTTCATGCATAAATTTGTGAAAGAGACTTTAGGAAATTCTGAACACTTCTTCCTTGTCAAGAACATCCTAGTTCACTCACCGTAACCCCAATGTATTATACATATTATGTATTTCTGTCTTCAGAGATAAAACAGAAAATTCAAAGTACAGCAAAAACGAGAGAGCAGCGTGAGCTGAGTTTTCCTGTAGCATTCGGGAAGATCGGCCGTATCGAAGAAGAAGAAGAAGAAGAAGAAGAAGAATAAAAAGAAGAAAATAATGGATCAAAACTCCTGTTCCTTAATTACAGCTTCTCTTTCCCAAAATTGTAATAAATCATGGATGTTGTTAAGTTATCTGCCCGCTCTGGCGCTTTGGCTGAATGGTTAGCGCTTCGTGCCCACCGTTTTTATGATACCTTCATTCTTCGGAGTGTTGGATCTCTTCCATTTCCCTTCTGATTAGTGTTAATAGAGGATGGCTGGTCAGTTGTACTTCCTCTTAAAAAATAACCACCACCACAGAAAGGTCAGCGTACTGGCCTTCGGTTCAGAGGACCCTGGTACGATTCCCGACTGAGTCGGAGATTTTATTCGCGTCTGTTAATTCCTGTAAATCGGGGGCTACGGGTTTGTGTTCGTATTCATACGCATCTTCAAATATATACAACACATCACACGAGAAACAACCACAGAAACACGAGTTAGTGAATATATATCCCTCCACATACGATTGGTGGTAGGAAAGGCATCCGGCCGCAAAACTAGGCTAAGTCCATACAACGTCCTTCGCCAGGCTAGAAAAAACTGGAGAGAGTAGGTAGTTGTTAAATATTTCCCCCAGAGGATGGTTGGAATCTCAAACAAATGCTGCTTTTAATTTTCAAGACATAGTGAAAGGCACGGCTAACATAATGCTCGTTTGGAGGTTTATGAAAGAGGCATTTCATATTTTAAAATGTCATTCTTAATTATTATGATTATTCAATTTATTATTTTAACAAAAAAATTTCCAATGAGTGTAGTGCATTCCTCTCAACTGTAGCATAGACGAGTATGCAGTTCACACCAACACGCTAGATGTCACCACCATCGCTGTTCGCACTCGACTCAATGCTGTTGAGATAGAGCTGTCCGGTATTGGTGTATTAAAGTATTTGTTTGTAGTTTCTCGTGGAACGTGATATACGAATGACATAATCACTGACTTCTCGACAAAGCGGCCTGGTTCGAATCCGGACCAGTGCCCGTGAGATTTTTGAAATGAAATTAGATGTCCTGTGGTTCGAAGTCCACGTGAAACTGGAGGTCTTGTGGCTATGATCACGATAGTCTAGTTGCATTAAACTACAAGCCTGATTGTCTTTTTCTACTTGCTCGCTAGAAAATTTGCATTCTTTAAATCTTTATTCACGCCTGCTCTTCTAGTGGAGTGCAAACCAATCAAATGCCGAACGTGATGTAGATATTGTTTGGTCGAAGACATGTATGTCTGCATTGCTTGAGGATAGGGCTAAGTTGCCAGGTAATCGTCAAAACTGATGCTTCACCCATTTTTCTACCACCTCAACTTTGTACTGCACAAAAATATGCACACGCACTCAGCGAGCGACATTCGACTACTACAGTAATTAAAAGGTTTTCTTTACGTCCTTGAAGGGGGCGGCGGGCCGCCTAGATGGTAACCCCGTCTCTCAGGCCACGGAGATGTGATATCGTGAAGGAGACAAGACAGCTGACGGTGGAGACCAGCCCTCTCCGTCTCCCGAATATAGAGGCGGAGAGTCACGGTAGGCCCCGGCCACCTCTCCTCTGCTCGGTTGGCCGGTCGGAATGCAGAGCTGTCGGACCACGGACCAGTCGTGGCCACTTGTGGGCCGAGATATTCGAACTGAGAATACAATAGTGAAAGACAGACGTACAACCGCCTGACCCACGGTAGGAATAGGGTAGAGTGGGATAGGGTGGGGAGTTTTTTTACAGTATGTTGCCGTTGTTCATCACCGTAAGGCTTGAGCCATCGTTGTTACAAATCATAAGCTACTATTCCTTTATATGCCTGAAGTATTACCATATTAAAAGAAGAACTTAAAATTCACTCTTAGCAACTGTTAGTGCGGTGATTTGGAATCTTGAGTGGCTGTATTGTATAGCTGTGTGAATCACTCGTCTTACACGCTCGAATTTGCTGAGTCAAATCCCAGGGCAGTCACGTAAAATTATTTTAATATGAGAAGACATGTGTCATCGGGTTTACTGAAACCATAAATAACCCATTATCGTAACAAAATTCAGAACACTGGCAATTTTTTTAATGTACAGTAATAAATCAACTCTACTTATATTTTCCAATGTAACATATTTATTCGAAGTGGGCAGAAGAAACAGGCTCATCGGATTTGGCGGGGAGTTTAAGGGCGGCTACCTTCATGTCGTTACGCCTTGGTTCTATTGACAATCTCACCGTAAGTCACCGGGATTCAAACACGGGACAGTGGAGCTGGAAGTCGAACGGCTAGCACGCCCCTTGTAGGCGGGAGCGTAGAAAATATCCACGGTATTACATCCTTGTCCTAAGAGGCAACTCAAATGGATAAACCCAAGGAGCTTCCAACCTGCGAGCGTGGGTTAGTGACCACGAGTCCCCTAGATGAGTACTTCCACTTGCTTCTTACTTTCAACCTTCCTATCCGAACTCGCATGGTCATTTCTTTGTCGTTTTTCAGCCCCAACGGTATTACACATGTGCAATGCCTAGGGAGTCTTTCAGTTTCACACCATGTATTCACCTTGAGCTCCTATTGCTAGAGCCCTGTGCGTATATACAAAATAATATCCACATCAGCACTTCCTTCATCCGCACCCACATCCGCTTCCGCGAATAGTTATCCGCATCCGCAAAATGGTTATCCGCGGATAATTTAAATATTTAAGTACAGTATATTACACCCCAGTTATTGAAACTGATAGATCTGTTAACATAATACAATAGGCCTGACACCTGGCACCATAACCCATACAGTCACAGGTTTATGTGGGATTTTCTCTTGCGACAACTACCGACGTATTGATCTTTGTTCCTTCCTTCCACTAATTGCGGGCAGGAGCCATTTAGGCTTAGGTCAAATTTACGGCTTTATGGTCTCAAGGCTCTTTAAATATCACTATTCTCCAATACCAAGTCAAGGGTCACCCAACCACAAGCAAAAACAAGAGTAGGGGCTATACCTAAATGAAAATAACTAAACGTCGTTATTTAGAAATTATCCACAAAATTATCCGCACTGTCATACAGTTTGTATCCGCCAAGACGCTAACTTCGCGGATATCCGTATTCGTGCAGAGCTCTACCTATTGCTAACACCTTCATTCTTCGCAGGACCACACATTTTTTTCCCTCTCCTAGATAATTCCAGTTTCACTTCATTTAAAACAATAATCACTATCACGCCACCTTACAGCGATAAAACATTTTTATAGGACATTATTTAACATATAATTAGAATCTTAGATGTTCAAAGCACGTAGTTCACACTCCCATCAAAGCTCAGTGCAATAAATAATAAAGATGAGTCGAACGATAATATGCTGTACAGTAGCACAAATAGGACGAAATATGAATCAGCTCAAGATCCCGCGGTCGTTATCGACTTGAATCTCATGTAAGACATACAGATCGTCAAAACTTTGTTAAATCTCGCAGGGTTACATCGTGTTCCTTATTAAAATAAATTATACGTCTCCTTTCCTGAGATATAAATGAAGTATTAAAGATTATTAATTCATCCCTCCGTCATTTCCTTGTCTTTCTTGTTTGTAACTCTACATATTCTGCTACACATGGACGGAGTCCGGGTCACCCCGGGTGATAAGAATGAAAAGCTTTGCTAGAAATCACGCCCCATCGTGAACTCTGACAAAGCTAGGTAATGAGTGCTGAAGGAAAATCATCTTCCATTGTGCTATAATTCCAGGGCATTGTCTGGATGGAGGGGAAGAGGAGCGGCGGGCTACTGCCTCTATTGTGTAATTGGAGGCGCTACAATTGTAGGGATTAGTCGGCGAGTAACCTGTGATCCCATCCTCTCTTCCTCCGTCAAGTCCAACTCTACACCGTAAACAGCGCAGTGCGCCTGGCAGGAGAAATGGCCCTTATCTTAATAATAATAATAATAATAATAATAATAATAATAATAATAATAATAATAATTAATATTATCATCATCGTCATCGTAAGTCTTTCATTTCTCCCTCCTTACGCGATTTCTTTTTATTATTATTATTATTAATTATAATTATTATTATTAATATTGCGAGATAATACTCTCCTTTACCGCCAATCCACTCAGGAAAGAAGCAATGATGTTATTGGTTTTACGTCCCACTAACTACTTTTACGGTTTCCGGAGACTCCGACGTGCCGGAATTTTGTACCGCGGGATTTCTTTTTCATGCCAGTAAATCCACCGATACGGGGCTGACACATCTGAGCATCTTCAAATATCACCGGACTTAGGCAGGATCAAACCTGGTAACTTGGGCTCAGAAAGCCAGCCTTATCCTTCTGAGCCATTCAGTGCAGATTATTATTATTGTTATTATTATTATTATTATTATTATTATTATTATTATTATTATTATTATTATTATTATTATTATTATTCAGCCGAGTTGTGTAGGGAAAGGCAGCATATCTGCCACTCACCTGGAAAGACACGAGTTCGAATCCCGGCAAGTACAGGCATTTTAATTGTGGTCTAAGGGCTGGAACTAGGTTCACTCAGCTTCGTTATACAACCTGAGCTGCTGTCTGATATGAGAGACAGCGAACCCGGTCAAGAAATCCAAGCAGAACGTCTCCGGTATCTGCCGGCCATCTAGCTGGACATTAGTTGCCGTGCCAGGTCCAAGGCACTTGATAGGCTGTTTCACCACGGAGTTTTGCATTATTATTATTATTATTATTATTATTATTATTATTATTATTATTATTATTATTATTATTATTATTATTATTATAATATACCTTGCAGACACCTGTAGAAGATTGTTTCCCTAAAAATATTCGTGACCTTAGTGGATTATATTGCATTCAAAGAATGTTGAATGGTGTTGAATTTTCTTCAACAGAGGACTTGGAACATCATGGTCAGCAACCTTGTAAAATTAAAAGTTTGCAGTATTTGTTGCCTGTCATTTAACATGTACTTTAAACTACCTTAATGTTCAATGTTTTAGTTGTGACTTTGGCAGCTGGGGTTAGTGAGTCCGTTTTTGCTGCGTTTACATTCAATACAGTATACAACGATTTCAAAACGAAGTGCAATATAAAATGAACGTTTTATTTATATTTTGTACCCTTGGAAACGAAGGCAATTTGGGTGCAATATATTATATAGGCCTTATATATACTAAATTCATATAAAAACACATTATATTTAATTGTCCATGAGAAATTAAATTTCAGACATGGACGAGTATTCCTTTTAGTAGTACTATTCACAAAATAATACACAACTGGTAAATTTCAGGTATTAAGATGAGTGAAATTTCTTTGCTTCTGTTATTTCCGCATAATCGCAGGGTCCGCACATTTTCAATGTCTTCGCCATTTGTTGCGCTCAAATGCTCATTTTCATGTCTTCCATAACTCTGTTTAACCCGTGTTTCCTCGGTCTGCCACGTGGCCTCCAATCTTAAAGCTGTGTTAGCAATTGAATTCGCGACACTTCCGACAACGTGCCCATACCATCTCAGCCGCGCCCCCCACATCTTACAATCCGACCAACGTCCATTCGTAGACGGACAGTCTCATTTGGCACATGATTCCATCGTGTCAACACAAAGCTCCAACGCAGCATCTGCATTTCCATCACATGGAGTGCTTATTCGTGCTTTGATGTGCTAGATTCCATAGAGGGTGACAGGACGAAGGACAGTCTTATGTGTTTTTATCGGGAGTCTTTCAGACATCTGCCGATCACAGAGGTCTCCTGCGACTTGCCGCCGTTTATCCACTCTACTGCGAATGACTGAACCAAGATATAGTCGAAATAGGTTATAACAACCCCGAGGGGACCGCCAATCAACTGTCGTTATAGCCGATAGTGGCAAAAACCGGTTGCTTTTTCCTTTCTTTTCTTGCTAAAAATGTCATACCTGGAAGTTTAAGGCAGTACACTCGCGTGGTTTATTAACAGAATTAAGTTAACACTCCCCAGAACTTCAAAACTGAAATAAGTGCTGTATTTAGAGTACAGTATTTGTGGAGTGGGACTGCGAGCTTGAGGAATAGGTCTATTGGTCGGTATATTATTTGTTCTTTTTGTTGCTTAAACCATGAAAGTAAAGATTCCTCAATATCTTTGTGCTCAGATCTGGCTCCCTTGATTTTTTAAGAATTTTCTTAGGAAAGGGACTGTCATTCCAAATCTTAGAAATCTTCAGTGTGATGCAACCAATACCTTTGCGATACTGACGTTTATTTCCCCATTTTCTAATCGCCGTATCATATGTGACTTCTCTTCACTATTAAAAACTTTCCTTTTCTTTACTATTTAACAGACTGATTTGAAATCTGTAATAGGCGTTACATTGTAGGTAGCAACCCCCAAGTGAGTAACAAACAAAAATCAACGTTGGACGTTATAACCGATAAATTTATCCGAAAATGTGATCAAAATACATCGTTTTATACGATATGTCGTATAAAGCGATATCGTACTAAGAGATTTGTTAAATACGGTGTTTATATAGGATTTAGAGGGACCGTTAGATTTCGCCGTTGTATCCAGTACGTCGTTAAAAGGGATGTTGCAATAAACGGTTTCGACTATACTTGAATTTTGCGATCTTCGTTAGTTGTTCACCACCAATACTCAGCCTCATTCCGTTCTACCCGCTGCTGTAATGGCATGCGACTTTCTGGCCGGAGAGGAGACTACGGGAAGAGTGTTTGAAGGTCGGCGGTTATTACAGACATTAAATAGTAGTGTTGAAAGGTCTGAGCCTTGGTGGCCTCGTACACTGATGGTGAAAGATGCCAAAACTTCAACTTGACACCGAACATTGTAGCGCATGCCAGATACGATCATGGGGAACCCAAGTTTAAAAGTGCCGCGTAAACCGTCTCGTACATCTCAAGATGTTGTTCCAGGGGTATGCAAGCCGCGTTAATAGTCTCTGTTGTACCACACCCTTTAACAAATCCACATTGGTTTTGCGTGATGGATACAATTTTGAGAAGCCGGACATTGAAAACTCTTCCTAAGATCTTCAATGTGTAGCATAGGAAACGGAATTGACGATGATCTAAGCATTCGGTTACATCGCCTTTGCCATCCCAGATGGGCACTTCTATACTGCTCAGTCAGACTATGGGAACCTCATTTGACTCCATAGTGCGACTGAAGAGGTTTATGTGAATGGAAGTGCCACGGTTACCAAGAATGTTGTTTAGCTCAGCCGGGCCCAGTCTCCTCTCCGTTCTTCTTTTATCGGATGGCAGATTCCACTTCTTTTGTGATGATGGGCAGCATCATTCGAAGAACTGGATCAATGCTCTGTACAGCTGAGTGTGGAAATTCTTCATTGCAGGTTTGTTAGAAGTACTCACTCCAGTTCTCTAAAAATCTCACGCGGGTCTTGTAGTACTTGGCGTTTGTCGTCCATGATGTTTTAGACAAGGACGACATCGAGCGTTGGTCGTTGCTGCACATTAGCGAAACAGCAAATCTTGTTTGCTCCCTCAGGTGTATCCAGTTCTTCATGGAGTCAGTCTTAGTGTGTTGATTTCGCTGCAGAGTCCGCCTGCTTTACCTCCGACTTCAGGGACTTATACTGCTGTATTTTAGCTTCAGTACGAGATACCAGACATGAATTGAAAGCAACATTATTTCCTTAATGGCTCTCTGAACTCCATCATTCCACCATCATATATGCTTGTATAAACAAGAACACCGCCGGTTTACCTGTTCCTAGTATTCCACGGGATTGTGCTTGGGTTTGGGTGGCTAAGGAGTTCCAAACAGATACCACTAACTGAACTGCCACTATTTGAACATTTCCACTACCACACTTTACAATCTTCACTGGCTTTTAACGATTAGGTGCATATTAAGTATAAGCAGATTATGCTAAGTGGCAATGCACTCTGATAGATTAACCGCAGCATTCGTCACTAACTTGAAGTCAGCATCAGCCAGTAGACGACTTGAGCCGTATGCCCTCCACTGCTGTAGGAGATCAGCTGGGATATGTTGTTAAAGAAGGTCTTTGCTGCTGCAAGGTCATGTTTTTCAGCACAGTCAAGGATACATCCCCCTTCTTAGGTATGTGTGCCAAATCTTCGGCCATCAAGTTGCTGTTCGGAACCATATCTTTCTTGTCCGACATATCCACTGATGTTACCTCAAATTGCGATAAATTCATTTAGCCCAGTTGACTTCAGGCTATGCCAGAAACTACTCTTATCATCGTCGGGGCAATTGTTTTGCGGAACTCTGCATGCAATGACTGGAAATTTCACTGTACCGTCGTCAATCTGCATCGACATTTATCGATCAGATACGCAGTTGACTTGTACGACGTTATCTCGCATCTTCTAACATCAGCACACTAATACTATTCTAGGTTGACATAAGACCGTTATACGTACGTTTAAAATCTTCCCAGAAGTCCATTGACTGTGCTCCTTTCCACTTACGGTAGTCTCCTGAACGTACGCGATGTCGATTCGGCGGTCTCTAAGTACACTAACCAGCTGAGTCTTCCTCCGGTCGTAGTATCGATGTTGAAAGTTCCAGATCTTAATTGGACCTACTTTATTTTTAGAGCACCTATTCCCTCGGTGGGTAAACTTCACCAACTTACCACACCGTTTAGGCGAGGACTGCTTGCATCGCTTGAGGGACACCCTAGCCCGTTGTTATGAATCCTCAAATGACATTGCATGATTTACTGTAGATGTGACTGAGAAATGCACCATCTGACGCATCGCTCAGTTTGATATTAAGGGTATTTTATACCTGCTGTCAGGTGTCAATATAGACCTCTCCTCTAGAGTACTGACGCCTTTTATGGCCACTGTTCTGAAGTACAGAAGCTAAATGAACAGTTCTTCCACCTTTTCTGCCATTAGGATATAGGATCCTCTTCCGACTTTAAAACCATTGACCATCTGATTCCGTAATCGTTGATAGGAGCCCTTACAAGGTGCTATCAGCCGGACAAGCTGGATCAAGGATTTTTAAAGATGCGTTACTCCTTCATCGTTCACCCTTTGTCCTGGCTGGTGACAGGCAAAGCCTTACTTTCCAAAACATTGTTCCCAGGTTGGCAGATTATCAAATCAATCAAAATAAACTCAGATGTCTAAATAGGTTAAGTTTTTGTGATAAGGAACTATGTTGATATTCAAAGGGGAGGAGACGTTTTGATTGTCATAGCTAATGATTTTTTTGCTACTTGTTTAACGTCGGTGACGGAAGGATGGGAAAGGGCTAGGATTGAGAAGGTACAGTCCCAGCATTTTCCTGGAGTAAAAATGGGAAACCACGGAAAGCTATCTTCAGGGATTTTGACACTGTGAGATTCGAACCCACTATCTTTTCACACCAGGCAAATGCTTGGGCTGTAGCTTAATTAAGGCCACGGCCGCTTCCTTCCCACTCCTAGCCCTTTCCTGTCCAATTATCGCCATAAGACCTATCTGTGTCGGTGCGTTGTAAAACAACTAGCAGAAGAAAAAAACAGGATGAGGAATGTAATACTCAGCTTTGGGTAATTGATCCCTACTGAACTCTTCCAAGTTAAGATCAGTTGTATTTGAAGTGGCAATTACAACAACGTTGACATTCTCCTGAGTATAGAATAATCAAGTAAAAGCAAAAGCAGCTCTTTTCAGGCACACCCCCAATGGAAGTGCGCTGCATGTGCCATTTTAACCACATACCAGCCCTCCTAAAACCAGACCTCATGGTGCAACAGCCCGTAAGGGCCATGGCCAATCAAGCATCCGCTGCTCAGCCCGAAAGCCCTGCAGATTACGAGGCGTCGTGTGGTCAGCACGACGAATTCTCAGAACAAGGAACTTAATTCCCGGCATTAATAATCTTAGTGGGAGAACAAGAGAAAATACAGGTGTGCAAATAACTATTCTCTTTCAGCATGTCATACATTTTGAAGTCAACACCCTTTGTGAAGAGTCATTAAGAAAGAACAAGTAACTTATTAATTCATTAAGAGTAAATAACTAGGGGACCACCTACCAGTGGCAATAAATGAGTGCTTTCAGTAGTACATCTAGAAGGAGGCCGCCATCTCACTGTCAGATAGCTCCCCAATTCTAATCAGGCAGGCTAAGTGGACTTCGAACCAGCCCTCAGATGCAGGTAAAAATTCCTGACCTGGCAGGGAATCGAACCCTAGGCCACCAGGTAAGACGCAGACATGCTACCCATACACCACGGGGCCGGCATACCAGCCGTCCTGCTATTCTTAAATCTCTGGCAATACTGGGAATCGAACCCATTCCTCCGAAGATTCATCTAATAATGCTAACCACTACGCTACGGAGGTGGACAATGACCAAGTGATATGTTATGGATGCACGCTTACAATTTATAATACGCCTATAATCCTCTCGAGATCATGAACACATGGTTTCAGCAGACTAGGGAATATCTCTTGACGGTGTCCCTGTGTGAAGAACTCCTCAGACATGAGCGCTCGCTCTTCTATTAAGCACATAAACAATGGCTGCAGGGAGAGTAATCATTGTCATTATTCCGCCATAACTCACTTAATGGGGCGCTGCTAGTACTGGCGACTGGCCGGTTACAGAAGCGCCCTCTATTATCTACTCATTGTCAGAACAAGGAACTTAATTCCCGGCATTAATAATCTTAGTGGGAGAACAAGAGAAAATACAGGTGTGCAAATAACTATTCTCTTTCAGCACTTCATACATTTTGAAGTCAACACCCTTTGTGAAGAGTCATTAATAAAGAACAAGTAACTTATTAATTCATTAAGAGTAAATTACTGGGGGACCGCCTACCAGTGGCAATAAATGAGTACTTTCAGTAGTACATCCAGAAGGAAGTCGGTTCTATTCTTCGCCAGGACTTCAAGAAATTTAGAAAAAAAAGGAAACAAGCTTGCATTTTTACATGACTGTCGATTTTGTTATCATTGTTACCGGACCCCTAGTTTAACATGGAATCCGTACCACGGGAACATGACCTATCATGTTTAAAATCCCACATGTATTGGCTGGAATTCGACCAGTAGCAGTCTTAATGAGAAATCAGTGACAATGCCACAACCACTCGGCTATCATATCCCTAAATTTAGAAAGGAGATCGAATCCTCCGGAGAGAGTCCTGAGGCTCATTCTGACTACACAACCTAAATGAATGGGAACAAGACCGGCACAGGCTTTAACACCTCTATCCAGCTTACAAGGGAACTGTACCAGTTGGACATGACAAACTGAAGGGAACGTAGGTGAATAATCAATAAGCATATCTTAAATTTAATAATAAAGCATAATTTTGCCGTAAAATCAACAGTAATCTTATAACGAATTGCTAAAAGTTATATTGGTTCCTTGGAGCAGTTTGCTGATGGCAAAGAGTGACCTTGTGTTTGGACCGTAGAAATATATCGATTGTTCTGTTTTAAGGTGTCCGGCTCCACGGCTAAATGGTGGGATCCCGGGTTCGATTCCCGGTCCGGTCGGGGATTTTAACTTAATTGGTTAATTTCGTTGGCTCGGGGACTGAGTATGTGTGTGTGTGTGTGTGTGTGTGTGTGTGTGACGTCTTCATCATTAGAATCATCACAGGTAGGGTCCCACCCTCATAGACGCGCAGGTCTCCTCTACGGCGTTAACTGTAAAGACCTCCGAAAAAGGCCTCTTCAATTTATTCTAATCTTACATAAAAACACTTACTTTATACCGAAAATGAGACTTTGAGGACACGAATAGATCTGCACGCCGTACAAATCTATTTTTAATAAATACGCACAGTTACAGTGTGAATCACCTTAAACTTGCACCCCAAATATTTCTGAAATGGAAGGTGCTATTGAAGTGCTATTTCCCAGAAATGAACTGTAACCGAAACCTCATAACTGTAGCCGATAAGAATGTTTTAATAATTATTAGAATGTGTATTTATTTAGAAAATCACGTTTTTGTTCTTTCAAATGAAACCATGCCTATTAACCTCTACATTTAAACTAAATTAAATGTCAATGATTTGTTTGCTTTTAGGTATTCTAGTACAAGTAGTTTGAAAATTGTAAATACCGACCGTTGTCTGCTCCATGTGTCTGCACTAACCTAAGAAAAACTGAATAAACCAATTTATTGGATTCTGAAGAAGAAATAGACTTTGCCTTGAAAGGTTGTGTTCAAAATGACGACCATGAGCTTCAATACTCGCATCCAGTCTGCCAGTTAAAGATCGATGCACACGTGCTAGCATTTCAGTAGACATATTATCGCGGGCAGCAGTACTACGTCGTTTCATGTCATATCGTGTAGTTGGTATGTCCTTGCAAACAGTGTCTTTTAGATTTCACCAGACCGAGCGAGTTGGCCGTACGGTTAGGATCGCGCAGCTGTAAACTTGCGTTCGGGAAATAATAGGTTCGAATCCACCGTCGGCAGCCCTGAAGGTGGTTTTCCGTGGTTTCCCACTTCGATACCAGCAAAATCAACCTTAATTAAGGCCACGGCCACTACTTTCCCATCCTTACGTCGATGTGTTAGTGCGATGTTAAACAAGTAGCAAAACAATAAAGATTTCCCCGGAAAAAAAAATAAGGACTTTGAAATCTGGTGAACGGGCCGGCCAAGGTATAGGTTCCCTTCTTCCAATCCAATGATTTGGAAATATTCGGTGAAGACAAGCTGCAATACGTCATGCTGATACCATATGTCACTCCTAGTCTGCATTGAAACGTCTTCAAACTGTGGAAGTTGGTCTCTTAGGTGGATGAGGTTCTTTTGAGATTCTAGTGTTCGTTCTATAAAAAAAAAAAAAAGGGTCTATGAGCTGATAGCTCACTATTCTACACCATACATATAAATGCCCGCTGATATTCCAGCTGACGAAGTTGGGACCGTTTGGACCGTTTACGGACCAATAGTGCACGTTTCGGAGATTTAACTGGCAATGATTTGTAGACGTTGCTTCATCGCTAAATAAGATACATGATAAATCACGTGTATCTTGTCTTAATAACCATGTACAAAAGTTAATATTCTCGAACACGTTTCCATGCAGCTCTTGATGGAGAGAGACTTTACATTCCTGAGCTAACCCCCATTTAAATCCCTTACGGGTATAGCGTTTTAAAACATTTCATATTTTGTACCTAGAACATCAGAAACCATGTGATATTTTGGCATCGTACATTAAACGGTCTTGGTGGAGCACTATAGTATAATATCGTCGCTACCGGGCCAAAACCTCCCATGTGAAATATTTTAGCTTAGATGTTTGGCCGGTAAGGTTCTGTCATCTAAGGTACAACATTGTGTGATTATGGTCAAGGCATTCTCGCTCTTCATAATGTATGTGCTGCGGATCAGTATATCTCCAAAATATTATCACATAGGAGGTTTTGTCTCCGCAACGACGATATACTGTACTACCACCTCGTATAAATTTGTTATAGGGTATTAAAATCCCTTTAAACGACTGAGGGGATAATATTGTTTAACCGTATACTATTTAACTTCTTTAACATAGAAGCAATCATCATGCGAAATTTTAACTTCGTGTGTCAAACGATTTTGTTGTGTGTTCATAATTAACCCCACTCAAACACATTATTTTAAGATAATAAGACGCAAAATAGTAAACATTGAGTGACATTTCAATCTCATACGTCAAACGGTTCCCTGGTAATGAATAGTTTTGTTTTCGGATCTGACACTCAATTATATTGAAAAATAGAACATAAATGAGCAACCGTCTTGTGTAAATTCAAATTCATTATTCAAACTATCTGTATTTTGCAGGAATGAATATATTTGTTTTCAATTCTCAACCCCGATTTAACCCCCTGAAGGATGAACTATTGCTATTTCACACATATGATATAAAAGATTATATGAAATCTCCATGTTTTACGGCGAACGGTAGATCTATTAAATATATCGTCTTTTGGATACATTATACTACCACCGTTTACAATAAGGAAAGTATATGATGAAAGTTATGAATAATTCATCTTAAAATAGTGAGAACAGAACTTTCATCATTCAAATTATTATGAAATTGTGTTGCTGTTGTTATTATTATTATCATCATCACCCTTTAAAGCAGAGGTGCTCACGCTCGGATTTTCCTCCCGCGGGCATACAACTTATAAATGGGAGGGCGAGCGATCAGTGAGTGCGCTTCAGCGACAAAATTTTAGTTACGCCACATGCCGTGAAGGTCAATGATCGCTGAACGTTCATTTGAGTATTAAGAGAACAGCGTAATTTTCGTATTTCTAGCGGGAAAAGTTCAGGTAATTTTCTGTGTAACTCACATTGTAAGAGATTTATTTCTGCTCTGTGTACGTATTTTGACCGGATACAATCAAGAGTTTACTGGTACCTCAACATATTTTTGTAATGTAGGCAATGAATTATAATACTATTATTATATTTTAAGAGGGCTATCCTTTAGAAATATTCCTAATAGAAAAAGGAGTAAAATATGGATAAGCTCTGGCTTCTTGCTGATTGAGTTTAAATGTTCTAATGAACTCTGCAACAATAATTTTCATGTTTACCGGGTGTACCGGGGGTACAACTTCTCCACCCAGTTACACTGCGCGTCTTCTGTAAGGCCCTCTATGTAAACAAATTTGAACTAATGTATTACAAGATGCTTTGGTCTTCAGCTATTAGATGTCTCTATCGTCGGTTTAAGTGCCCCCTCTGGCGGAATCTTAAAGGAAAGTTTATTTTTTACGATTGGCAAACTTTAGGTTTTGAAGATTATTTTGTTCATGTATCAAAGTTGTCAACACTTCTCCTAGTTCCTTCTTCAATAGTAATCAACCTATCAGAAATTTGCAAATATTTTCTCTAGCCAATTAAAATTAGTGCTGTGTACAGTAATTCAGCCTATCAGTAAAGAGTTCTGGAAGCTTCCCATCAAAAATACTATAAAATCTGAGCGCTTTAGGGCTGTATTGTCTGAATTGCTCCAGTATGAGGAGGGTGCATTGACGTGAACCAGGAGGGAGGGACGCGGGCGGTGTTTGGTACGCCCAGCAACTGAAGGTAATTTTCATAGCTATGTGAAACTCCCACGCGTAGATTTAGGGGAAGGTTTCAACCTCTTTTATTTATGTAAATTTCTAAATTTGATGGTATGAATGTAGAATTTTCGGCAAGTCTGAGCACTCTATCCTATTCTCTCCTGGGAAATATGTAGTGTAGGGGAACAAAGAGTGACTGCCCTCTGTCGGTTCCCATTCAACTTGGCATGGGGTGACTACAGTTTTCAAAACCTCTAAATTTCCTTAATCATATTTGACTTTAATATTTCTTACTTAGTCACCCTAATGTAGAATAGGTTTAGCCCCTGTACCACTGAACCATAAGCCCACTTAGGGTTTTAAGTATTTCTGTAGGAAGGGCAAGTGTTTCGCCTCCTAGCCTTTTGTTTATGGCCAGTAATGTTCAACCTTTCCTTTTTACATTAAGGCCACTTAGTATGGGCAATCATGCACCTGTTTATTCGATAATTGTTTCTGGTGTGATTTTTCCTTTAAGAACAGTAAGTTATAAACTGTTGAACAATATATTAGCCCAAATCAGGGCTAGTCCGTGTAATTACCTTAACTAAGGATATGAGAAAATTGATGCATCTGCGAGGCTGGACTATGATGTAGTTGGAGCGCAGACTCCTACGAAGTGTATTTTCCTGGAGCTTTTCTAGCTCTTACACAGTTGTGCACCTGTTAAGAGCACTAACGCTCTTTTCTAAGTAAATCAACCAAACTATTAACAATTGTAAATTTAGTACCTGATTTTCGGAATTTTAAGTCCTCGTTATTGCTAGAGATGAGGAGCACATTAATGTTGTTGTTATTAATTCAGATTTTCTATTTATCAGTTTTTATATTAGGAAAAAAAGGAAAGAAGTAAAGTGTCAAAATTTGTTGTGTTAAGTTATGCTCTAGTTAATTCCTCGTCCACCCATTCAACCCCCACGTTTCTTACCCCTCTGTGATCCGCGATATTACCTTACCACCTGGAATAACATAGATTATATTATTTATTTGAAGACGTACTGTATAACTACTTGGTTGTTGAATTTACAGTGTTGTACCTGGATATCTGTGTCTTCACTAGTAATGAAACTCACTCGCTATTTGCAGGCTAGCTATTGTCAATGGACGTCTGCCGATAAGATTTTAATATTATTTTCAGAAATTCAATGAACATGGAAAGTCACATAGCATGGCGACACTGTGAAAAATCAAACATTTAACTTGTTGAGTATGAAAATATATGGTTTACTGAATTAATAACAGGAATGTTACTTTCCTTAGTGGAAATTCTGTCATTCCCACCCATGACATTGTAAATCATAGCTTGCACTTTTAAATCCCGTATACGGTATATGTGGATTGTAAAACGAAACTTGTAACGTGTCAGTTTGAATGTGGAATGTGGAAATGTGGAAATACAGAAAATAAAATCATCGAGCGCAGATAAATCAAACCCGACTATTTTTAAAAGATAGGTCGTTCTTGCAATTATAGCGGATATTTTTATACACTGTACTCCAATTAACATTTCGTTGAATGGTGCGAGGAGAGCTTCGTAGTCACAATGGAACCTTTCCCTCCTGTCCTGTGCCTAATGTGTTCGTTCTCTCTTGAATATGACGTACGCTTCGTACGTTAGCTACCTGCGTTTACGTCAAGCCAGTCCGGCCGCACTGAGCTGGTCTCAACGGGCGCCCAGCTGAGCAACTCTGCTTTACAGGAACATTTTACTTCCAACGGGAATAAGTTTTTGTCTACAGTAAAGACTGAAATGTACGAAAATTAAGAACACAAAACTATAAAATTATTATTAAAATTACAATAGCAAAATTGCATATTTAAGATGTTCAATTGAAATCTTCATCAGATTGATCATTAGCTGATATTAAACCGAAGCAGAATTGGTTGTGAACAGCTAGAGTGATGTTGGTTCTGCAAAGGTCAAAGAAGGGCTTTCACTGTAACAGCTGCAACTTTGCGATCTTCTATTCTTTCAGTAAGTCAGGATTCGATGGTCTTCTTACACCAATTTCCTTCAACTCTCTTTGAATGTAGCCAGTCTTGAAGAACAGAGTTTAGGGTACTGTTTTCTCAACAACCAAAACTTATATATCATTCAATGCAACTTTGTCGCTGTCAGAGTCAACAGTGTAGCTGGTTCCCGTATCTTTCGATAACAAATTGAACTGTCTTCTTTCTTCCTCTCGATAGTTGCATGCATACTGTTCCTTCGTTTTGAGTATGCTCAGTTATTAGAAATTCTGTATAGAATAGTTGGTATTTCCAACTGCCACTGCCTTATTTGTATTTTGGCCGCTGTACTTTTGAGAGTAGATATCCCCATTCCTTCCATGATAATATTTCTTTGGATAAATTTGGATACTCCTACCAAATTCAGTTACTCCTCATTTTGCCACATATTAATTCCAAAAATAGTAGTTATCATTTCCGGTAACAATAGTGAAGTTATAGGCCTAGTAGTTCAAATTTATTTTGTAGCAAAATGCGTAAATATCTCCAAATTGAGATTGAAGTACTCCAAGGAGATCGTAGTATGCTACTACAGCTGTTTACCAACGTTCTTTTTTAAAATATAATTTTCCTTCTCAAAACTACTTAATTCTCTCTGACGAATGTGATATTTATATTTCAACTAGAGTACCCCATTATCTGCGCTGTTTTTGTAACTTTCACTTTGGTGAAAAAAATGAAATGATGAATTTCGCAGAAAATATTTCTTCACTGTAGAATGTGGCATTATTACGCTGAAGGTATCAGAGTGTAACAAGGCCACAATTGGAAATGTGACTGTATTATACTAGTAAACAATGAAATTCAGTAAGGGTTAAATTCTTCTTCTTCATAATCTGTTTACAATCCAGGGTTGGTTTTTCACTCGGACTCAGCGAGGGATCCCACCTCCACCACCTCAAAGGCAGTGTCCTGGAGGGTGAGACTTTGGGTCGGAGGATACAACTGGGGAGAATGACCAGTTTCTCGCCCAGGCGGTCTCACCTGCTTTTCTGAACAGGGGCCTTGTCGGGGGATGGGAAGATTGGAAGGGATAGACGAGGAAGAGGGAAGGAAGCAGCCGTGGCCATAAGTTGAGTACCATCCTGGAATTTGCCTGGAGGAGAAGTGGGAAACTACGGAAAATCGAGGATGGCTGAGGAGGGAATCGAACCCCCGTCTTCTCAGTTGACCTTCCGAGGCTGAGTGTACCCCGTTCCAGACGTCGTAGCACTTTTCAGAAAATTTCGTGGCAGAGCCGGGAATCAAACCCGGGCCTCCGGGAGTGGCAGCTAATCACACTAACCACTGCACCACAGAGGCGGACTAAACTACTAAGGGTGAGATACATTTTATCCTACGCTATATAACGCTGTTAACGTCTACGACAGAAATAAATAACATCTTAAAAACTGCAATTTAGAGATTGGGTGTAGATAGTAATTACGCGTAACTGTAGTGTTTAATGCAGTCATAGATAATTCATTGTAACAAGAAAAATCATAGATTGCAATAAATGATTGCTCTCTACCTGTTCCAGGCGATCTGGAACTAGGAGATGGGAGTATTCCATTGTACATTCTATTCTATTCAATTCATTAAGTGTAAAACGAACTTCTAAGTAATATCTGAAAGTCTTACGTCATTTCTTTCATCCATATTTTTATCATATTTATAGTCCTTCAACCCTCCCAATGCTAAAGTCAAGAGGGGTTTACCACTGTACATTTCTTGAGTTTAGTTCTTAAATTGTAAAATACGTATAACTATTCTAATGAAAACATCAAGTTTTGATGAGGCAAATCAACTGTAGTCCGCCTCTGTGGTGTCGTGGTTAGCGTGATTAGCTGCCAACCTTGGAGGTCCGGGTTCGATTCCCGGCTCTGCCACGAAATTTGAAAAGTGGTACGAGGGCTGGAACGGGGTCCACTCAGCCTCGGGAGGTCAACTGAGTAGAGGTGGGTTCGATTCCCACCTCAGCCATCCTGGAAGTGGTTTTCCGTGGTTTCCCACTTCTCCTCCAGGCAAATGCCGGGATGGTACCTAGCTTAAGGCCACGGCCGCTTCCTTCCCTCTTCCTTGTCTATCCCTTCCAATCTTCCCCATCCCCGCAAGGCCCCTGTTCAGCATAGCAGGTGAGGCCGCCTGGGCGAGGTACTGGTCATTCTCCCCGGTTGTATCCCCGACCAAGGGTCTGAAGCTCCAGGACACTGCCCTTGAGGCGGTAGAGGTGGGATCCCTCGCTGAGTCCGAGGGGAAAACCGAACCTGGAGGGTAAACAGATGATGATGATGATGATGATGATGATGAAATCAACTGTAACCACTGCCTACTTGATGGTTTCCCGACTGCAATACAGCCACAATTTAAAATGTGACATTATTACGCTGAAGGCAGTAGAGTGCAACAAGGCCACAATTAGAAAGGTGGCTATATTATGCTAGTAAATATTAAACAAATAGTTCACTAGGATTACAGTAACTGCTATCTCGTGGTATTTTATGAAAATGCCACAGGTGTATGCATAAGCCACCGTGGCTCAGACGGCAGCGCACCGACCTCTCACATCTGGGTACCGTGGTTCAAATCCCGGTAACTCCATGTGATATTCGTGCTGGACAAAGTGAAGGTGGGACAGTTTTTTCTCAGGGAACTCCGGTTTTCCCTGTCATCTTTCAATCCAACATCACTCTCCAATATCATTTCATTTCATCTATCAGTCATTAATCACTGACCCGGAGGAGTGCGACAGGGCTTCGGCAGCCGGCATAATTCCTATCCTCGCCGCAAGTTGGGGCTTCAGTCATCCCATTCCCGACCCGGTCATTGACTGGAAAACAGGTTGTATGTTTTTTACCAGGTGTATGCCTAAGTCTTTTCTGGTTTCACTAAGAAATGGCTCCAGCGAACAGTACACATCGTAGGAATTTGTCACATACGTCAGTTTGTTCGTAAGACATTAACCTACCAACACACACAAGTTGAGACCGCCAAACACTAGCGTCTGTGTTGTATCGTTTAGTTATCATGTCGACGTTTGTGCCTGAAAACGAACATTCGCGGCACGCATTGCTTTTCTTATTTAAACAAAAGAAAAAAGCTGTGGAGAGTCATCGTTTGCTGGTAGAAACATATGGTGAATACGTGAGACATGTTTTCAACAATCTAAACGTGGTAATTTCAATGTGAAAGACAATGCACGTATTGATCAAAAGACGACGGGAATGGGCCAGAAGACTTGGCAAAGTGATTTTGTTACACGACAATGCGCCTTCTCACACAGCAGAACCAGTCAATGACACCTTGAAATCGCTTGGATGAGACATCCTTCCGCATCCGCCGTACTCTCCCGACCTGGCGCCATCTGACCATCACCTCCTC
Source organism: Anabrus simplex (assembly GCF_040414725.1). NCBI lineage: Eukaryota > Metazoa > Arthropoda > Insecta > Orthoptera > Tettigoniidae > Anabrus > Anabrus simplex. Next base: position 313,841,086 of record NC_090267.1, on the reverse strand, counting down.
GCATCAATAGGGCACGCGCTACCAGAGCAGCACTTCAGCAATTTCAAGGTAGTTGGAAAATGGCTCGACGAATTGTTTGCCGCAAAATGCAAGCAGTTTTTCTGGCACGGTATTCATAACTTACTTAAACGATGGGTGAAGTGTATAGAAGCCGATGGCCAATATTTTGAATGAACAAAAAAAAATTAAATTCCCTTGAAAATTACGTGTTTCCTTTACCACAAAAACCGGCAAAAACTTATGCATACACTTGGTAAAAACACGGTCTTCTTGCATCCGTTAGAATAGAGTTTCAGGAAGCAAATAATGGTTGTACCTCAATTTCCAACTTTTCTTGAGTTATAGTCTCTTGCGTTAGGTGAGATTTCAGCACTGTTAAGCTTCTGTCCATCTTTTATTTTGTCGTCCAACATTCAGAGCTATATATAGCATTCCTGGGTGAACCATTGTCTTGTACAGTACATTTTGCCTTTTAGAGTGCAGTGTCAGCTTCTTATCACAGAGATACGCTGTTGATTATTGCCTCTTTGCCTAGCTGTTATTTATCCTAATTATGGCGTATTTATCAATATGTGCATTGTCTGAATCACTGATCAAAGATCTAGGAAGGTTTTTGTTGTTACCACCTCTCCGTTACTAATTTTTAGTCCTTCTTAAATCTGTGCACTTATAGAGAAATAGCAGTGTAGAATATGCTGTTTAATTTCCACTCTTTTATATCCCATTTCTTTCCCACACATCCTGCAGGATGTAAAGTTTATAAGTGCACATACGCTTTTAGCTACTAGCACTATATCATCTGCAGAGAGCATGCACCATGCGCATTCTTATAAATTAACTAATATCATACCGACGCGAAGTTTGCCTGGAATCGAAGTAAGAAACTGTAGCTAGTATGACCGAGTGTGAGATTATAACCAACATCTCTACTGAAGTTTACCTGAAGTTGAATAGATCGCACTCGGTAAACGTACATCTTTTAAAGAATTTGAGTGTAAATTTCTCTGATCAGTTGGCCGGCAAGCGCGCCCAGCTTATCTGCCTCCCGTTGACTCATCACTTCCCGTTACACAGCGCAGCGACAGCACGGGAATGCCCGCACTTCACGGTTCAGGTCCGTGCTTAGAACGTGTACTATGTGTTGATCTGTCGCTCCAGCTGTTCTCGAGTTGTGAAGTGTTACCTCGACTATAATTCTCATAATGCCTCGACATGTGTACACGGTAGACGAAAAGGTATTTAAGTACGACAATGATGTGAAAACAGAGTCTTGCAGGGAAGTTGTTAGGCGATTTGTATCACAATTTCCAGGTGTACGCCCTCCACATGGAGAGACCGTACGGAAATTCGTAAACAAATTGACAGGAACTGCTTCTTTATTCGATAAGAAGTGACGTGTTAAATATGCGTGTGCTTAACGAGGAAAAAGTAAGTGAAATCGGAGAAAGATTCGAGCATATGCCTTCAAAATCCCTAAGACGAGCTGGACAAGAAGCCGGGGTTTCGAAGAGCACAGCATGACGGGCTACGAAATTGTTAAAATGTTAAAATAAACTCAATTACGGAAGAACTTATGCGTATGAATCGAAGTGTCGGAGTTTCCTATAACGATACCAGAAATGTGTGTGGATGCAGGAGGAGACCATTTCCAACATCGATCATAAGATACGAACCAAACCAAACCAAACCAAACCAAACCAAACCAAACTAAACCCCATGGCACTACAGCCCTTGAAGGGCCTTGGCCTACCAAGCGACCGCTGCTCAGCCCGAAGGACTGCAGATTACGAGGTGTCGTGTGTTCAGCACGACGAATCCCCTGGGCCGTTATTCTTGGCTTTCTAGACCCGTAAGATACGAACGTATTTTCTTAATTCTTAATCTCTAATTTTCTTAATTCTTAGTTTCTTAATTTTAATTGTTATCTCATCTCATGCATGGATAAGAGCTGTCCTTGTTGCTACGGCGCGGAGCGGGAAGTGATGAGTCAACGGAAGGCAGATAAGCTGGGCGCGCATGCCGGCCAACCGATGGGAGAAACTCACTGTACATTGGTTTCAGAGAGTGTAATTTTCATCCTACGATTGAATACCCTTCATAGTGTTACTTCCGTTCATGAATATAACTTATGACGCGATTGAAACTAATAATTCGTACATAAGGAGAACAGAAAGTATTGTCCTGTTAAATTAATATTTAATATTGCCTCAAATACTATATACTTAATTATTCAAATGAACGAAATAACATAAAACAGAATACCTATAAAATGGCGTCTGATATTAAAATAATTAACCTGAGCAACATGTTAAGAAGACAGGTACCTAGCAACTTGCATATACGTAACTGCTAAAATCCAGAGTTAAAGATGTCGAACAAGTCTGGAATAAATGGACTTACAGTAGTACTTGAGATTAATGTGAATATTATTTTAGTTCAGCTTGGGTGAATCTATATTAGCTTCTTGGAAAAAGAGAATGAAGAGACTGGAAGGAGTATTTTCACTTTCATCTTCTAATGGTAGGAACATTTATGTTGTTCCGACGGGCTCCGTTTTAAATCTTCACTTACTGTTATTTTTAATCTCAATTCTCCACGTCGTTAATACAAGTAGTAGTGCCAGTAGGAGCAGATGATGAGAATATGTGTATGGTACAATAATTTACTTGAATAGGACAGAACATCTCCCTTTCCTCAAGTTTTAATAAAATAGCAACGAAGAGAAAAATATATCTGACATTTTACGTTAGTAATTACGTGAAAGACGGTATTTAGTATCCATCCTTCCTTGTTATGATAAAGGTTGAAAAAATTAATGTTCATCTCTTTTATATAAATGTCCTTTTTACAACGTTTTTATCTTCTCTGGTCCAGTTGATATGAAAGATAGCCGATTGCTCTGAGCTGCCCGGTAGCCCTTATCTCCTCATCCTTCTTCTTCCTCGACTTTTTCTTTGGTCTTTCTTCCTCTTTACGGGTGTCTCTATATGAGTATAACGTTTTTGCTTGAACTCTTTCTCTCTTGCTTATTCCCTGGACTTTTCTGCACGATTCATGTAGGGGTGGAGTATTCACAAAGAGAACCGCCTTCTCATAGTCACCCTCACAAAGTGTGACTAATTACATTTAGCCTTCTTGGGACGAAGAAGGAGCAAGAAATTTCTATTGATGATGATATTTCTCCAAGCCATAGTTCGCCTTCCTCCTTTTCCACCTCTTTTCTCCATCTTGGATGATAGTTAGATGTACTCATCATTATGTGCTGGTATTCATAAATAGAAAGAAGGAGAAGGAAAACGGGATGGGGGTACATATTCAAATTTTTCTAGACATAAATCAATGTGAAATTCTTGTAGATACCTACTTTAATATAACCACGTCCCGCCTCATCTCCAATCATGGCTGATCTTTTAGTGTATATACTCCAATATGACGGCCTCCCCTTAGTCTACTTCCTTCACTGCTTTCTCTCTCCCTCCTCCCACTTCCCCCCCCCCCCTTCTCACTCTCTCTCGCTCTCTCTCTCTCTCTCTCTCTCTCTCTGCTTTTTAGATGTCTCAAAGACCATTTTACTTGTTCATGATCTTCTAAACCCAAATTAACTTCTGCTTTTAATATTTACAAGTAGGGTCCATCTTCTTTATCTCTAGGAAAAAATGATTACTCATAGTAGCTTCATATAAATCTTTGCGAGAGTAATTTATCTCCACTTCCCGAAACACTACTACAGTACGTATTCCACTATCAGTGTAGTTTTATCATGACAGGAAGAAGCGTAAGTAAGGCAGTTTCCACAGCAGCTGCCATCATTTTCTAGCGTTTAGCCTGTTAACCCACTCCCAGGTGTACTAGGTTTGATTATGATAAAATGGGTAAAATCAATATTTAAGAATTGTTGTCTTTAGCCTAGATAAGAAAAAAGCCATCAGTAAACCTGAATCCAATAAACTGTGAAGGAGGACTTTTTAGGCACCTGTATTCTGTTGTCAAGGTTGTGACTGGTTGTCTTTCAAGAGTGCTCAAATACGAGGGACTCATTATATTAGATATAATGGTGCGTTAAAGAGCCCCTTTTCAGGGCAGACTCTTGGTCTTCGACTTCTCTTAAAATCTACAGCTATGGAAGAATAATGAAATAAAATCATTTATTATTATTATTATTATTATTATTATTATTATTATTATTATTATTATTATTGTTGTATCGGGGGTTCACCCGCTCCGTGTATTTAAACTATGTTGTGGGAGAAGTTGGAACATTTATCGACAGATGTCGCTACTATCAACTTCTGTACGCCCTCTGGGGCGAGGATGAACAATAAATTTTCAAAGTAATTTTATGTGTCAAGGTTTCCTAAACTAAATTGTTTATAGTTTGTTTTTGGTATTTTAAAGTTATCAACACTTCTATCTCTTCCCGCCAACTTAATATTTCAGCCAATGAGATATTGTGTACATTTATTTAAGTAACCAATTAGAGTTTTTTAATATTTACTGGATTGCCTAATTAAAAATTGGGGGTGTATCAGGGTTTCGGCACAGATAAATCTGGAACCTTCCTCTCCGCTATAAAAGTTGGGACCGTTCGGGCCATATTACCTCTGTGATCGCTCCAGTCAAAGGTTTAGAATGTGTTCCTAGTGGAGGCAGGGGAAGAAGCGCTGCCTCGTACATCGCCGGGAGGTCCACCAGCTCAAGGTGATGGCAGACTCCGTTTGACCATGTAATAGTATTTGAAAGCTAGTTAGAGGGGAAGGTTTCAAATTCTTTCGTAATGTAACTTATTTTTCTCAATGTGAAGTCTCAAACTAGTCTAAAGAACTTAATCGAACTTAAGGAATAAAGAGTGAGAACCCTCTTGTATTTTAAAATCTACCTCTTAATTTTGTAAATTAAAATGTTCTCTTCTAGTCACCTGTGTAGTATAGTTGTTGTTGTTGCTAGTTGTTTTACGTCGCACCGACACAGATAGGTCTTACGGTGACGATGGGGCAGGAAAGGGCTAGGAGTGGGAAGGAAGCGGCCGTGGCCTTAATTAAGGTACAGCCCCAGCATTTGCCTGGTATGAAAATGGAAACCACGGAAAACCATCTTCAGGGCTGTCGACAGTGGGATTCGAACCTACTATCTCCCGAATACTGGATACTGGCCGCACTTAAGCGACTGCAGCTATCGAGCTCGGTCCTGTGTAGTATAGGCTTAGCCTCTGTAACTTCAGGCCATAAACCCACATAGGGTTTTAATGATGTTCTGGTGTATTCGAAAGGAGTGCAAGAGTTAGCCTCCTAACATTCCGATTTTTGGGCAGTGACTTTATTCTTTTGTTTTTAAATAAGGCTACGTAGAATGGGTACTTGTTACCCCTGTTAAAGTCAACTTCTATTACTTTTTTATTTTTGTAGTGGTAAATCAGACTGTTGAGCGATTAAGACGGTGTCTACTGTTTGGTTTTGTTAAATGTAGGTGGGTGCATTAATAGGCCTGGAACGTGTAATTTTGGGAGGATAGTCTGCTAGGAAGTACTTGTGTAGAGCAACGCCGCTCGTCCTACTGGTGTAAAATTTGGAGCTCAATCTCCTTGAGTATGTATTGAAGGGAGTAATGGTACTCTTGTTAAACTGGTAACTAGGGAGCCTCAAGCTCATGTTGTTAAATTGTTGTTGATTTTTCTAATATTGTCACTCAGACTCACGAGCTAGACATTGTACCTGATTAATTCTCATTTGCTTAGTCAAGTATAATGTTTCAAATTTGAAAAGTAACAAAAGATCAAAAGAAGAAATATAATCACATATTTTAAAATTTTAAATTCATCTTCCATATTTTCTATATCCACAGAATCCCCGGAACAATTATTATTATTATTATTATTATTATTATTATTATTATTATTATTCTTATTCTTATTCTTTCGAATGGGCCACCAGAGGACCACGTGCCAATTTCAATTCCTTCTTCTTTGTTCTTTCCTTTTCTTCCAGTACGCTTTCATCTGTTCACTATGTTTCTTCTTTCTGTCTTCAGACCACTTTGAACCAGTCTTTTTTACTTTCCTACCTTGGAATCCTTCTATTTTCAATACTTTTTCCCGAAAGCCTTCTCTATTATTTATTTCTTCTGTTATATAGTTTTTTTCTAAATCCTTTCTTACTTCATTGACCCAGTTTGTCGTTGATTTCTTATCCCACAAATATCTGAAAATCTTACTGGTTAATCTACTATCTTGCATTCGATATAAATGTCCAAAAAACATAAGTCTCCTTTTCCTCATTACATCTGATATATTTTCTACTTTTTTATATATTTCAGCATTACTTCGTAATTTCCAACCTTCTACTGTGTTTTGTGGGCCTAATATTTTCCTCATGATTCGCCTTTCTAGTATTTCTAGTTTATCTAAATTATAGTTTAATGCCAGACATTCGCTTGCATATAGGCATTCTGGCTTCACTACTGTGTTGTAATGCCTTATTTTTGCATTTTTGGATAGGCATCTTTTATTGTAGATATCTTTGGTGACACCATAAGCTCTCTCCATTTTATGTACCCTCACCTCTACTGCAGATTTTTCTAAACCATTTTCTTGGATTGTTTCCCCTAGATATTTGAATTTTTTTACCCTCTCTATTTGGCCAATATCTGTTTTCAGAAATTTTGGTGCATCCCAAATATTTGTTAAAAATTTTGTTTTTTCTGCAGAAATTCTTAAGCCAGTTCTGCTGGGGATTCTTTCCAAGACATTTACTTGGGTTATAGCAGATGTCACATTTTCAGAAAGTATTGCAAAGTCATCTGCAAATGCAAGACAATTTATTTCGATCCTTTTGTTTCCTCTTCCTAACCTTATCGGTGAAATGTTGATTTTAATAAGTTTTTCGTTCCAAATTCTCACTATTTTCTCTAGGACACAATTAAAAAGAATTGGGGATAGTCCGTCACCTTGTCGTACACCAGTTTTTATTTTGAAAGGCTGTGATATCTCTCCCAGAAATTTCATTTTAGAGACTGTGTCTGTAAGTGTTTCACAGATTAGATTTGCCAGTTTAGACTTTATGCCAAATTCTCGAATTATTTTATATATAGCTTCTCTGTCAACAGAATCAAAAGCCTTTTTGAAATCTACAAACACGACTACAATGTCCTTTGAATTAAGTAACCTGTGGCGAATTATTGACTTAAGATTAAATATTTGTTCTGAACATGATCTTCCTTTCCTGAAACCACCTTGATATTCACCTAAATGATTGTCTAGTGTTGTTTCTACTCTGTTTAATAAAATCTTGGAAAATATTTTATATGCCACTGCTAATAAAGATATTCCTCTGTAGTTATTAACGTCCTGTTTATTACCTTTTTTGTGGATTGGATGTATCAAGGCTACTTTCCATTCCTCAGGATTTTTTTCAGTTTTCCAGATTTCTTCAAAGAGTAATTGTAGCTCATTTGCTATATTTGGCAAGGACCACTTCAAAAGTTCCGCTGTAATAGAATCTTCTCCGCTAGCTTTGTTGTTTTTGAGGGTTTTAATTACTTCTTCAATTTCTTTTATAGTTGGTGGTATGTCTTCTTCCAAATTTTCATCAATATCTTGAAATTCTAATTTATGACTTAGTTCAGGACAGTTCAAAAGTTGATCAAAATATCTTGCTAATATCTCACAATTTTCAGTATTGCTTAGCCCAATTCTGCCGTTTTCATCCTTGAAACTAACATTTGTAGTCTGGTACCCCTTTAATTCATTCTTAAAAGTCTGATAAAAGTCACGGGTGTTATTTTTTATAAAGTTTTTGTCCATTGCTATAAGTTTCTCCTTTTGAAAGGCTCGTTTAGTACTTCTGATTATCCTTGCTGTTTCCTTCCTTTGTTGTTTAAACTGATCAAAATCTTCAATTTTCTTTGAGCATTTCCATTTTTTCCATGTTTTAGCCCTCTCTGCTAAAGCTTCTTCACATATTTCATTCCACCATATTTTGCTTTTATTTTTTATTGGCCCAAATGTTTTCTGTGCTGCATAATTAATTGCTTTGGATATTACTTGCCAGTTGCCTGTTTAGCCACTTTAATTTCGTCTTGGTAGTTTTTAATTGATTCTTTTGTTATAGTAAGTCTGTCTACATTATATTTTATTAACCTCTGTGGCTTTCTTTGTTCTTTATTAGGTAGGAGTTTGGCTTTAATTTTAGAGAGATAATGGTCAGAATCAAATTCACCATTCCTTACTACTTTCACATTCATAATTTCTTTTGTACTTTTTTTTGAAACAGCCACATGATCTAACTGAAATTCTCCTAACATTGGGTTTGGAGATATCCATGTTTTAGCTTTTCTGGGGAGTTTTCTAAAGAAGGTTGACATTAGTTTCAGGTGATAGCTTTGACACAAACTGATTAGCCTAATACCATTTGTATTTGTTCTTCTGTGGGCTGGGTAATGTCCTACTACATTTCTAAATTTCTTTTCTCTACCTATTTGTGCATTGAAGTCACCTAATAGTAATATGGTGTTCATTTTCGGAATTTTGGATATTTCATTTTCCAAACGAACCCAGAATTCCTCTGTTTTTGAGGGTTTTTCCTATTGTCTTCATTTATTGGTGCATGGCAATTAACAAGTGTGTACGTTTTGTTTTTGCATTTAATTGATAGGAGAGATATTCTTTCTGAGTTGGATTTAAATTCTGTTACATTTCCTATTCTACTCTTATGAATGTAGAAAGCTGTACCAAGTAGTGGCATCCCCTTCATAATTTTGATTGCTGGTTTGCCTTTAAAGATCCTGTAGTTACAAGTGTCTATTACATTTTCATCTAGGAATCTAGTTTCTTGAACTGCCAAAATTTGAATTTTGTTTTTCTCTAGAAGTATTTCTAGTTCTTTTTGTTTACCAGTCTTGAGTAGAGAATTTACTTTGAAAGTGCCAAAAAAGAATTCCTTTTTGAATTTTATTTTAGAAGGATTCCAAGGTTGCTCCGACTCAACCTTCTGATTGCAGTTGTTGGGACTCCCCAGAACCTGTAGTCCCAATGCATTGCGTGACGCAATGGTGGATTTCTCTTTCGAGTTACCACCTGGGGTAGTGCCTTCATTCAGCGGACTTTCCATACTGCAATTGAAATTGTATAAAATACAAAGTGAGGAATTAGATTCCAGGATAAGATCGGATTGTTAGTCCGAAATCTGATTTTTGTTCGTGGTTCACTCCACTAGGCTCTTCCGCTCTCTCCACCGTTCGGAACTAAAGCAGAGTTCCTCTTCCGCCTTCAAGACCGTTGGCCAGGTTTCACCTGTAACCCTAGGCAGGGGCCCTTACTGGGTGCTACCACCCGGAGCCAGATGGACCCAGGTTTTTTTAACGAGGTTGTTACTCCTCCCCCTCCTCACTTCCTCGTCTCTTGATAGACGAGGCCCCTGGCTTGGGACCGGTAATAGCGGAGTTATTATTATTATTATTATTATTATTATTATTATTATTATTATTATTATTATTATACTCATCTTATTCAATTTCTATTTGATGCTCCACCATGTGCTGTTGATCATACCTATCATTCACCCATACCCATACTCGTACTTCAGGCATCATTTTAAAATATATTTCTCTCTATGAAATTAATATTCTAAATTACCACACACAAGGTTTCACCTTACGTGGTATTTTACTGATATCTACTCGACTCTGTTGAGGTTGGTCTGATTTTGTTATGTATAATAATAGTAATAACAGTAATAATAATTTATATGATGTGTGCAAGAGATAGTTACAAGTTCAATTTATGTGAAGTATTAATATGTTAATAATAATATTACTTCTGTAATATACGTGGTTTAGTTACGAGATTAATTTTTCTCAAGTAAAAATGTTATTAGAAGATTAATGTATATATGAAACAGAGTCCTGTATATATGTAAACAACATAATGGTTAACTCAAACATAGCTTGGAGTCGCTCACCAAACAATCTCTGTCTGTTAGGTCATCAGCCCAGAGGCTGGTTGATCCTCAAATAGCACCACCAAAGGTTATGCGGTTATAAGGAAACACCAAAAACCAATGGCAGCACCAAAATGAGGCGTACTAGGCAAGATGAGTGAGGTAGTTTGCCGTTGCTTTCCTCACTGGGTCAGAAAGTACGATTGCAGCACGACTGACCCTATGAGCAGCACCTTTCATAACACTCAGATGCACTAGTCATGCTCTGAATGTCATTACTCAGCACTACCCATACCCCAGCAACTTCCATATTGTCACAGCCATGGATGTTGACTAGGACTTCGGTGGAAGCTACACTTTACTCTGGCCTGTGCCAAGAGATGGATGCAAAAGTACTGTATCCATCAAGAAATGACAGCAGGCAGCACCAAACAATAATAGTTATTAATTATAATTTGCACATCAATTCATGATTACGCGTGCCTGTACATACACTCAGGCTAAGTCTTGATTCATTTTTATACTATTGAAAGCTTACCAGATTACATCAGAGGAATACTAGCCGTATTATTTATCTAGCGTGTGGCTACACTAGATTACTTTATGAAGAAAGTTAAATATTAAAACGTAGATTCACATTCCATTTAACAGCTTCTGCATAGAACATTTGAAAGTCCATCGCTTCACCTCGATATGCTTTAATACTGCACTCTTGCACGATATGTCTAATGTCTGACGTGCTGCTTGATATCTGTAAAATCGATCGGTGCTCCGATTCCGTTTACATGAAGAATCCCTGAATGATCCGTGATTCAAGCGTATCCTTTTGGCGATATTCCATATATAGCGTGATGGAACCCCGTTGGTAGATATTCATGGCGGTGGACAGTTCCGGCAGACCAAGTCGAATCCACGATGGTTGTTGCCACCTCTGATGAACAGTGATGTCATCATGAAGCAGCTCAATGGCAATTTTCATTGTCGGTTGTCTGGAGTTGAGTCTGCCAGGTAGCCTATGACAATGGGGAGATATTCATGAATATGGAGGTAAGGTCTTGCAGGATCTTCGTATATTACCGCAGCAGAGCATATTGTCATCTGTGACTCAGCGTTACGAGCCAGAAGCTTCTTCCACGCAACTTCTAAAGAATGTTGCTCCTCGCACGAACTTTGGCTGTGGTCTTTTTCAACTGCTGCTGACAGGTCAAGGTTTCCAGATATTTCGGGGTGAGATTGAGTTTAAATAAGTTGCCACTCAAATATACATGCAATTGGTGGTTGGCAGGGTTGTAAGTGAGATAGAAATATGAGCATTCCGGTTTTCCTGAGCTGGGTATGAGTCGCTGTTTCTTGTAGGTCTAGTACTTGCATATTATAGTTGTTAGATCGTATGTCAGTATTCGCTACATTTCTTTCCGAGCATTGCTAATGACTGCAATGGCAAGAACATCTTGCAAGATAGAATGATTGGACACATCATATGACACCAAGGAGTTGTTCAGTTAGCTCTTGAGGGAAGTGTAGGCATTAAGAATGGTAGTGGGAAGACCAAGGATTCTAAGGGCATCACAGACCTGTTACTGCTCAATCTCGCTGCGGCTAGAAGCCGCCTGTCCCTCGAAGAAGATGTGTTCTCACCGGTAGCACGAACGGATACCGCATGCGACTATTTAGCAGGCTAGAGTCTTGTTCGTTATCGGAGTTAACCAGACATCGCTCCACCAACTAAGAACGGCCATGCACCATCACCCACCGAATCAAGAAAGAGCTCTCAATCTGTCAATCCTTCCGGTGTCCGGGCCTGGTGAGGTTTCCCGTGTTAAGTCAAATTATGCCGCAGGCTCCACTCCTGGTGGTGCCCTTCCGTCAATTCCTTTAAGTTTTAGCTTTGCAACCATACATCCTCCGGAACCCAAAAGCTTTGGTTTCCCGGGAGCTGCCCGCCGAGTCATCTGAGGAACTTCAGGGGAACGTTAGCTGGCATCGTTTATGGTTAGAACTAGGGCGGTATCTGATCGCCTTCGAACCTGTTACTTTCGTTCTTGATTACTGAATACATACTTGGCAAATGATTTCGCTTCGGTCCGTCTTGCGACGATCCAAGAATTTCACTTCCAACGTCGCAATACGAATGCCCCCGCCTGTCCCTATTAATCATTACCTCGGGTTCCGACAACAAGCAGAAACAGCTTACACTGAAAAAAAGAGCAAAGTAAGAACAATATGCATTGAAAAATACATTTAGAAACAAAAAAAAAAAAAAATTAACAACATACATAAATGTTGGTGAGACGTCAAACGTTTGATAAGTCCGAATGAAGTAGAAGCTTCCCTGAAAGTAAAATAATTAGCTCTATAGCAGGGACCGTAAAATGCATCATGTACGGTATCCTCTGTCTGTCATAAGAGACGTCTAAGAGAGGTAATCCTCAGAGGCTCTCAGCTTGGAACTTTGGTCTGACGACTAATGACCCCTAGCTGAGTGCGAGCTTACTTCCGCTTCCTTGTGCAGGTTCCTCACTTCAATCTTTCTTGTCCGACCTCCCTTGGTCAAGTAATGTTCTCTTCCGACTCCGAAAGTATTAGGTTTGTGAGCCGTAGGGTGCCTTTCATTTGAACGCCCTTCATGGTTCTTTCGTTTCTTTTCCCGATACCTTCATTCTTCGAAGAGACGGATCCCTTCCAACTTTTCCCCTGACTAGTCTTATGAGACCGAGATCGATAGCTGCAGTCGCTTAAATATGGCCAGTATACAGTATTCGGGATAGAGTGGGTTTGAACCCCACCGGCGGCAGCCCTAGAATAGTTTTACGTGGATCCCCATTTTCACACCAGGCAAATGATGGGGCTGTACCTTAATTAAGGCCATAGCAGCTTCCTTTCCTCTCCTAGCCCTTCACTGTCCCACCATCGCCATAAGACCTATCTGTGTATGTGTGACGTAAACTTGTAAAAAAAAAAAAAAAAAAAAAGAGAGGATGGATGCCTATAGTCTGAGTCAAATGGGAAACTATTTCCATTGATTTCGTTTTCATTACGTTAAAGTACTTTGGTCTGACACGAGTAATATTTAAACGCAGTGAAATTTTCCGCGGAGCGCAACGCATTGAACGGGTGAGATAAAGCGACAACATAGCAGCCACTCAGTTGGACAGTTCTGAACAGTTTTTCGAGGCCAAAACGCTTCCCATTTGACGGAGACTAACTGTATTTTCTCTTGAAATAATAGTCACCACCACCTCCACCACTGTAAGGTCAAGGAATGAGTTACAAGTAGGCTATATTATAAACATCACAGAGAAAAGTTAGTATATTTGTACGTAACAATTGTAGCGTACTATAAATCGGCAGTCCTCACAGCATAGATATAGTTTAAGGCTACTCATCTACCCTATTTCTAAAATAAAAAGTGACCTTGTTTCCACGGCCTTATATATTCTGGACACATTTACAACATGACATGTGGCGTGTTTTGAGGTATGGCTGTAATCAGCCGGGGGTCTGTATTCCAAGTAAACACGCGTGGGAGCTGTTGAAGATGATGATAATTGTTCTAGCCCACTTAACTTCCACATCTTATTCAGTAGGTACAAGATGGATACATATATACGAATTAGCTCATCCCTATTTCATCGGACGGGTATTTGATTCATAAAAACTACGTGATTTTTTTTTTTGAGAATATGTTTGACCTCGCATTGACTTATAAGAGAACTGAATCAGTCTTCTTCTTCTTCTTCTTATCCCTGATATTTGTACAATTTTACTCGGGTCTATACATGACAAGAATGTGGCCTAGTTTCTCGGCTGGACGCCCTTCTTGACGCCAACCCTATATGGAGGGATGTAATCACTATTGCGTGTTCCTTTGGCGGTTGGTAGTGTAGCGTGTTGTCTGAATATGAAGAGAATTGTATTGAAACGATCGCAAACACCCACTCCCGTACCAGAGGAGTTAACTATATACTTGGTCGGGAATCGAACTCGGGGCCTTCTGAACGCAACGCCAGTATGGTGACCATTCAGCCAAGGAGCCGGAGGAACGGGATCATGGTCGAGCTTAAAATGTTTTCCACAAGAAATTAAGTCTTTATTCAAATAAATGAATATTAAACCTGATAAAGAAAGTCAAGCGATACGGATGAGGATGTCGTTCCATTGTGGGTGGGGGTGTTATCTTGTGCTATCCTCCCTATCCAATATCCCTTGATGAAGTCTTGTTTTCTTCCGACCTCGGTGGGATTAAGTTTGCGAAGCATAGGCAGTCAGTCTTTCATTTTCGCATCCCACGTTGTTTTCCCTTAGTCGATTCCGTCATTCCTCGAAGGATCGGAACTCTTCTATCATTTACTCTGATTAGTGTCACGAGGGGATGGTTGCCTAGTTATACCTTCCATTTAAACAATCACCACCACCTTCATCATTTCTGACCAAACTGTATTCAGTCCTACACCTTTATGACAATTAAGTGAATTTATCATTATCTATAGGTTACAATCTGTAACGTTCCTCTTCTCCTTAACGGTCAGCGTACTGGCCTTCGGTTCAGAGGGTCCCGGGTTCGATTCCCGGCCGGGTCGGGGATTTTAACCTTCATTGGTTAATTCCAATGGCCCGGGGGCTGGGTGTTTGTACTGTCCCCAACATCCCTGCAACTCACATACCACACATAACACTATCCTCCACCACAATAACACGTAGTTACCTACATATGGCAGGTGCCGCCCACCCTCACCGGAGGGTCTGCCTTACAAGGGCTGGACTCGGCTAGAAATAGCCACACGAAATTATTATTATTATTATTACATCTCTTCAAATAGGATCCTACTTTCTTTGTTGTTATACTGTACCATATATTTAGTCTACGAATGAAAATGAAAACCTACAACCTATTTTCCAGTCATTGACCGGGTCAGGGATGTAATGAATGAAGCAGATATAGGCTATTAGTACGATGGGGTCGCCACTCCCAAAGTGATTTATTAATGAGCGATAGATGCTATGAAATGAGAATGGAGAGTGTTGCTGGAATGAAAGATGACAGGGAAAACCGGAGTACCCGGAGAAAAAACTGTCTCGCCTCCGCTTTGTCCAGCACAAATCGCACATGGAGTGACCGGGATTTGAACCATGGTATCCAGCGGTGAGAGGCCGACGCGCTGCCGTCTGTGCCGCGGAGGCTTTAGTCTACGATTATGTGAAATTTTCTACTCACCCGAAATCTTTTTGCCAGTTGCTTTACGTCGCACCGACACAGATTGGCCTTATGGCGACTATGGGACAAGGAAGGGCTAGGAGTGGAAAGGAAGCGGCCGTGGCCTTAATTAAGGTACAGCCCCAGTATTTGCCTGGTGTGAAAATGGGAAACCACGGAAAACCATTTTCAGGGCTGCCGACAGTGGGGTTCGAACCTACTATCTCCCGAATACTGGATACTGGCCGCACTTAAGCGACTGCAGCTATCGAGCTCGGTCACCCGAAATCCGTGTTTAAATTAAAAGTTCAGACATAAGTGGAAACAAAAGGAACATTGATTCAAAGCGACGTGTTTCGTCCAATAAAGCAGCATTACTCCATGGAACTACAGTACATAAACATGCTATTTAGAGATATGCTTGCGAAGTGCAAGCTGTGCTGGTGAAGAAAATTCGATTTAGTTACATATCATCTCACGATATGTAAGTCAATACAAGTAAAATGTATACTTGTGTGGAGTGTAGGTTGTTGGAGTACTTTGCTTATTCTGCAGTCCTTATTGGATATCACCCTCTAGCGGCCCATATAGCTCAGCGATTAATACATTGTGTTCTGAAACATTATTTTTATAAATCGACGTGTATTTACGCGCAATCTTCCTGAGTTCAATGATCCGTGATCGAATAGTGCATAAAAGGGCAAAATTGGTGTCGGTAGGTTTCTTGAAAATGTAAGGGGCAACTTTTGAAGGCATAAGTTTACCTTGAAACTTATAGTAGTTGAAAAGCTGTAAAACAAAACTTCTTTCTCTAAAAAGCAAAGTCACCTCCGTACAGGCCTTGAAGGCCCTTGGAGGAGTGGAAGGTAAAGGCTTCCGCCATTGTTAACCTCGGCACGTGATTGGGTAAAGTGGTTAGCTCTACGCCCGGCCGCCTTTGCCCCTAGGAATTAACCTGGTACTCATTTTTGGTGTAGACTGAGTGAACCTCAGGGCCATATGCACCTCCGGAAGTGGAAATCTCGTTTCTTAAATTTTACGACTTCCTGACGGGGATTTGAACCCACGTCCTTCCGGGCGAGCCGAGCACGCCTTTACCGCCTCGGCCAGGCAGCCCCTACTTCTTTTTCTAATTATTATTATTATTATTATTATTATTATTATTATTATTATTATTATTATTATTATTATTATTATTATTATTACAATGATATTTTTTCAGACCAACTTTGCTCTTCGAGAGTGAAAGCTGATTCTTCTTCTTCATAAGACGTCGTCTCCAAACGGAGGTAGACGATCCACACAGCCAGCTCCGATCTTGACGTTGCAGCCATGCCATGTGGATTTATTGGAATATCTCTCAGGATCTTTAATGCAGTGGTTTCCCGTTGCCTTCTGCATCCTAATGCCGTTGACTACTGTAAACTGGTTCCTCCGCCTTTGAGAACAATTTCTTGTCCCCAGGACAATAGAGTGTCCTTTCCCATACCCGCTCATCCACTCTCAAAGAGACTGTTGGCACTTGGTATAGGGGATCTCCTTATACCGGGAGATAATCGGTCCCTTCATTCGTTAGCCGCCTGCATATAAAATATAATTTTTATATGCAGTCGTTGCCCCCTCTCTACCGCGGGGAGGTGAATGTCAGGATCTCACCGTCATTAAAACAAGGACCAAATGGCATTTCGTTGTTTCTCTGGTTCTTTAGAAAAGGAAAGCTGATTGGAATCCAATTATCTGGTTCATAACCTGGGAGTGACAGACATGAAAGTAGCGGGAATTATTACCGGTACGAACAGGTAGGAACAAAGGCAGGATACTACTCGCAATGAGGTGATAAAGGTACTTTAGGAATGAATTCCATGGATGAAGATGTCTGGATGAACCGGCTACGTTGGTGGGGATCAGGTGAGGAGAATAGCTTACCTAAGAAAATGACGGGCTCAGCCTTGGTGGGTAAGAGAAACAGAGGGAAAACAAGACGACCATGATGAGAATCGGCATTTTATGATTTGAAGTATGGAGGCATGAAACTAAACAATGAGACTGAAATAGTTGCAAATAGAGAGTTCTGGGGGCACTTAGTCAATTCACAGAGGCTTATGGACTCAATGCTGGAAGACATAACATAAGATATATGTATGTTCAGATTTACTTTGTTGTTATTAGGCTATTCATATATTTTCAAAAGTTATTTTTAATTACTGATTCTCTCAATCCTATGACTACCCTGAACGTAATTTCTCCCAGGTTCCCATCATATAGCGCTTCTGGAGAATGCTTAAAGGGCACTCTTTTTCCATTCGTATGCCATGAAAATGAATTTAAAGACCTCACAGTACTACGGTAATTTCTTGAAGAGTTTCTTAATAAATTCATTGGTTAGTTTTCACGTCTATTATATTCTATTCTATGAGAATTTTTGCATTAGTTCCCAAATAAATAAACATAGTTATTACATTAACTTCCACATTTCTAGATTCAGTTTCCAATGAACTAGTATATTAGTTTCGAAATGCATTTTTAGATGGGGTTGTGCATGGATCATGGGACTACCTTCCAACTGATTTTCAGCATTACTTTTCAGTTGAATTTTTACATAAATGTTACCCTTAATTTCCGTATAGCGATCTATTATTTAGTGCAGGGGAATAATAAAATATGCTGTAGTGGCGTTGAGTTCACAGAACTCCATGTTAAGGCGGCCATACTGAGCGGGATTTCCTCAAGGTTCGGCCTGAACAGTCCAATCCGTGAGGAATTCCTCAACGTGTGTGGTGGCGTCCTTGAGGCCGCGCTGGGTGTGAGAGATCCAAAAATCACGAACAAAATTCAATTCTTTTCCGCCTTGAGGCCAAGCAGGCCGGATTTTCCCAGTCTCTTGCTGCGTGTATGTGTTGACAGCAGTAGGCCTTGAGGATTTGTGAAGTGAAGTGATTGTCGGGAGGGTCCTATATCGTCATGTCTCGAGAACTTTTAACAGAATATAATACAAATATACCAGAGTGAACCTTTCTTGTGGCAAGTAAGTTCACAAAATAACCATGATGAAAATTATTTGCAACATCACGTGAACAACCAACCACCACCAGTCAATTTGGAGTTGAACCTTGAGAAAATCCCCAAGGTCTTCTCCTTCAGGATTTCCTTGAGGATATCCTCTCCGTGTGTGGGCGAGGGTTTGGTTGAGGAAATCCCCAAGGAAATCCCGGAGGCTTTTTCCTTGAGGATTACCTGTACGTGTATGGCTAGCTTTAGATTCACAGCTGGGTCGGGGATTTTATCCGCATCTGGTTTATTCTCCTAGTACAGGGGATGAGTGTAATCGTTCGTCTTAATGCACATCTCCTTTTGAATACAGTTCATTACACTACAAACCACTAAAGAAACACCCAGTATTGTTTTCATCCGTTCAAACAGGCTCCATACTCCATATGTAATGCCGACCCTAAGTAATTATGTAAAAAGGTCAGGAATCAATCAATCAATCAATCAATCAATCAATCAATCAATCAATCAATCAATCAATCAATCAATCAATCAATCAATCAATCAATCAACATTGATCTGCATTTAAGACTGTCGCCCAGGTGACAGATTCCCTGCCAGCTGTTTTCCTAGTCCGGCTCCATGGATAAATGGTTAGCGTGCTGGCCTTTGGTCACAGGGGTCCCGGGTTCGATTCACGGCAGGGTCGGGAATTTTAACCATAATTGGTTAATGTCTCTGGCACGGGGACTGCGTGTACTGTATGTGTCGTCTTCATCATAATTTCATCCTCATTACGACGCGCACGTCGCCGACGGGCGTCAAATCAAAAGACCTGGACCTGGCGAGCCGAAGTCCTCGGACACATCCCGGCACTAAAAGCCATACGCCATTTCATTTCAGCTGTTTACCTGTACTTTTTTTAAATGATTTCAAAAATTTGGACATGTATCGAACATTTCCTGTGTTATGAATTATTCCATTCCCTAATTCCTTTGTCTATACAAGAATATTTGCCACAATTGAATTTTAATTTTGATTTCATATGATGTTATTTCCTACCTTTATAAACAACACTCAAGCTTATTCGTCTAGTAATGGCATACCTCGCGATCTCTCTACTGACAGCTCGGAACATACCGCTTAGTCTAGTAGCTCGTCTCCTTACTCCCAAGTCTTCCCAGTTCAAAGTTTGTAACATGCTCGTAATGCTACTCTTTTGTCTGAAATCGCCAAGATGTGGCACCCATACACTGGAACCATACTCTAATTTGGTTCTTACCGGACACCTATACGCTCTCTCTTATATCTTCACTGCACCCCCTTAACATATATGTACATAACTGTATGTTCTTCGTCCCAGATGTAAAATATGTGCAACAGATATAAAATATAAAATTCCCTAATAGAACCAGTTCACTTGTCTTAGTCAGTAGTCGGCGATTTCTTAACATATCACACTAGACTCTGTGAATGTTAGCCTGTTACATTCTCACACCACGTCTGGGTTTCTACCAGCGTCACAATCGGAAACCGGAAGGTTCTGTGAGGAGGGTACAACGTATAGAATAATGCAATATTGTAGTTGGACAGAGCTGCCAACTGGTGGCAGTACTTTGAATTTCATGTGAGAGCTTCCTTTCTGTTCAATCTAATTCGTAAGTTCTCCTTAGAATGAGTAATATATTATTGTGATGGAATTTGCCGAGTGTAGAGAAACATTATCACTATATTAAATTGAAAATTACAGTTTACTTACCGCGTTTTCTTATTATTTAGACTAGACTTTAGCATTATGACATGTCACATATTTTTGTTTGTAAGAGACACATGATACGTAAATGTACGTTGTGATCGTCAGTGATTTCTCTGTTTTCTTGCTCTTTATCGTTTCTGATATCTTTGAAATATCAGTTCTATCTATAGGACTGAAATAGTGATGTTAGATTAAGCATTACAGAAGAAAAACTTTGCAAGAAACTATTAACGTAATGAATTCCAAAATTCAACGAAGATTTATTATTAAAATAATTTATTAGTAAATGAAATGGCGTATGTCTTTTAGTGCCGGGAGTGTCCGAGGACATGTTCAGCTCGCCAGGTGCAGGTCTTTTGATTTGACACCCGTAGGCGACCTGCGCGGCGTGATGAGGATGAAATGATAATGAAGACGACACACACACCCAGCCCCCGTGCCAGAGAAATTAACCAATTAAGGTTAAAATTCCCGACCCTGCCGGGAATCGAATCCGGGACCCCTGTGTCCAAAGGCCAGCACGCTAACCATTTAGCCATAGAGCCGGACCTAAACAATGACTTTTCTTTTTCGTGGCCTTTTGAAAATTATACCTGGTTTATGCTAGATGCGTGTTAAACCCCATTTTACGGTCTGATGCCTTTCGTGACCTTAACCATAGGTGGAGCGATGTATTCAATATTAAGTGTTCTGATAGTGTAATGATTTTGTAGATGAAGATGTGTATTATGATGAACACAAACACCCAGTCCTCGAACTAGAGAAATTAACCAGCCACAGATAAAATACCCAGCCTAGCCGGGAATCGAACTCCGGCTCCTCTTCAACGAAGGCCACGGTGATGATCATTCAGTCCCGTATGCGTACAAACAAAAAGAAAGGTATCCTTATCACCAGTGTAACATAATAACAAAAGGGATATTAGAAATATTATTTTTACTTCTGGTTTGAGTTCATAGACCCTGAAAATTGTATCTTTGCGATTAGAAATTATGGCAGTAGATGGCTGTATTTTTCAATACTAGACCTCCAAACGTAATAATTTAGCTAAATCGATTCCGAATTATTAATTTTGAGCTTCATCTTATCCTTTATCATGTTGGGAAACTTATAGGCCTACGTGCAGCGTTCGACTCATTATAAGTCGTATTCATTTATCTTACTGGAGTGACACAGTTCATATCTTTGTGATACATGTTTTTATTGAGAAAACTGAACTTTAATAAGCCGGGCTGAGTGGTTCAGGTTCGATCGTGCCTCAGCCCTGGTGGTATTTGAAGGTGCTCAAATACGTCTGCCTCGTATCGGTAGATTTACTGCCACGTAAAAGAACAACTGCGGGACGAAATACCGGCACCTTGGCGTCTCCAAAAGGTCTTCAATCATTTCCTTACGTGCAGTGCACAATGATTATTTTTAACGCTGGAAGTAGACAATGTATAACGCACTGTTCCATTCTCTTTATCTAGAAAATATTCTAGGATTCAAACCCATCCTTACACAGATTTTACACATGTATAAGTCGGTCTTGAATTACTCTTCTGGAGTTCAATGAACAGATTATGTTAAAAAAAGAGAAAGTAATATCAGGTACCATCGATCAGAGATAGCAGAAACTTTACATTTGATATTCTTTTGAGTTTATGCTGCGTGAAAAGAGACAGACTACAGTATAGGCAAACTTAATATCTTGCGGAAATAGAACAGAGTGTTCATTAAACTTTCAGTTTTTGTGTAGTCTGTCCCATCCCTCATTTAGAAACCTCAAAAGAATATAATGTCTAGTAACGTGTAAACAACGATCTAAACGTAAGATTTTTTCATGGAACCTAGGAGTTATGCTTGCAAATTTATTATGAAAATGTAAGTTCTACAAAATGACAGATTGAAAAAAGTCATTTGAAAGATTTTTTAGAATTGTCTTTACGTCGCACAGATAGGTCTTATAGTGACTATAGGGCAGGAAAGGGTTAGGAGCGGAAAGAAAGCGGCCGTGGCCTTAATTGAGGTAGAGCCCGATCATTTGCCTGGTGTGAAAACTACGGAGAACCATTTTCAGGGCTGCCGTCAGTGGGGTTCGAACCCACTACCTCCCGAATGCAAATTCACAGCTACGCGCCCCTAACCGCACGACCAACTTGCTCGGTACCGGTATTTGAAACAAATGGGAATGGGGAGAATTAGAAAGAATGCATAAGTATAATTTCGAAAGTTGATACATAAGAGCAAAGTGATTCGGATCGAGTAGCTACGCGGATTGGGTCACGTAGGTGTCAGCTTGCGTTCGGAAGACAGTGGGTTCGAACTCCCAATGTCGGCAGCCCTGAAAATTATTTTCCGTTCTTTTTCTATTTTACACCAGGCAATTGCTGGGGCTGTACCTTAATTAAAGTCACGGTCGTTTCCTTCTCAATCCTAGTCCTTACGTCTCACATCGTCGACATAAAACTTGGCTGCGTCGGTGCCATGTAAAGCAAATTGTAAAAGAAACAGAAAGAGCCAAGTGACCAAATTCGGAACTATAACCATGATATAACGCTGTGTTGCCCATGAGGGCGATCACGTGATGATCTAACACAAGCAGCTTACAAGTTACATCCTTGTTGAAAATGCATATTTTACGACTTACTCAGTCATGTGGAACGATATGTAAGTTCTTTTACTTTTAACACAAATGAGGGATTGTAACAGTGGAATTTATAGTTTATAGATGCAAAACACGCATGGAAACACGGAAGAAACAACGTTAAATTCCAAACAAGATTCATGGATATGCTAGAAAATATAACAAGTATTAAAAAAATGATATACGAGTGTATAGGCTTATAATACACACGCGCATATATAGAACCCATAATTCTACGATGAGAAATTTATATTTTAATTCCAAATATTTATTTCAGCTACAAACTACTTTTTGAGAGCAGCCATGTTTTTATTCGAAGATTCTGGCTGTCTCGTGGGAACGAGCTCCCCGTGTCGAGCAAGCCGCAAGATCGTGAAATGCCGGGACACTTAGGTGGACTTCGAACCTTGAACAATTTTTCAAATTTAAGAAATTCTTCATAACGAGAGATTTTGGCGACATGGTAAATCCAGGAATAAAGAATCTAAATTATTCTTAAACCCTATATGAAGACCGAACACCCAGGGTAAAAATAAATGCAGTTAAGCCTAGAGAAGAATTTGCGTCCGGCTCCCCAACTAGCGACACGTGCCAAGGCCGGTGGATGAAGAAGAACCCGCGAAACGCCATGGCAGAAATAATTCATTTCGCCTGTTGCGAGTATGGGAAAAATATGAAAATATGAATCGTAAGTCTGTCTGAAGTTATGAAACAAATTTCATGAAAATTGGTCTATTGGATGCGGAATTAGCATATTACACAATCAAGCTTCATGGTATGAGTAGCGTCCTCCCATAGGGTATAAAAGAAATCTCTCTTCGTATATTTCACACTCTCTGTCTGGTGTTTGGAACGGCGAAGCTCTCGTCACTCGTCAGCAGAAAAGTGCGGAGATTTGTTCTCCAAGCAACTTATTACATGTTCGTGTCTATGGTTCAAATATACTGTTAAAGTAGAAGGTTATAGAGATTTTCTGAACTGCCGCTAATGGGAACTTTGATGGTTTAGATATCATGCTGAATAAGTAATTGAGTTTCTGTCTGTATTCAGTGTGTGCGTATAATATTTGTTGGAGTCTGGAAGTTAGCTGCGAGGTTTGGTTTCTTATCTGTTGGAACACCTGGCCCTTAGTAGGGTGAGAGGACGCAGAAGTCTTGCGAACGCAGTGGACGTGGTCATTTGAGCAGAGTGCTCGTCGCCTGTTAAACGTTTTGAAAGTGCGTTCTTCGCGGTGTCAATCAACCCCGAAAGTGTTGTGTAATTTAAGTTATATATCTATAAGAAGACATCTCATCTAGTCATGGAAGGCTAGACAAAGAGGTCTGCTGGCTAGATGCAGCCAGAATCCAGAATGATGTCTACGATTACAGGTCTGTGAATATTTTTTTTGTATCAATGTTGTAGTTAGAATATTGTTTGTCCCAACCCATTTTCATTGCGTATGTCGGGTTGATATTTAGTAATGATCAGACGAATGTATTACATTTCTGGTCGTCGTGTGAAACTCTTCAGTGCTGTAAAATTCACGTCAAGAAACTATAAAGTGGGAAGTTTAAATATTGTGTATTCATTGAGATATTGTCCAAATTGAGTAAAATTAGGAAGGTGATAACGATAACGTAGTCGTGGTGAATGTCTTAATTTCGAATATCGTTTGAATTCAGAATTCTTTTGTCGAAATAATAATAATAATAATAATAATAATAATAATAATAATAATAATAATAATAATAATAAATTAACCGCGGGATAAAATTTTTCTATGTTAAAAGTGCATTTAACAGGTATGTTCTACAAGGTTGGCGTGTGTCTAGAAATTTCCAGTGAAATCCGATAAAGTTATGTTTTATTCATGGGAAGTAAAATTTTGTGACATCGTGTATGTCGGTGATATAGAAAATCACGGTATGTTGTTGTATTCTTGAGGTCCGAAAGTTGCAGTAAAAATAAAAATAAAAAGGTATATGATTATAAAGTTGTTTGTCACGAGAGGATTGAGGTTTGAGAGGTCTTGAAATATAAGAAAATGGATAGAGGGCGAAGCATTTATATATATATATGTTGAGATAAGAGTTGTATAGATGTTGAAGGCACAGGGAGCATGTATATTTCGTGTGATACCGCCGTGAGAAGGCGATGAGATTGAATTTTTGAGACAGGCTATATTTGCTGATGGCGAGGAATTTTTGAGACAGGCTGTATATTAAATGTGATATTTATGTGTCAGGCTGTAGTATATTCCGCTAACAATCCGAAAACTGAGACATGGAGAAGGTTGGTTCGAGATGATTATTGTGTGAGGCACAGTAAAATTTCAAGTTAAGATCCCAAGTGAAAAACGATTTCTGGTGAAGATTGTAACTCTTGGTAGTAAAAATCCAAGTGACTAGTTTACATAAGTCAGTATAATGAATATTGTAGTAATATGACCTCAAGGATAGAAGAGCATTCTGAATACACGGTTCGTGTTATTTGGCTGTAATGACAAGTTTCCAATCAGTAAATTTCATAAATTACGAGACGGTAATTTATAATTAAATCGGAAACATTGTGGGATGAGATATTGGACGTTTTAAAGCGATAGTTTGGCTGTGTAAATTTCACTTCACTAGATAGTCATGGATTTGAATATTTGGAATGATGAGACGGTAGACGATTTGAGGGCTTCACCCTAAAATTACAGTGTGAATTTTTGCGGTGGTGATGATTATGGTTTGGCGATAGTCAAGTAGTGTTAGACGTGTGTTGGAAGTCATTATTATTTTTCCAAACTTCATTGCGCATGGTGAGATCGTGTTTGACTTGTGGATTGCTTACCACGGGTTATTTATTTTCAATTTTACGTTTTAATAACAAGGTAGGGACTTAGTTGCATTTCCCGACTTGCGATCATTCTGTGGCAAGATTCGTTTCATTGTGTGCTATTATTTTCCACAAGGTTTACAGCTAAAATATCTAAGAGTGTGTTTGAAGTTACGATTTCGCTTGATATGCTAGAGAAAGCATACACGACCCAATTTCCGCTCGACAATAGATTTAGGACGTCACATGTTATCCTAGGGGTTTATTGATGATGAGACGTCCTAGTTCACGCTCAACGACAGGGTTAGGAAGGTGTGTGTGTGTACATAGAGGTTAGTGTTAGTGTGTGCAGACGTTAGGTAAGCCCGACGATAGGTCTGGGATGTCAGCTGTATATACGTAAGTCTTAGATTAGATGTTTGTTTTTCGAAGTGACTTGAGCGATGGTAGTGTCTGCAGTAGTGTATGCAATGCGAAGAGTGTTAGCTCAGTAATATTGATGCCGGGTTGCGCACAACCCTTTACCAGCTGTAAGGTGTTTACCTAAGATTATGGAACCACTAACGGCATATTAGGGCTGTCCAATATTGGATACTGAGTTAAGGGTGATTGAATATTTACTGCAGTTCACCATGCGTGTTTGAGTTCAATGAACTTCAGTATTTTATTTTACGGACTTATTTATTTTGTCGTTCTGACGTCCGTTTTTCTTTGGTAGGGTGCGTGTTGACACTCAGCGTATTAGTGTGAGACTTGAGTTACGAATGCGGGTTCGATTCGTCAGCCGGTAATATATATTTTATTTTCAATTTTTGTCGTTTCTCATTTTATACGTAGTTGAGTATGGTCAATTGATAACTTTGTAGGTAGTGCGTTGGGACAAACAATAAGTAGATGGATCTGTGATGGTAGTCATTATTAAAAAGGAAAGAATTCTGTAGTTTATTTTATTTTACCATGTGGACTTGTAATTTTATGAAGCGTAACGTAACCATTTATAACCTGAAATTCGGTTTCATAATAATATTTTTCAAGTGATTTACCACTTTTTAATTAACTTCAGTGTTTGGCTTTTCTTCTAAATGCGTGATGAATAAGTGTTTCCTGCATTTCGCAGTTTTATTCCTTCAGAACGACGTAACGTAAGAACCTCGCGGATCGTGTTGTTGTTGGTTCCTTCTGAACAGCTGTTTGGGTGATGCACGTTTTAGCATCGAGATTATTGTATAACTTAAGGGCGTCATGAAATGACAATACATGGTGGAATTTTGTTTTCGATTGTGAATGCTGCTGTTAACTTGTAGTGAACACCATGCTTTCTAATAATATTTCGCAACCTATCCAAAGCAACTGATAGTCAGTTTGGTTCGATTAAAGGTCCATTCGGCGGGTGTTTCCGTATCCGAAAGGGTATTCGAGTGGTGGATAACCTTAATTAAGAGTAAATCAGGCATTCTACTTGTTGAAGGTCAGATTTTCCACGGATCGGGCGGATTAATTCTCAGTTATCGTTTGGATCAATAGGTGCCCGATTTTCAGGTTTTCTTTTCACTTCTTCAGTTTCGCTGTCCACTAATCTGTGAGATCTCTATTTTCCTCCGAAGATAATTCTTCGATTTGTAATCAATAAAATAACGCTGTGCAGTGTGACTGCGTTAGAAACATTTAATAATTAATACCTATTTTTTCTATCAAGGATTTATATAAATAAAATTTTTTGTGCAATTAATTGATACAATAAAAGTTAATAAGCACATATTGCTCCTCATTTCAAGTAGTTAGGCTCTCTTCTGAACCCCCATCGTTTGCTTAAGATCGTGACCAAATTATTCCCGCAACGACCCCAAGACTTAAGAGTTCAATATTGCTCTACTGCGGCAGCTGTGGCCGACCAACGATGGAATGGTAAGTCAAGGGTTCAATCTATATATTATATAAACAACTACGCACTATCTCTATAGTATTTCTCACTCCTCACTTACGTAACATCATACTACCAGTATCAAATTCTATATTACGCTGTCAGAGAAGCGTACATTATGCATCGATACCAGCATTAATACGTCGCCCCTCCCCCTACCTTTGGGGGCGGCGCAATGCCCCCAGGGGGGTAATGTCCCCGGGGGTTAGTATCTTTTAATTGATGGAGATATGCTAGAAAATACGAATATAATATGTGAAAATTGTAAATAATATTTATGTGATTTCTTTTTTGAGGAAGATGGCACTTGATACAATACATTAATCGAAAATCAATGATAAAATAAGTTTAAATTAAAACTTAACAACTATCGGAAATGAAATATTTAACACAGTGCTAATAGTAAACCGAAATTACCTGTGCATTGCTCGAGAAAGAATACTAACGAAGAAGTCGGGCTCCTTGGCTGAATAGTCAGCATAGTGGCCTTCGGTTCAGAAGAACCTGGGTTCCATTCCTGGCCGGGCCTGGGATTAGTTTGGTTAATTTCTTTAATCCGGTAGTTGGGTGTTAGTGTTAATCATAATACACTTCTCTTCATCTACATGCAACACTCACACTAACAAGCACCACAGAAACACACAACAGGGCCGGGCTGAGTGGCTCAGACGGTTGAGGCGCTGGCCTTCTGACCCCAACTTGGCAGGTTCGATCCTGGCTCAGTCCGGTGATATTTGAAGGTGCTCAGATATGTCAGCCTCGTGTCGGTAGATTTACTGGCACGTAAAAGAACTCCTGCGGGACAAAATTCCGGCACCTCGGCGTCTCCGAAAACCGTAAAAAGTAGTTAGTGGGACGTAAAGCAATTAGCATCATTAACACACAACAGAAATGCATTTCTTCACATAGGATTGGCGTCAGGCAAGGCATCCGGCCGCAAAACATGGCCAAATCTACTTCAAGTGCCGACCCCAAGAAGTTGAGAAAGTGTCCAGGAGTTAGAAGAGGAATAAGAATAAGAACAAAGAAGGAAACGTGACAGGAAGTTTAACATAGCATGCAGACAAGCAAGTAATTGGACGCATTCACCACGTGGGGGTGCAGCTTTTCTAATTTGGCAACCTGGTCACTGTTTGCAGGGCAACAATCACCTCCGCGCTGAGTGATAGGCCATTCACTTGATTTTTCTGTCAAAGCGCTATTCCCAACCCCGCATCTTTCAAAAATAGCACTATAGGCGCTTGAAGCTTAAATTTAAACAAAATTTTGGTGTTTAGATCGCTTCAGTGCATTAATACATTCTTCTGTTATATTGCTATGTTGTAACTTTACTTTTATCGGAAAACAATGCTTACCCTGTCTGTCTGTCTGTCTGTCTGTCTGTCTGTCTGTCTGTCTGTCTGTCTGTCTGTCTGTCTGTCTCTTATCAGATAACATTTCCGCAGGTTATGTGGTTATAGGGATGCCACAAAAGCAGATGGCGTCACCAAACTGAAGCGTGCTAAGATAAGGAATAGGGTAGTTTGCCATTGCCTTCCTCGCGGGGCCAGAAAGTGCTGATGCACACAATGTACTAAGCTAAGGATACTTGTTTTCCTAGAACCCACATTTAGTCCTGTAACCGCTAAAGATGCAGGGTAATGTTAAAAATTCGTTTTAGGTCAAATTACGAAGAGTAAAGGACATTATGCCCTATCCAGGTTTTCTTCCTATTTTGGATTACGGTCAGCTTGCTCCTCACTTCTCCCATTCTCTTCAGAACTTCCTCATTTGATATTTTATCTTCCCACTTTACACCTTCAATTCTTCACCAAATCCACATCTCAAATGCCTCTATTCTTCTCTGTTCTTCCTTCCTTAATGTCCATGTTTCAGCGCCATACTCCATATGTAACACCTTGTAAGTCTCTTCCTGAGATCTTTCTCTAGCGGGCCACAAAACAGTTTTTTCTTCTTGTTGAAGCTTTCTTTGGCTAAGGCAATTCGAGTTTTTATGTCTGTTATAGAGTGAAGGTCTTCAGTCACAATACTTCCAAGACACTTAAACTTATTCACCTGTTCAATTATTTCTCCCCCTATCTTGATTGTTGCTTTTTCACCTTTACCTCCAAGTATCATGAATTTGGTTTTCTTTTTGTTTATGCTCATTCCATTCTCTTCACACTTTTTGTTTAATTCTTTCAGCATTTTGCAGAGGTCCTTAACATTTTCAGCTATCACTGCCATATCATCAGCAAATCTTATACATTCAATTCTGTTACCCCCAACATTGACACCTTCTTTACCATCCAAGCATTCAAAAATAATTTCCTCCAAGTAAATATTAAACAAAGTTGGTGATAAGCAGCAACCCTGTCTAACACCTCTCCCCAGTCTGATTTCTTCTGTTAATTCTCCTCTTATTCTCACTCCTGCTGTTTGATTGTAATAAAATTCCTTGATCAGTCTTCTCTCTCTCGATTCCACTCCATGTAAGGAGGATTTGAAATGCAAACTAGCACAAGCAAAATAGGAATTAGAAAGATGTTTTGGAGACTTTCGTCCGGAGCATAGCATTGTATGGAAGTGGAACATGGACAATAACTAGCACAGAAAGAAAGAGAATGGAAGCTTTTGAAATGTGGTGTTACAGATGAATTCTGAATGTGAGATGGTAGGATCGAATTACGAATGAAGAGATACAATTGAATTCGTGAGAGAAGAAAGATTTGGTGAAATTTGACTGGAAGTAGAGAGAGAATTATTAGATATATCTTAAGATACCCAGGACTTGTTCGGTTGGTTTTTGAGGGATATGAAGACGGTGAGAACGGTCGGGGTAGAACATGGTATAAACATGACAAACAGATTAGAGTAGATGTAGGATGTATTGTACGCGCAGCGCAACTTGTAGCGATTGCCGGTGTTACGGGGGTGAGGAGTAAGGAGGGAGCACTCCCGGTTCCGGCAATACTGCCAACTGAATAGAAATGAAGTCTGAATTGAATCGATAGTATGATCGATCGGTCGATATGACTTTTCAAAACCTTCATTATCTTCAGCCAACAACTGTGTCACAAACATATTAAATACCGAGCTCGATAGCTGCAGTCGCTTAAGTGCGGCCAGTATCCAGTATTCGGGAGATAGTAGGTTCGAACCCCACTGTCGGCAGCCCTGAAAATTGTTTTCCGTGGTTTCCTATTTTCACACCAGGCAAATGCTGGGGCTGTACCTTAATTAAGGCCACGGCCGCTTCCTTCCCACTCCTAGCCCTTCCCTGTCCCATCGTCGCCATAAACCCTGTCTGTGTTGGTGCGACGTAAAGCACCTAGCAAAAAAAACCAACATATTATATAACATTTCTCGATGAGAATCTTGTTCCTAGCATGAATTCTATAGTTTGGCTTGGCTGTGTAAACAACAACAGTACTAGTACCTACGTAAAGTGTACGCCAGATGTCTCACGGCGATGCATAAGCGATTCATAGTTTGTGTTTCAAAGGTTACCAATACGAATCTCGAAGATAACCGAGGTTTACCAATTCAGCACTAGCGTGTCCATGTACCACTAAAAGTTGCGCATACTGTAGTATTTGCAGAGAAATGAGAAGTTTAGCACAAGATAGAGTGGGATGGTGAGCTGCATCAAACCAGTCTATGGACTGATAACACAAACATCAACATACTTGGCATACGAAGTTTCAAGAGTATTCTAATATTATTACTATAATTTATCCTTAGAAAAGAGACATTCTTAAATTCAAATTCCAAGTTCCTAGCCGAGAAACCATTCTTCTACAGGAAGTGAAAGTTCTTAATTTCCAGAGAAGATTTATCAAATTCTACATTTTATCTTAATTGACTCATATTATTGCAGTCTTGCTTCTTGTCTGTTAGTAATTTCACAGATTTTTCAGCTTTTACGCAGCCTTGTTT
The DNA here is from genome assembly GCF_040414725.1 of Anabrus simplex. Classification (NCBI taxonomy): domain Eukaryota; kingdom Metazoa; phylum Arthropoda; class Insecta; order Orthoptera; family Tettigoniidae; genus Anabrus; species Anabrus simplex. Next base: position 313,809,952 of record NC_090267.1, on the reverse strand, counting down.
GTAGCTATCCTGGGCTTAAAAGAGGTTCCTTTTCCAGTTTCTGCGTTACGTCCGCAAATCTGAACATTAGCTTCTTCTTTTATGTAAGATTTTTTCGTGATGGAAAATTAGTTTCTTTTGGGAGAACTTGTGTCAATATCGCTTTTAAATATATAGAAAAAAAGTGGACGTACGGTATGCGAGCCATATAATATCGGTCTGTACGTTCATAAAAAGCTCTTTTATATGTTCTTGTTCGGCCCCTCGAGTGGTCCCTTTTAATGTCCAGGACTGTGATGACTCCTCATGGTGTAGAGGCTTCCACCCTATCTCTTCCCCCTCCTCCCTCATATGATAAGGCACTGCAGTAATTACATAAGACCCAACGGGCAGGCGGACCTGTATTAGCCAACAACCATTAGACTGACTGACTGTCTGTCTGTCGGTCTGTGTGTTTCTCTCTGTGTATTCAAAGTTGGTCTGGAGAATCTTCCTTTGAGAGGGTTTCTGGATTGAGTGAGATGGGAGAAGGCCTGCTCGGTCTAGTCAGCTACTACTGTGTGTGTACTCAAGTCAAACCTCGAGCATGAACAAAATAAAAACTCGTTCACTTCACTTGCCCTTGTGTTATATTAGAGATCTCTCTGGCTATCGATTCACTTGATTAATGTAAAATCTTCTTTTCTAATCATCGCAGCAGGACCTCTTCTACGATTACTCAAGAAAGTGTAAGCAGGAATTCGTCATCCTCAGCAGCTTCTCCTGTAAGTGGTGGCGGTAGAATGCACCCGCGTTATCAAATGAGTTGGCTGCGCGGGATGGACCATGTAGCTGTTAGCTTGCGTTCAGGGGATGGGGAGTTTGAACACCGCTAAAGATGATTTTCCTTGTTTTCCCATTTTCAAAATTATCTTCATTAAGACTACTGTCCTAAGACTTTCTGTATCGGTGCGACTGAAAGCGACTGAAAGCTAACAGCAAAAAGATTCCTCTCCTAACCTATGGTCTCCGAAAACGTCTCTGTCATTAAAACACTAGCAAAGAACAATTAAAACACTCGTAAGAAAGTGTTAGCAGGGATTTGTCATCTTCAGCAGCATTCTTAAGGTCGGAGATGGCAGAATACGCATATGTTAACACTTTTTCGTCGTAAGAGACAAGTAAAAGGGGGCGTGCGTAGGTGAACAAGGAGCTCCTAGTTGAGTCAGTCAACACTTCCTCTTAATTGTGCCAGACTCCTCACTGTCATGTTTCCTATCCAATCGCTCTTAATCCTCTCGACTTTCGTTCTCTTCAGATCCCGACGCTATTAGATTCGCGAGACCTCGAAATTCATTCGTGTTCACAATCTTCATTTAATTTTGTCGATACTTTCATTCTTAAAACGGATTGATCTTATTCCTTCCTTTCCTCTTTAAGAGGGAATGGTTGTCTATTTGTATATCCCCTTAAGACAATGGTCATCATCAATATCACCATTTCCAAGCCAAACCCAAAAGGATGTGTTACTTAGCCCATTAAGAGAATTGTCTGCCAAGGCGACTGCTGCCAGATGGCCTGCAGATGTGAAGTGACACGTAGTCAAAATTACGACACATCCTGTTGCTTGGCTCTCTTTACCAAGTCCGCTGTTCCTCAGATCAGAGAGATCCTCCATGCAATCTCTCTCTCTGCCAACTACATATTTTTTCTTTATTTTGAAACTTCCCATTCCAACAATCACACATTTATCCCGCCTAACACATCTCACGCGAATGGAAGGTGGGTAGGTTAACTAGAAGAATAACAGGCTCGGCCCTGGAGGAAAGGAGTACATGGAGACCAAAGCGACGACGATTAGACTAATTTTTTAATGATTTAATGATGAGGGGTGTGGAAGTCAATCAAGCCACTGAGCTAGTTGCATACAGAGGATTGTGGAGGCACGTTGATCATTCACAGAGGCTTGTAGATTGAACGCTGAAAGGCGTACTCTAACAGTTTACTATGGTGTATGTACGTAGGTATTGAACTCAAATTTTACACGGTCGAAAAGTCCGCGTTGGGAGTCGAAGTATTTGTGCGCACTGGAGAATGAGCTTCTATTTTTATTTTTAGAGTGAGCAAGAAAATCGATATGTTAGATCCTGGTATGTTGAATTTCTTGACTGCGCGTTACATGACGCGAATCATCGATGAAGGCGGGAGAGCTTCTGAACGTATTTGGGTGTCAAATAAAACAGTTAATCATTGGCAACTTATAAGTGATAACCTTGAGATGATTTGGTCTGCACTAAAAGGGAAATTAGTAGAAGAGGTTTATTGGGAAGTTACCACAAAATTTTGACTCAAAAGGACTATCTCTGTTAAAATATTCATAACGGAGCTTCATCGGTCCAACACCTGGAGGTGATCAGCACGTGGAAATTGAGCAAGTGACGCTCTGGCAATTACGTCTCCGTGAGGAATAGGACAAATTTTAGACTATCACCACTGCAAAGATCCAAATCTTAGGAATCCACTGACGCCAAAATCTCCGTAAAAATCCCAGCGGTATGGAAGGTAACGTAATATTGGTTGGTTCTACCTAGGAATTTATAAATACCACCTAGGGCCTCTTCATTCTTTCTGGATCGGTCAACGAGGTCGAATCTGTGCACGAGACCGTAAGGATCAGTTTGCCAGTAATTATCGTTCGCAAAATTGTGTTATGTGCAGGTCTATGTTAAATATCTCTCTCAAGAAGAAATTTCTGCAAATCCTATGTAAATTCAAGTAGTTATTAAGAAGAATTACGACTAATCATGGCTGGTGGTCCAGACTGGAGAAATCAGTCTCAATCGTCAATAGCCTAATCCATAACGTGGTTGCTGGCAGAGATGTAGCCAGTGGAAACTTTACAGTCATCTGTAGCTAACGTACAGGGTGCGCCAGAAAAATGTACACACTCTTTACGAAACAGAAAAAATGTTTGTGTGTTTTTTACATTTAAATATTTTTACACATGTATTAGTGTCTTCAGTTAAACATATGGTTACATGAGATTTTCAAAATGTTCACCGTTGACTGCCAGACACATAGCAGAACGACGAGCGGTTGCTGCAACTACGTCCGTCAATGTTTGAATGGGGATCTCTGCACATGCCGCTGTAATCTCCTGGCGAAGGGCCTCCAGAGTGCGTAGCTTACGTCGATAGACTTGATTTTTCACAGTTACGCACAAGTGAAAGTCCATAGGGGTAAGATCTCGTGACCGTAGGGGGAACTCAATGGGACCTCGTCGTCCAATCCAATGTCCCGGCAGATTGTCATCCAGGAAAGCTCGTACTGTGGTGGCGCCCCGTCCTGTTGGTAGAAGACTTCATCATCGGCTCCATAAAGCGCACGTACGGTTGGTAAAATTAATGTGCGTACCATTTCCAAGTACACTGCTCCAGTGACAGTACCATCAAAGAAAAAGGGTCCTAGTAAGCCGCTCGACGACAGTCCACACCAGACATTAACCCCTGGTACATTGACCACCTTGTCCACATGAACATGCGGATTTTCCGGAGCCCAGTAGACACAGTTATGTCGATTCACTGTTCCATTAAGTTTAAATTGGGTTTCATCAGACCACACTAACTTCGTCAGAAATTGTTTATCTTGGGTTACCATTTGATGATACCATTCGCAAAATTGCATTCGACGATCGGGATCGCCCTCATTAAGCGCATGCAGTAATCGTGCGATGTAAGCTTTCCACCTAGTTGTTTTCAAAATTCGTCGTACACTTGTACTGCTAATCCCCACTTCCCGTGCACATTGCGTAGCAGACTTCTGTGGAGAATTAGCAAAACTTTCCAACACGTGGGCCGACGAAGCAGGACTGGTTGCTGTTCGCGTTCATCCTGATCTTCCTTTGTGAATATCACAAATCGTTTCATGCGTCTCAAACTTCCCAGTAATGCGTTTAATTGTTAGGCGTGTTGGCGGTTCTGTTTCAAACTCCCTCCTCCAATGACGTTGCACTTCAACGGCATTATCACACCTGATAAACCACTTCAGAATGTACTTTCGTTGCTCGAACGTCAAGCTTGCTCCAGCCATTTTTTGTTCCCACTATCCTCATGCAAGTACCGACATCTGTTGAGCGAAAGATCATACTACAACATTTAAAAACAATGATAACAGTGGACAATGACCATATCCCGATATCGTTTAACAAAGAGTGTATACATTTTTCTGGCGGACCCTGTATATCATGTGGTTAGAGTGTAAATGTTTGTCTCCTTAATGGCGAGAATCGGCGTCATTCTGCGTGTGCTAGTCTGTAAGTGAATATTACAATCAATTTCATCCGCGTGTTTGAAATTGTGTGAGAATATTTATGTATAAATCGGTTCAGGTCATCTATGTCCATGTTTCATAATAATTAAATGAATTGGTGATTTTTTAAATTAACAGTTACGGTAAATTTACGCATCTTATTTGCTCTAGCGATGAAAATAAAAATAACATTAACAATGATAATAATCATGATTGTAATATTACTGCTAGTAATCATTCTCGATAAGTATTTCATGAGGTCAAGGTATATGAAATTTGAAGAATTAATGATGGGATTTTATAGTCAACTTTCTTATGGATCAGCATGTGTTACAGAATAAGATCTATATCATAACATAGAGGTCAAGTTGTTCTCTATTAAATTTTGTGTTGGGCAATTCTGGTATTATGGGATCACTTGTAGGATATGATATACGAGCTCTGAGATATTATGGGGATTTTAGGATGCCCTATAAATGATGAAGACACGATGTGTTAGGAAACGGCCCTGCAATTATGATGACAAAGATTTTATTTGTGTTTAATGCCAAGATTAGATTTTGATCAGCGTTATTGTAGGGTTTGCGATAGGACTGAGGTGTTGCAATTATTTGGATTTCACTTTATTTTGGTATTGACATTCATTGATAGTGTTAGTGATTGAAGTGGTAGACTAGGTCTAGGAAAGTGGGTTGGTGGGACTGAGTATTTGGTCACCTTTTGGCTTAACGTGGTTACTATCTACAAGGTGCCTCCATTATAGTGTCTCACTAGCCAGCGTGAATGCAAGAATCATTTCAGATTAAAGTCCAGCTAACGGAGACTAGTCCCGACCAGTAAGCTACAGATATGAAAGTTATTTGTTCGCTCTTTTTCACATTATATATATACTACGGGATTACCGTATATTGCAAGGATTGATCATTTTTATTTAGTTTCTTCAATCCATTAAGGAGACAACCTTAGTTACGCAGACCTGTAGTTGTAGAATTGAAGAGAAAAGAGGTTTACTTATTTTATTTGTTTTTCGATTAGCCGCGTGCTTGTAATTAAATAGCATTGTCATTAATTTCCGTATAATCAGAAAGTTGATTTTTTTTTTTACTTTTTAAGTGAGTTACACTTTCCTTTAGCTTTATTTTTAGCATTCCTTCCGAGCGTATAGTTAATTAAATATTTCTTCATTTTGTTCCTTCTGAACATATTAAGTAAAAATAATTTCTTCGTTATTTTCTGGTTCCTTCTGTACATATTACTTGATTTTTGAATTTGAGCATTGGTTTACCAGTAGAACGGACGGTGCGATTTTCTTTTAATGTCTTTAGTTGTTGCGACTTGTAAAAGTAAAACACCGGTCCAAAGCAACTGGAGGTTAGTTTGGTTCGATTAGGGGTCCATTCGACGGCTGTATGAATCCTGCACTGGTATTTTTAATCAGTGGACAACCTTAATTAGTCCAGCTCCATGGCTAAATGATTAGCGTGCTGGCCTTTGGTCATAGGGGTCCCGGGTTTGATTCCCGACAGGGTTAATTCCGCTGGCACCGGGACTGGGTGTAGTATATGTGTCGTCTTCATCATCATTTCTAACTCGTCACGGCGTCAAATCAAAATACCTGCATCTGTCGAGCCGAAGACTTCCACGGATCGTGTACTGTACGCGCACTTTTTAGTGATAGATTTTTGTACTCGTAGAGGAGTAAGAAGGGAACACTGCCGGTTCCGGTAAATACTGCCAACTGAATGAAAATGAAATCTGAATTGAATCGATAATATGATCGATCGATATGAATTTTCTAAACCTTTATTTTCTTAACGCCAACAACTGTGTCACACACACAATACATAATACTATATAATATTTCCCGATGCGAAACGTGTTCCTAGCATGAATTCTATAGTTTGGCTTTGCAGTGTAGACAACAACAGTACGAGTACTTAAAGTGTACGCCAGATGTCGCACAGCGATGATAAGCGATTCTTGGTTTGTGTTTCAAAGGTTGCCAATACGAATCTCGAAAGATAACCGATGTCGACCGATTCAGCACTAGGGTGTAAATCTATCGCTAAAAAGTGCGCAGGTAGTAGATTAAGCAACACTTTCCATTTGATTTGGAACCCGAGTTCCAATTTTCAGGTTTTCGCGTTTTCTTTATCTGTTTGCCATCCTCACATTTCAATCCTATATTTAAGAATGATTGTTACGATTGATGTATTTGTTTTTTCACGTATTTTAAGGACATCTTATCAGATGTAACATATATCCTTTTTTATGTTAGATTTTTATACCCCAAATTAAAATTAAGCTTTTTCAGTTGAATTAATTTCAGTAAGCATATTTTTCCTTTCATTTAAAGCAGTTATGCCTTCCTCTGAACGCTGTCGAATGGTCGGTGAAATAACAAGGAAAGACCCGTTACGATACTAAGATTTTAAGAGTTGAATGTTACTACCGGAGCAACTGTAGTAAATGATCGATGGGTGACGAAAGCGTTCAGTAGGTACAGTAAGTACGTACGAATGTATGTATGTATGTATGTATGTATGTATGTATGTATGTATGTATGTATGTATGTACGTATATATGCATGCCATTCATCTCGTCCCTGTCTGCACACGGTAGCTGAGGCCATACGATTATTATTATTATTATTATTATTATTATTATTATTATTATTATTATTATTATTATTATTATCTCGTCCCTTTTGCTCTTTTACCCAGTAATGAGCAAACTTGCATATTCCTCATAGGATGTTGGCCAGTTAATTGCGAAATTTCTCTCCTTTTTTACGCTTCGCCTTTTTAATCGTAACCGGTGTTAGTTGCCTCTTTACGTCTAAGTTCTTGTATATCTTCACCCTCCAATGTTCACTGCACATTCCCGTAGCCCCCTTAGTACTTCACGGAACTGCTTAGCTCTTTACCTCTTTACTTCCTTCTTGCTTGCCCCATACACGTACCCTTTACACTATTCTGGAGTTTACTATGGAATTAAGAACATGTTTCTGCATTCCGTTCTTTGACGGAATGGTCAGTGTAACGGCCTTCATTTCAGAAGGTTCCATGTTCGATTCTGGGTCGGGCTGGGGATATTTGTCGTGTTTGGTTAATTTCTCTGGCTCGAAAGTGAGTGTATTTATGTTCCTTAATTCAAACCTCTGCATTTGTACTCATCATTCTTAAACACCACAGAAACAGGTAAATGTCGAATATATCCCTCCACACTGGGTGACTTTCGTGAAATCATCTAGCCATAAAGCTGGGTTAAGTCTATACGTGAGACAAAGACCACTTGACTACACCGGGTTTTGGAAAAGAAGAAATTAAGAAACAAGTTTTAGTATATGTTTTCTCCCCGGCTACTTGAGCGTGCGGTTAGGGTCGCGTAGCTGTGTGATTGCACTCGGGAAATGGTGGATTTAAATCCCACCGTCGGTGACCCCTGAGTATGGTCTTCCGTGGTTTCCTTTTTTTACACTAGGAAAATGTTGGAACTGTACCTTAATTAAGGCCAAAGCCGCTAACAACAAAAATACTACCCATTCTTGCGGCGCCGAAAACATTCCATGTGTTAGTGCGACGTTGAAACCAATAATAATAATAATAATAATAATAATAATAATAATAATAATAATAATAATAATAATCACCGGGCGGGTTGGCCGTGCGCGTAGAGGCGCGCGGCTGTGAGCTCGCATCCGGGAGATAGTAGGTTCGAATCCCACTATCGGCAGCCCTGAAGATGGTTTTCCGTGGTTTCTCATTTTCATACCAGGCAAATGCTGGGGCTGTACCTTAATTAAGGCCACGGCCGCTTCTTTCCAACTCCTAAGCCTTTCCTATCCCATCGTCGCCATAAGACCTATCTGTGTCGGTGCGACGTAAAGCCCCTAGCAATAATAATAATCATTTTCTGCACTTTTCAGTTATCTGAAAATTTCGCATACTAACGTTCCGTCAATTTTCGATACTTTATTTTCCAATTTAAAATCATATTATGTTTGCTCTTATTATTTATCTCTAAATACCATACATTCCAGAATTGATCAATGTTTGTAGTACTGTTTTACGTCTTGATTATTTCTCTGGTTGTTTCGCTATCATTTCAGTAAGGCGAGTGAGTTTTAATACCCATAGCTGCACACTATTTCGCACGTACTACCCACATTTAGTGTCTGTAATACAATTAGCCCTCAACATATCTTCACGTTTTCTATTTGGACAGACACAATCCGTCTGGCCCGTTCCTCATTAAGGCTTCGTCTCACGAACTCACACACTTTAGAATAGTTTTTGTTCCCGCTGAGAATGTGCTCACAGTTCGTCCAATTCCGGTTTGAATTATTTGATTAATGTCGCGAGAAGGCTTTACACGAAGGGATGGAAGATGTTTTGTTGTAGTCTGCTGATTAATGGGCATCAGGCGTTGTCTACAACAGAGCTGCGCTAGCTAAAATGAGTAAGCGTCCTGTATCGGGTTCGAGGTTCATGTTAGATACATGGCACACTCCCTATTACCTGTCTCCTTTTATGATTATATGCTCATGCAGTGGGATTTCAGAGAATGCGATACTGAGGAGAATAGAAGAGAACAGTTTTTTTCTGTATAGTACCTCATATTGAGACACTTCATACAGCAAATTGACATAATACAGAGTGGTTAAAAGGAGGGATGACAAACACCATTTGGAAGGATGGAAAGACCAATGAAACAGCCTGAAGGAAATAAGTTCTCATCCAAAGTCTTTCTTATACACATGTTTGAAGGCAAGATCTTGGGGAAAAGAAGTGAAATGAATATTAAGACAACTGTCGCCCGCCTCTGTGGTGTAGTGGTTGGTCTGATTAAATGCTATCCCCGGAGGCCCAGGTTCGATTCCGGTTTCTGTCAAGAAATTTGAAAATTTGTACGAGGGCTGGAACGGGGTCCATTCAGACACAGGAGGTCAACTGAGTAGAGGGGGGTTCGATTCCAATCTCAGCCATCCTCGAAGTGGTTTTCCGTGCTTTCCCACTTCTCCTCCAGGCAAATGCCGGCATAGTACCTAACTTAAGGTCACGGTCGATTCCTTCTCTCTCCCTTGCCTATCCCTTCCAAAGTTCCCATCCTCCCGCAATGCCCCTATTAAGCATAGCAGGTGAGGCTGCTTCGGCGAGGTACTGATCCTCCGCGCCAGTTGTATCTCCCCGAAAGAAAGTCTCACGCTTCAGGACACAGGTGGGATTCCTCGCTGAATCCGAGGGAAAACCAACCATGCAGAGTAAACGGATTAAGAAAGAAAGAAAGAAAGAAAGAAAGAAAGAAAGAAAGAAAGAAAGAAGACTGTTATTTAGTTAATGATGATGATGACTGATAACCTTAGAACTGTCCGTCTCAATGGCGGGGTAGTCAATGTCCTTTTATTCGGTCCTCTCGGACCCTGGTTCGATTCCCAGTCGGGACGACGGATTTTCATAATTAAAAGTGATTTCTCTCGTGTAGTGGGTGTTCGTGCTGACCCGAACATTCGTGAACCTCACACACAACACTACCATCCACCACACTAACACGCAGATTCCCTTACATGGCAGACGTCTTCCACCGTGTTTGGAAGATCTCTCCTATAAGTACTGCACCAGGTTAACAACACCCACACGAATGTATTATTATTATTATTATTATTATTATTATTATTATTATTATTATTATTATTATTATTATTATTATTATTATCTGGATACTCCGGCTGAATGGTCAGCAAAGTGGTCTTCGAATCAGAGGACACCAGATTCGATTCCCGGCCAGACCAGGGATTTTAGACACATCTGGCTCCATCCTCTTATTCAGAGACTGATTGCTTGTAATCTTTTTAGTACACATATTCATTTACATACAACACAATACACCTCACTACCAACCACCGCAGAAGATTATGCAGTACAATGGTTGAATACATCATTCTTGACGGGGTTGACGAGAGGAAGGTTAACCGCCGTAAAAAAGGGAACTTAATTCAAATATAGTGCCAAACCCTATCAATTAGTAAAGATAATAATAATAATAATAATAATAATAATAATAATAATAATAATAATAATAATAATAATAATAATAATAATAATAATAATAATAATAATAATAATTGTACCGGTTGGTACACCTCTACGCCGCACTTTCGAATTCTCCGCCTTAAAATACTCCCCCTACTGCAGAAACTCTGAACTTTAAAAACTGAATTATCTCAACAGTTTCTCAGAAGATGTCACTGTGTTAATTTCGAACTGCTTTTGTTTACTAATTATCAAGAAGTGTGGACATTCTCTCACAGATGTCTCTACCAAAAACTATGATCATGCACCCTGGTGCGAAGTGAAGGAACTTTTCTTGAAGATAGTTTATACTCATACGTTTTCCTATAACTAAATTTCGTTCTTTCATTTGTGGGTTGGCAATATTAAGATTTTCTTTCCGCCAGTTTTGAACTTAGGCAATCAGTAATTTCTGTAATTAATTTCCAACCTATCATGTCTTTCTTCTTCGATGTTGATGTGTAACTCTAAGCTACCCAATAAAATTGAGTGGGTGTGTCTTAATTATTCATGAAAGTTCTCGAACTTTCCCCGAGGGTTTAAAAACTGCTGGTTTTCACGGCTCGTCGCCACTTCAACAACATCTAGCTTAGTGTACGGAAGTATAGCAGGGGGCGGGTAGCGCCTTTTCCGTCGGGCAGCAGCTCTTCAACAAAGGTAATGGCCGTTTAACATCTTTATTTCTTGCTAAATCAGCAGTTTAACCCTCGGGGAAGGTCCGAAACCTTTTCAATGTAACCTACCTGTCTAAAAATGTAACTCAGTGCCGGCTTATGTAAAATTTTCTTATTACTTTAACTGTAAATCGGGGATAGAGAGTGCTTTACCCTCCCGAGCTCCCCTTCATTTTTGATTTGAGGTGACTACGTTTTCATAACCGATTTTCTACTCTTAATGTATTAGAATTTTCTTATACGAGTCACCTCCCTAATGTGGGAATAGCCCCTGTTTAATCGGCCTAGTGCCCCTTAGGTTTTAACAAGTGTTCATGTAGGAGTGCAAGTACATGCTTCCATTCTGCTTTGTATTTTGGGCCATTTACTTATCCTATTCTTTTTCAACGAAGGCCCAGTAGGTTGGGTACAAGATACCCCCGTTTCTTTGTAGATGTGCCTTGAGGGCAGTTGATAGTAATGTTGGTTGTTGCCTTTGATAGGCTCAGAAAATTGAGAGTGGGTTAGCTCTTTTATTTGTGGTACAAAAGCCTCAGAGAGGCTTGAGATATGAAGGTGGGAGCAAGTGCTCCATGTTATTAGGGGTTTTCTGCCCTTTGGTAAATATGTATTTGGGAGCTGAGAGCTCAGGAAATGTAAAGTGAAGGCTTGAAGCCTAAGTTCTGTTATACCACCAAATTTTGTCGTTCCTAGACTTATTGTTACTGGTACCTTTTTACTTGTTGTTATTGGTTAAAGTTGGAAATTCTATATCAAATCTGTTAAGTTTGGCTGTTTTGAAAATATAACCTTTAATGAAATTTTAATTGATTTCTCGGTTTTGTAGTTAGACCCATTCCAGCCCGCACATTCTTTCACCTCTGCTGTTCCACGCGTAACCCCGTAACAATAATAATAATTGTTACAGGGTTACCCGTGGAATTAACAATTTTCACATAAAATTTCAACAAATAACAACAAGTCAAATCAGATACAAGACCAGGAAAGCCAAGATTTAGAGACAATTTAACAATCTGGGCCTCAAGCCCTAATTTTTACAATTTCTGAGCTCTCAGCTCACAACCCATATTTACCAACGGGCAGAAAACCCCTAATAACATGGAGCACTTGCTCAAACCTTTGAATATCAAGCCTCTCTGAGGCACTTTTACCGCAAATAAAAGAGCTGACCCGCTCTCAATGTCCTGAGCCTGTCAAAGGCCACCACAGACTTTACCATTAACTGCCCTCAAGGCACACTTACAAAGAAACAGGGGTATCTTGTACCCAACCTACTAGGCCTTAGTAGAAAAATAACAGGTTAAGTTAATGGCCCAAAATTCAAAATGAATGGAGGCGAGAATTTGCACTCCTACATGAAACTTCTTAAAACCTACGAGGCACTAGGCCGATGAAACAGGAGCTATTCCCAAACTATGGAGGTGACTCGTATATAGAATAAATTTAACACATTAAGGAAGAGTAGAAAAACGGTTACGAAAACGTAGTCATCTCAAATCCAAAATGAAGGGGAGCTCGGGAGGGTAAAGCACTCTCTATCCCCAATTTACAGTTAAAGATATATGAAGTTTATACAGAATTTTACATGTTTAAGAGATAGGTTACATGGTAAAGGTTTCGGACCTTCCCCGCGGGTTAAACTGCTGAGCTAGCAAGAAATAAAGATGTTAAGCGGCCATTACCTTACTGAAGATCTGCTGTCTGAAGAAAGAGGCGCTTCCTGCCTCCCGCTATACATCCGTACACTAACTTAGATGTTGACGATGTGGCCGAGAGACAAGAAAATCAGCAGTTTTTATACCCTCGAGGAAAATTCGAGACCTTTAAAACAGCCACACCCACAGGCTTTTATTGGCTAGCTAAAAGTTACACATCAAAATCGAAGTAGAAAGACACGATTGGTCAAAAATTAATTACAGAAATTCTGGATTGGCTCAATTCAAAACTGGCGGAAATAAAAGATTAATATTGCCAACCCACAAATGAAAGAACGAAATTTAGTTATAGGAAAACTTATGAGTACAAAATATATTCATGAAAAGTTCCTTCACTTCGCACCAGGGTGCATGATCGTAGCCTTTTAGTAGAGACATCTATAAGAGAATGTCCACACTTCTTGATCAATGGAAAACAAAACAAGTTGAACTCCACACAGTATTGACAACTTCGTAATCACAAAATTTACTGTAGTGACATCTTCTGAGAAACTAATGAGTTGATCCAGTTTTTAAAGTTCAGAGATTCTCCTGTAGAGGAGTACTTTAAGGTGGAAAATTCAAAATGTGCGGCGTAGAGGTGTACCAGCCGGTACAACAACAACAACAACAATAATAATAATAATAATAATAATAATAATCCACGAACCTACTACCCTGTCGTAGCAAGGGGAGAGGTGATACTCCCACGAGGCGCGTCCCAGGTGGCGTATAGGGGGCTCCTAACCGGCTTGCCCGCGGACATGAGCGAAGTAATATAGCTCTCGCGACCAAACACATATTAGAGGCGGCTGGCAAGCAGAAGCCGTAGAACAGCCATAAACCATCTTGAGGCAACCTCTAAGGCTCATTACCTTATTTGTAACATCGAGAACGACAGTCGGCGGTTTCCGCATTACCTTCAACTTTTTAGCGTAATTTAAATGTCAGCTGACATAGAAAATACATCAGGCCCTATTGATTGCACTAGGTTTTCTCGGTCATCGGATTCAGGGGGACCGAGAACATCGTGCGAGAATGTATCGGAGCTTCCCAAATCTCTTCGTCCCAAACGCAAGAATTTTCTTGGCACCATCAACATCAATACACTTCTCAAAACTGGCAAACTGAAGCAATTAACGGACGTGTTGGACAGACTAAATATGTGCATTTTAGCTCTTCAGGAAACCAGATATACGGATGGAAATCACTTCTTGTCAGGTAACTACACAATATACAAAGGTAAACCAGCAATTCCAGTCCTTAATACACCATTGCAATTTGTCACCGTGTTTGCAGTAAGAAAGAATATCATAAATTCAGTTATGAGTTTCACATCTCCCTCTGAAAAAAATTCAGTGCTGGCAATCAAATCAGGAAACAAAACCTATTCACTAATCAATGCTCATGCACCTACAAATAGTTACAACCAAAATGGCCCAGAAAAGGTAGAAGAATTCTGGGAACTTATAGAAGAAACAGTAGCCTAAATTCCTAACATCATATCAACATTTTATGGGAGATTTCAATGCACAAATAGGCAAAGAAAAGAAGTAAAAGGCACCGTAGGTCTCTACCCTGCCCGTAAACGAACCAATAAAAGTGGAGAAAGTTTAATCAGCTTCTGTGAGATCTTTGATCTGAAAGTAATGTCAACATATTTTCTAGCACGCCCGCAGAAGAAAACAACTGGAAGTCCTCAAACATCCATTTCGGAGAATAAGGCGTTAGAACTTCGCTTGAAAGCATGGCAAGACTGGAATTCGCAGAAAACCACACAGAAATGGCGTGCCTTTATTAAATTCCAGAAGGAGACATCAAAGATTATACGCTTCTAAAAACATCACTATGGTCAAATCAGACTGGCAGAAATCGTTCAAGAGAAACAAAACAAGGAACTTTTACATAACCTTTAAAGAAGAACTGACGAGTTATAGGGCACCCACTGTGTGTTTTAAATGGACGGATAGGAGTTTAGAAACAAATAATGAAGAGAACTGTAAACTTTTGGCAAACATTTCAAAGGCTTTCTAAATTGCGAAGCTCCTTTTGACCAACTCACTTTTGAAAGATCAGAACGAAATCCAGATTCAGAGCCTCCAATAATAGAAGAAACTGAACAGATAATACACGAGTTAAAAAGCAACAAAGCTCAAGGGCAGGATGATTTAATTGCCGAAATGTTGAAACTAGGTGGCAGAAATCTCGCTCAGAAAATTCATACAATTCTTACAGTTATCTGGACCAATTCAACAATTCCTGAAGACTGGATGTGTGCAATGATTCATCCATTACATAAGAAAGGGGATAAAACTGGGTTAAATAACTACAGAGGTATTTCCCTACTAACAGTCGCCTACAAAATTATTTCAAAACTCCTACTCAAGAGACTTGAAAAACAAACTGATCATCTGTTTGTAGAATATCAGGTAGGGTTCAGGAAAGGCAGGTCGTGCGCAGAATACATTCTTAACCGCAAAACCATCCTACAAATTCGAAAAACCAAGGACACTTTTATGGACTTCAAACAGGCATATGACTCTGTAGATAGACCGACACTTTTCCGTGTACTGGAAGACAGGAAAGAAAGAGAATTGATCATGCAAACACTAACAGGCAACACTTCCAAGGTTAAATTATTAGGGAAATTGTCTAAGCCGTTTGATGTTAAAACAAGAGTTCGACAAGGAGATGGGTTGTCCCCTTTGTTGTTTAATTTTGTTTTGGAAAAAGTGATTAGGACTTGGGAAAAAGAAGTTAAAGGAATAACTCTTGTCAGATTACGTGAAAACAAAATTAATTTATAGTGTTTGGCCTTCGCTGATGACTTAGCAGTGTTGTCCAATAACAGACAGGAAGCGATTGCATTCATTAAAAACTCCATGATATTGCATCCATAACAGGACTCCAGACCTCATATCAGAAAACTCACTACATGGAAGGATCTCTTAGGTACCTTGATGTATAATAAATCAAAACACAATATGGCAAAATATCCCAAGTGTCTAAATTCAAATACCTTGGAGAAGTCACCCAACCTTCAGGACTCAATCGTGAAGCACACAAAGAAAGTGTCTCTAATCTGCAAGGAGCATACAGACTCACTTGGAGCAGATATAATAAACAATCTATATCCCGAAATGCAAAATTAAGTCATTATAACACTGTAATCAAGCCTGCATCTGAAACACTGATCATTGAGGCAGATCATTAAATATATAGAAAAACCAAGAAAGAAAAATCTTAAGGAAAATATTTGGACCAGTCTGTACAGGGAAATTTATATGATACGGAAATCTCATGATCTGTACCAATACTCAGAGAAAATCTCAGACACATTTAGGAAAACACGTTTGTAATTTTATTGACATATTTTCATAATGAGTAATCAGAGACTGACGAAAAGAATTCTGAACCTTGCCTTATCAGTGAAAGTAAAAACAATTGGCTCCTCGAAGTTGGAAAAGATCTTCAGGAAATAGGCATCACAGATGACGTTGTGTTAGACAGATCTAAGTTCAGAAAATTAGTCGACAATCACCGCTTTAAACATCATCCAAGCAGTATCACCAATGAAACCTGGTCAGAGGATCGCAAGGAAAGCCACAGCGAGAAGATGAGGAGATTTTGGGAGAAGAAAAAGGCAACGACATCAGGTATATCCTTTGAGGAGACAAAATATATCACAACTAACAGTGATGGACCAGACTAGATAATAGATGATCACTAAGTATGGTGAGATTAGACAAGTGAATACTTTCAGATGTCTGAGTGAGATGAACTTGCTGCTGCTGCTGCTGATGATGATGATGATAATAATGCTTGTTGTTTTAAGGGGCCTAACATCCAAAGTTATCGGCCCAGGTGAACTTGCAGAATGGTTAAGGAGAGGAAGCTATTATCGTCAGGATATGGAAGTTAGATCGGCATACCATCCCACGAAGCACACGCACAACAATAGGACAATGCGTATGGAAGTCAAGTTCAGGCATTAGTCAACAATCACCGCTTTAAATAGTTGTTAAAACGGAAGGATTTACATACATCAGAAACCTGGGCCTTGACCAAGTCAGTCAACTGGAAAAAGGGGAACGCAGGATATTAAGGGTGGTCCTACGTAACAGGTGGGTTAATGGGGCGACTGAGATCTAATAAAGAGGTGTAAATCAAGAGAGGGCCAATTATGACATCAATTAAAAAGGAAAGACTGCTAATCTATACATTTTCAGGACGGCAGATGACTGACTAACAAACCGGATATGGGATTTCATCGAACCGAAGTCAACAAGGCAGAGGTGCTTCCAGGAATTTGAAAAGGATCTGAGACAGATCGATATCCGAGAATGTAAAATCAATGACAGGGTAAATGGCTATCAGGATTTTAAGATGGAATCAAAACCCAAACGACGAAGAGGACCACTTCCCGAAGATCACGAGAAGGCTCAAGAAATACTGGGAGCATGTCAAAACCGGAAGAACACGATATAAACACCGAAATTAAATAGATTTTTATCACGCAGTCGATAGAGGCTCGATCCGATACGCAACTAATAATAATAATAATAATAATAATAATAATAATAATAATAATAATAATAATAATAATAATAATAATAATTTCGTGTGGCTATTTCTAGCCGAGTACAGCCTTTGTGAGGCAGACCCTCCAATGAGGGTGGGCGGCATCTGCCATGTGTAGGGAACTGCGTGTTATTGTGTTGGAGGATAGTGTTATGTGTGCTGCATGAGTTGTAGGGATGTTAGGGACAGCAGAAACACCCAGCCCCCGGGCCATTTGAATTAAACAATGAAGGATAAAATTCCCGACCTGGTCGGGAATCAAACCCGGGACCTTCTGAAACGGAGGCCAGTACGCTGACCATCCAGCCAACGAGTTGGACATAATAATAATAATAATAATAATAATAATAATAATAATAATAATAATAATAATAATAATAGTTATATTTTGAACGTCCTCTAAATTGTCTTTTAGAGACGCTGGAATTTTATCCTATATTTTTAGGATACTAGTAGGTATGTAGACTTTAAATGTCTGCGGAATGCGTCCGAATTCGACACCGGAACCTCGAGCATAGAGGGCGAGCGCCTTAACCAACTGCTGTACACAGTCTGGTGAAATAAATCCTACTTACGTGGTATAATATGGTGTTTAATCGACCTTCCTTTCAACACGTTTCGGTGAATCATGCACGAGATGGGGTCACTTCTTGCCATATCAGTGTAACATGTGTAAGAAGGGCTCATCCTCGGGCGTGTCTTTATGTACACTTCCTATTTAGTCCACTCCACTTTACAGCACGATTGTAATCGCCTCTAACGATGCATACTTCATTAAACAGCTCCACACCTGTAAACGTGGGCAGAGCATAAATTCCTCGCCGCTCTCTCACACACTCATTCTCTCACTGTACATCGTATTGTTCAAGCAGTATAATCTTCTTTGTGTGAAAGGATTTACTGGACAACTCACGCTTACTTTGGATTTTGACCGTGGGATTAAAATGTCCTATTTCAGTAATGTTAAAATTAGCCCCCTCTGTGGATTAGTGGTAGAATGCCGACCTCTGGATCCCAAGGTAGCCATTTGAGACCCGACAGATTTAATGGGATATTTGAAGGGTGAAAAAATCCGATTATTCACTCCAATGTCGACAATTTAAATATAATTAGTGAGACACTTGACGTTAAACCGACAAAATTGAATTAGTTTAATTAACTAATTTAGTTACTCTTCGTTAATAAAGGGGCTGCCTGGCCGAGGTGGTAAAGGCGTGCTCGGTTCGTCCGGAAGGACGTGGGTTCGAATCCCCGGAAGTCGTAAAATTTAAGAAACGAGATTTCCACAACCGGAGGTGCACATGGCCCTAAGGTTCACTCAGCCTACAGCAAACATGAGTACCAGGTTAATTCCTGGGGGCAAAGGCGGCCGGGCGTAGAGCTAACCACTCCACCCCATCAAGTGCCGAGGTTACGGATAGTGGAAGCCTTTACCTTCCACCCTTCCAAGGGCCCTCATGGCCTGTACGGAGATGACTTTGCTTTTTCTTGTTTTGCTTCGTTAATAAAACAGGTGAAATATAACGCCCACTAGAGACTCATTTTTCTGCAATCTTTTAGGATAAAATGTTGTAATTGACGAGCAGGCAGCCGAAATGGCGTTAAAATGTCCGCACATAGCAGCAAAGGCTATTTTACCGCGTTATTACAGAAGGTTATTCATAATCTTTGGTGACGAGTTTGAAGGCCACTGGCGGCTCTGTTATCAACTTCAGCACGTCAAAACGGGGAGTGGTGATTCACATCAGTACTGAGAACGTGGTGTAGAGTTTCGTGACGTTAGCTGCAACGATGCCGAAGCGGATTGACCTTTACTGGGAGGGCTACAGAACAGCAATTTCCGATGCTAAATATAGCTATTCTGCAATCCAAGAAGCGTGATTTCTTGATATCAAAGATAGGGATCACTGCTGTATTGAACAAAAAGGGCAAAGGCCGACTAGGGTTCATTCCAAAGGGGGAAAACAGGCAAATCCACGTCCAGCCACCAGCCGTACACCAGAAGTGGTCAGGAAAGTGAAGGCCCTTGTCTCAGGTAATAACTCCGTCCCCCAAGAGAACTATCGCACGTAAGTTGGGGATGTCTGTTTCAACAGTTAACATCATAATCAACAAGGACCTGAAATTAGAAAAGCGACATAAGCGCCGAGTTCACAAGCTGTTGTCTCGTCGCATTTCGGAACGTCGCACTATCGCAAGAAAGCTGTATGAGGGCTATCTGGCAGGGGACAGATGGGAAAATGTCCAAGCCAAGGATGTACGTTTCATTTCCGTACAGAAGTACGCGCCACACATTTGTCCTGACAGCCTATCTTCTAAGACGTATTGCACCCGTCATGCCGGGCTCAGCTCGGCCGGTGAGCGAAGATCTCCAGGGTGTAGATCGTTCGCTTATCAGCTGTGCGAAAATTTTAAAGTGCAGGGATAGATGATGAACTAGTGGCAAATGAGAGAAAGCTAAATAGGTTTTACACATTTATTACAACTACTGCTTTTCTTAAACTTTACAATAATTTACAAAATCTAGGGATTTGGTTTATATGATTTGTCTTCTTTTATGTCGTAATCACATAGACACTTCATCGATAAACGGAACAGCAAATGCCTGAATCTGTAAATATAATATTTACATTTTTAGTTGAAAATTAATTAAATAATTAATAATAATTAATTTGAGATGATCTCTCCCATTGATGATTAAATAACTTGAAAATAAACTTCCTTCCTCCAAGGATTTAACTTTAACCAAGTTTGAAAATCATCATTTTCACTCCTCTTTGAAAATTAAATAAAAAATTTTCTCCCATGAAATTATGGTTAAATCGTCTTCTTTGACCTTTAAATTAATTAATAAACTCTATTTTATAATTATTTAGTAGTTGGTTTTCACATAATAGCTTGGAACTTGACATCATGTCAACCTACATTCATCCATTAATTGAAATAATTAATTAAGTAACTCTTACAATTTTGATTTTGTGAGTTCAATCCACTGACATGGCCTATACTTATTTATGTGTATTCGTTAGTTAAGATCCTATTCTTCCTTAAAAACGAATAAAATTCACTAAAGGTTTAAATTCAATCAAATGGTGAACCACTAAAGTTGGCGTAAAATAGGCCAAAAATTTCCACGAAACAACGAAGAGCATCATCACAAATATGGATTGAAAAATTACATTAAGCGAAATACAGACAAATCACACACACTACACTCAAAGATACACGGAAATATTATATACATATTTACACGAACGCTAGCCCTTGATTATTAATTTTCATGTTTAGTCAAAGTTAGGAAAAATATTCCCATGATGACACTATCGTGGCAACCTCCTCTCATCAACTTGAAATGTGATAGAGCAATGATTATCACTTTATCAACGAACTCAGTTATACGACGATGTTCAGAGAAAATTTACGAACAAAAATCATCCAAAAATCATCGACAAATATGCTTAAACCCAGGTCAGGATTAACATTCCGCGCACGCGGTTCATGAGCTACGATATTTATTTTTACTTCTCCACCATAATTGTGACTCTCGATTAATCTGCACTCACAACGAAGAAATTACGTCAAGTAACATATTTTCTCCTAAAATTGACTCAATAATGGATGCACAGCTCATCTGCTGAATTCAATAATATCCATCTACCAGTCAACTAATTATCACAGCACAGCAAATATATAAAAATTGTATCGGTCAGATACTGCCATTTCCCAGGCCTAAATTAATATAAATGAGCGCACATCAACCATATTCAATAATAAATAATATTATGCTCATGACCTTAGGTATTCTTTTACGCGATAATTAAGTTAATTTATTTTTATTATTATTATTATTATCATCCCTGGCCGCGCAAGATCATACATGCGGAAGCTACAGCACAATAATATTTCAGATGACTCTATTGCACTCGAAATTCAACCATACGTCGCATAATTGAGGAAAGAACTCTGACATAATAGAATCCACGAAAGTACTGTCCCATTTGATCTCAATTTACGTCTAAAAATATTCAAATAGTCCTAGTTTAACGTTGAGGTCATTTTACATTTATTTCTCCTGCCACAATGAACTCGGGACAGTTGAAACACTTCTCGATGACATTCACTCAAACAAACTAATAGGTTCAAAATACTCACACATCCACAAACTACCTTCACCAAGAAAGAAGAGGTGGAAAAATTCTAACTAATAGAAATTTTCTAAACAAATAAGTAGAGGCTATGTCTTTACAATTACATTTACAGATAGAAAGAAAGAATAACAATGTTTAAATATTACTTGGTGGTGACTGTCGGTTGTAGAATTCGGGCTGATGACCTAGTGCATTACCACATTACGCACCATCGATCCTGGTCACGCCCGTCTGGACTGCCTTACATTTTACTCGTACATTCTGGACATGCTGGCGCGTTGGAAATCACACCATTCACCTCGTAAGAAGACAGGCATCCTGACTTGAACTCGAACCAGCGATCTCTTCTGCGGAAGTTCTTGTGAAAGCTGAAACTGAAAAGTACGTCTGAGACAAGTCCAAAACACACACCGCTGTTTGATAAGATGGAAAAGTAACTTATCTTTTAATATCTGGTGAATTGTAAGTGGAATCCGCAACTATCTGAACTGCTGTTGCAACAAGTTGTAGGCTCTGAATAAGACGAAGTTCCCCAGTAAGCGAAGTGCGTCTTCTCCCGTCCGTAGTTGAAGCTAGAGTAATTCTCCACACGTCGCGTTCAGAGGTAGAAATTTTCAAGTAAAGTTTCCTTAGGAAAATCCATAATTCACCGTCTTAAGACAGGGGTGCGTCTTTTCCTTATAAGCGATTGGTTAATTTATTAACTTCGCACCAAATTAATCGCTTGATTGGCTGCCATAGTCAGACGTCATGCACCTTCACTAATATCGATCGAGCACTTGACACACATTCTGCCTGGTCACGTGGCATTCACGGCTGATTTGAAGGTTATTTGGCTAGCTGTATCTGCTCTCTCCCCTCGTTCGCCCTTGGTTGGAATTCCCGCACACCTGGTGCTAAGCTCAGCCGACTCGATGTGTTAAGACTCCCTTCCTGGTTCACGAAATAATGTTCCAACACACAGTAGAAATAAAATATTCTCCAATAAATGATTTTTACCACTTTTGAAGGGGACAGTATATAGGCTAGTTATAGTCTTGGATGTAATGAGATTCCTTTTCTTAGTGAAGGCTGTTTCGGCTTGGCTGATGCAACTGGCTATTTGCATCAGCTGTTGTTGTACTGCCGAGATATGTGAATTCCTGAATTGGTGGTGACTACAAAGTGGAATCTAGTTTTTTATAATTTAGTAACGTATATTTTTTATGTAGAGAGTGTGATTTCCATCTCTGCTAGAATCTTCCTCTCGTCCTCTTCGTTTTCGCGGTCGTAAAACGTCGCTGAACATCACTCGACGCAAGCTTTGATGCTAACTACTTTCACGGTTTTCGAGACGCCGAGGTACCGGAATTTAATACCGCAGAAGTTATTTTACGTGCAGTAAATCTACCGACACGAGGCCGATATATTTGAGCACATTCAAATACCACTGGACTGAGCCAGGATCAAACCTGCCAAGTTGGGGTTAGAAGGCCAGCCACTCAGCCCGACATTCCGCAATCCTCCATGCTGCCAGTTCCTAACAACAATTCAAACCTGCTCGGCGATGCTCAGCACGTGATGGTAGACGTCGCAAAGTGTATGGTGCTGATGCACACAGGCGTATCACCAGTTGTGATGTGTCGCTGGGTGGTGCACAACGACGCCCGTGGAGTGTTTACAGCCTGTCGCACGATGAAATGACCCTCAGTGCTGGTGGTCCGCAGGGGTCGACCCGACCCTTCTCAACGTGTGTCTAGTCTCACTTTTCCACTGCGTCCAACACCCACCCACAGCATAGACAGAATAGTTCAAGTGTCTAGCAATACGCTGGAACTTCCAACCTGTCACTGTCAGTCCGACAATGTGGCCTCCCTCAAACTCATCTAGCTGCTCAAAGGCTTGTCGAAGGTGCCATCGGGGCAGGCCGCGTGTTCACGCAACTAAGCTCTGCGGCTCGCATTGCTACTAAGGCGTAATTTAGTGTCTTGCGTCCATGAATGAGGAATGGATATGTACGCCCTCTAGTGGCTCTTCCGTGCGAGCAGTCAGCATTTAACGCCCATGGGAAACATGCCAGCTCATGATCATATTGTATGGAAACATTTGCTGAAAGCGCTCATTCCTTTCTAAGGGAGTGTAATACAGAAGGTAGTT
This sequence comes from Anabrus simplex, assembly GCF_040414725.1. Classification (NCBI taxonomy): domain Eukaryota; kingdom Metazoa; phylum Arthropoda; class Insecta; order Orthoptera; family Tettigoniidae; genus Anabrus; species Anabrus simplex. The sequence continues at coordinate 313,786,382 of NC_090267.1, read as the reverse complement.
CAGTATCCTGGGGACGTTTAAAGAGTACTTAGCTCATGAAAAGGCATGTCTCCATCAAGGCCCTTTTTACGAGTCCAAATGCAAATAAGTCCATGGTTGATCCATCGGGTGCCTTCAACGGAATGCCAGTAAAAGGAATTGCACGGATTCCAGTTTCCATCTCCATTCTCTCTAAGAACATACGAGTCGAATGGGAGATGTGGCTGGATGCTTTATCTTGATGTACCCATACCTGATTTTTCGCCCTCCCATACAGTGCTGGGATATCTCTGTTGTAAATGTGGTATGTAGATTGCATGCTGATAGTATGTAGAGCTCACATTCACAATGTTTAACTTGCCATTGTAGCAGTATCCAGCGATGATAATGAAACCCCTTGGAAAACTTTCCTGGCATTCTTTATACAATGTTTGATCATTTTTTGTCTCTAGGGCGGTAGTAAATCGACCGGAGTTTGTTACAGTCACTAAGGTACACATATGCTTCGTCGAAGAAAGACGGATTGCAGCGTTAGTGATGTGGTGCTACATAAGGATGCCAAATGTAGTCATGGATGGGTAAAGAAACGCACGAAGAAATGCTACGAAGTATTGTGTAGAGTTCATATTCGAGAAATATTATGACTCAAAGTAGAGATAACTGGGAGAAGCATGTGTTACAGTCGCTTTGGCCTTTAGATCACGAGTCCAGTCTTTGAAGTACGGTCTTACCCACCTTCTAACCTTACAGGCCAACTCTGTAAGTGACGTAGAAGTGCTACCTCAAAACAAGCGTTGCTGTCAAATAATTTTTCCTCCTCCTTGGCCATACACTTCGACGTAACACATTCCTCACGACTATGTTGGAAGGAAAAGTTCTGGCTAAGAAGGAAAGAGGAAGGCCGAGGAAGAAGTATCTGGATTCCGTGATGGACAGACTGAATTTGAAAAAAATATGTTGACCTGAAACGTTCAGCAGAGGAGAGACAAATGTGGTTGCAGCGACAAGGCCTTGCCTTTAGGATGTGAATAAACAGCATATATCCTAGTATCGAAAACAATACTACGCACTTCTTCTAGTTACCTTTAGTGCTCTTAGGATTTTCTGCAACTCTATCTAAGTTTGTGCAAACCCGATATTTACATTAATGCGTTCATAAACAAATGCCTTTCTATGGAAACGAGTATTCAAGGGTCAACTTGGCAATAACGTGGTTCTACAAGCCAAGCCACGTACCGTAAATAGTTGTTAAGAGCATTCAAAGACGAAAACAAGTGTTCCAATACACCTCAAAGTCTGCCGGCTGGGCATCCAATAGCCGACTATAAGGTATAGGAGTCTTCTGAACGCAATTCTGGACGGTTGTGTGAAAGGGAAGAATTGCATAGGATGACAAGAGCTCTCGTTCATCAGTCAAGTATTGGAAGACAAGTCCTGCCACTACTACCTACAGCTGAATAGGTGAACGGGCATAGCAGCCTTAGGATTGATCATCGCAGAAGAAGACCTTCTTTCACTCTTATTGTTCATTGGTATCTGTTTTGTACCCCTCAACCTACTCAGCAACATTCAGTCCCCCAATCTGTTTACTGCTAAAATCCTTTATTATTCCCCTCCAGCAGCTCGCACATTAAAAATTTGCGTACGTTGAGTTGAGTTTTAAAATATTCAAATGAACGAAAGCGAAGCCATAGAAACCATCCAATTTGTGGAATGATACAAAGCTTTTTACATTTCAGCTTTCCACGTTCAGTTAACTGAATCCATTAAAAACCCGATTTTATGATAAATATACCTATGCATCATTTATTGTAAACAACCTTGTTCCATGTTGCCTTAAATTCCTTTTTCTTTCTTTATGTCGTCACACATATCCCATTCAGTTTATTAAACTTAACAATATAATCACTACTTGTAATTACACTTAGTTTATAATTCGGTCGACTGTGTGGCTAAAACATCATTCTAGATGCCGAAAATTGTGAGCTCGAGCTTTTGCAGAGTCGATTGGCATTTGTCTGGACTTCAATGCAATATTTCTGAGTCATGTTATTATGAATCCTTTCAGGAACAATTCCAGTACCTCGGAGTTTCGTAACCCTTACAAACTTTAATATTTGGCATTTAAGGAACAAATGTACTACTACTATTGCTACAAGTAAGAAGAAGTATTGTATGTAATAGTTGAGTGACTTCGTTGCTCACGTCACACCGCAGTCATCGCATGCATAATTTTAAAACGGTAGGTTATGTCCCTGTCGTTCGGATTCCACGTAAAACTGGAGGTTCTGTGGTTATGATCATGGTTTTACTAATCGCGTAAAACAACATGTTTTTCTTCTCCAATTATCTGTTGTTGTTTTTGTTTGTTATTATGTGTTTAAAGCCCTTTCCATTACTCTACGTGTTCAAGTTGCAGTAGTGCTGTACTATCTGGGCCACAGTCCAGCTATAAGTATTTATTTTGCTATTTGTTTTACGCCGCACCGACAGAGGCAGGTCTTCCGACGACGATGGCGTAGGAGAGGACTGGTAAGGAAGCGACCGAGGCCTTAATTAAGGTACAGCCCCAGCATTTGCCTGGTGTGAAAACGGGAAACAACTGTGTAACATCTTCAGGGTTACAGACAGCGGGGCTCAAACTTACCATCTCTCGAATTCAAGCTCACAGCGACGTGACACAAACCGCGTAATCAACTCACTCGGTCCAACTAATAATAATAATAATAATAATAATAATAATAATAATAATAATAATAATAATGTTCGTAAGAATGTTCCTAACGAATTCATTTTCTTTTTCCTCTACCTCCGAAATTCTAATTCTGCCTAAGGTTTCTGCTGCATATAGCAATTCTGGTTTGACTACTGTATGATGGCAGTGTCTGTATTTGATCTGATAGGACAGGATTATTGATTTTTACGTCTTAAGGCGAAGCCTGAATCCCATATCCATACTTCGCGCCCTCTCCTAAATGGCAGATTCCTCGTCGATATTTGGGTTAAGAATTTCGCCCAAGTAATTGAATTTCACGGTCCTGAAAGAAGTTCCATACTAGTTGCTCATTTCTCGAACTGGATTTAATCTGTTCAGATTCATTTACTGTGTTTTCTCGAAGAAGATTTGCAGACTTACTTTCTCAGTTGGTCTCTTATGAGTCTCAATTTTCCTACTGGCAGTTTCTAGATCGTCTGCAAAGAAAACTACGTCATCTGCAAACGTAAGGAAATGCAATGTAAATCCAGTGTTTCGATGTCCCAGATTATTTGGGCAATATTTGGGACAGAATGATAGAGAACAGAATCCATTAAAATGTCTTGTTACAGAAGCATGTGGAACATAAGGTGGTAGATGGGATCGGAAGTGAAGGGGTACTGAATGAAGCTGGTGGAGGCAGAAGGCTTTGGCAAAGATTTCACAGAAGACGGCGTATCTTGAGACACCTATGAACTGTAGAGTTGTCTTTTTAAGCGAGTAGTAGTCGGTAAGAATTATAGGGGAAGACGCGAACATGAATATGACAAAGAGACCAGAGTGGATGTAGTGAGCTGCATTTGGGAGACTGTGGGTTCGAACACCATCGTTGGCAGCACTGAAGGTGGCTTTCCTTTATTTCCCATTTACACACCAGGAAAATGCTGGGGGCTGTATCTTAATTAAAGCCATAGCTGCTGTCTTCCACCGCCCAGTCCTATCCTATCCCACCGTTACCGAATTCCTGAGGTATTGTGACATTAGCAAAAAAGAAAACTGAACAGAAAGAGAGCGGGTGTAGGATGCAGTAGTGATGTAGAAATTAAGAGATAAGCACAAGATAGGGTGGCATGGAGACCTACATCTAACCCGTTTATGAACTAATGATACAACCTGTTTTTTATCATTATGGCCTCTTTAGACCACTCTTACTTCGGTTTCCAACCATGTTTGCGTATCCTTGCCCACAATTCCTTCATTCATAATTTCTCCAGTCATGGCTGTCGTGTTACTGACTTGACGCCATCTTGAAGCACCCTCCAGTCCTTGATATTCTATGTTAAGATATTTCTGTCCAGTACACCCTGTTCTGTTATCGCCCACGGCCTTAGATCTTCCGTAACTTCTTGCCACCTAGGTTTGCCTGTGAACATCCAAAGTTGTGTCAAAATCTTCTTTGTCAGCCTGGTGTCATTCGTGCAGAGCGCTTGGCCAACGAATGTCAGCCTTCTTCCCCTGATGGCATCTGTTATCTTTCCCACCTTGTTATTATACACGTCATCTTCTTCCTTAGTTTCTATGTTCTTTTTTGTTTGTATGGGTCTTAAGATCTTTCTCACCCTCTTTTCGTTCGTTCTATGTTCTTGAGTATTTGCTGCGAGGTCTTACGGTGAGACCACGGATGTTTTCATTTAAGCCGATTACATTTTAGTTAGTATCTCAGTCGGACATTTTCCTTATGTCCAACAACTTTAAACGTTTCGAATCTTAGGTTATCACCCACATTGTTCTTTGTCTTTTCCTTGTTTCGAATGTTGATCATGTACTTATTTTCAGTTGAGACTTTCATTCCTAATTTCCCTGCTTGCTTATAGGGTCTTCCAATGTGATTTTCTGCTACTTCAAATGAGGTGCCAAGATCGCAAAGTCGTCTACATCTGCCTGACTTAGAGTGTTCTGAACCTGAGTCAACTTTTGATTTCATTTTCTTTGAAGACTTTTCTCAATTATCTAATGACTTATTTCGCAGGCTCATTTGAAGAGGATAGTTGACAACACATTTCCTTGTTTGACTCACGTTTTGAAGTTGAATGGTTCCTAGATCTCACTTAGGCTAGAAACTTAACTTGGTGTCAGTCAGAGTGTCTTTGATGATGTTTCTATTCGTATTTTCCAGCCTGATTCTTCTAAGATATTTCCCAAGGCATGCTAAGCGCATGATCGCTCTTTTCTGAAACCACGTTGATTTTCCCTAAGTTGTGCATCGAGTTATGTTATAGCTCTGATCAGGAAGACTTCGGTATGAACCTTATACATTATAACAAAAAGCGAGTTCCCTCTATAGTTGTTAGCATCTGGTTTGGAATCTTTCTTATATAGGGCGTGTATTCATTCACTGGGCACATTCATTATTTTTCAGATCTCTTCAAGGATCCTGTGCAAGTCGTACATGTCACAAGATATATCTTACCGATCCGTCTCGTCATCTGGTAAAATGTCCGACTCGTTGGCTGAATGGTCAGCGTACTGGCCTTCGGTTCAGAGGGTCCCGGGTTCGATTCCCGGCAGGGTCGGGGATTTTAACCTTAATTGGTTAATTCCAATGGCCCGGGGGCTGGGTGTTTGTGCTGTCCCCAACATCCCTGCAACTCACACACCACACATAACACTACCTCCACCACAATAACACGCAGTTACCTACACATGGCAGATGCCGCCCACCCTCATCGGAGGGTCTGCCTTACAAGGGCTGCAATCGGCTAGTAATAGCCACACGAAATTATTATCTGGTAAAATTTCGTCAAAATCGTTTTACTCTCACCAATTTGATATAGTTACCTTTCATTCCTAATCTGATCTAGCCTTCTCACCTCCAATATTTTATGTAACACCATATTTCAAAGGTTTCTATTTTTTCTATGTTCATTACTGTCTAAATAATAAGTATGGTAATAATACTGAGTACGTTAATGTCTCTGCAACTATCGGCCTTGAAAGATGCCGAAGTGTCTTCAGAGTGTTTCGAAAAGAGGCCCCTTACCGACGTTGGTCTCGCCCTCTCCCTATCGATGAGAGGACAAGTTTGGGGCACGCAAAAGGGTAGGGGTTCGTCTCCCTACCCAGTAGTTGAGAAATATAATATTTCTGTAAGTACACATAGCCCTGGAGTGCATTCTGCCTACTGCAGAAATGAGGCACCGGGGTAGTTTCTTGAGGAAATAAAACAACATTATAGGGATAATTATTCTTTCCTACTAAGCACCGATGTTACGAACAGTGTAATCTCCTCTGCTACAGCGGTCTTCGCAACCTGTACAAAGGGGCTTCATATTTATGATCTGTCATTTCTTAAGCTAGTGCGGTAAAACTGGAAGGAAACAACAAAATAGGAACTACCAACACCAGGATTCGTTATGATCACAAAATTTTGCAGCTCCCCAGCCGTGTCGTGGAGCGGAATGAAAATCTTGACTACAAAATTAGGTTATCATCCTTCCGCCTTTAAACAGTGTTTCTTTATTCCTTTTATCCGGATTATTCAAATACTTTTCTGTAAGTCCCAGCCATGGTAATTAACGTCTTCTCGGGGTGTAATTGACAATTGGCTTGACCTGTCTGTAAGAAGTAGCGTGCAGTGTGAAGGTTACTCTACGTGTGTTACCTGCCCAGAGTAATTTAGAGAAACTCAAACGCTGTTAATTAGTCTCTGATTGGTGCATCGCACGTGAAGAACCGGTACTGCTCACAAGAAGATATGTGGGAGATACTCTTTACAGAACGATAATTGACTTCTTACTTTGTGTGCTTTGCCTTCCTCCGCGGGAAATAAAATTCCGGAAGGCCAGCTTCAAAATAAATAAATCCTTCTCAATAAGTTAATACTAATATCCCATCTAATTACCTTTAAGAATAATATTTTTAATTGAAGTTCCATTTTTCTGATAACAATAAGTTTTTTGTTTTGATCACCAGTCCATAGACTGGTTTGCCGCAGCTCTCCATTCCAACCTATCCTGTGCTAACCCTTTCAATTCTACACAGCTACTACATCCTACTTCTACTCCAATCTGTTTGTCATGTTCCTCCCTTAGACTACCTGTACCGTTCCTCTACACTCCTCTCAAAAACTAACTGAACAAGTCCTGTGTGTCTTAAGATGTGTCCTATCATTGTATAATTTTTCTCGTCAAATTTTTCCATATCTTTCCCCTCCACCAATACAATTTAGTATCTCATTATTCGTGATTCGAGGTACCCATCTCACCTTCAGCATTATTCTGTAACACCACATTCAAACACTTCTATTCTTTTTTTTTTTTTTTTGGCACTACTTATTGTCCAAGATCCACTTGCATACAGTGCTAAGCTACAGACAAAAGTTTTCAAAATAATAATAATAATAATAATAATAATAATAATAATAATAATAATAATAATAATAATAATAATAATAATAATGCCGGACTGAGTAGCTCAGACGATTGAGGCGCTGGCCTTCTGACCCTAACTTGACATGTTCATTCCTGGCTCTGTCCCATGGTATTTTAAGGTGCTCAAACACGTCAGCCACGTGTCAGTAGATTTACTGGTACGTAAAAGAACTCCGGCACCTCGGCGTCTCCGAAAACCGTCAAAGTAGTTAGTGGGACATAAAGTCAAAATACTATTACATAATAATAATAATAATCGAATGCCTTTTCTACATTCACGAATGCGATGTACGCGAGCTTGTCCTTTTCAAATCGATACTCTAAGATCAGACGTCAAGTCAGGATTGCATCACGTATTCCTACGTCTCTTCAGGAGACAAACTGATCTTCCCCCAACTCAGCTTCAACTTGTCTTTCTTTGCTTCTGTAAATAACACGTGTTAAAATTTTGCAAGTGTGAGATACTAAACTGATGGTGGGGTAATTTTTACACTTGTAAGCGCTTTTTCTTGGAAAATAAAAAAGTTCTGTCCCAAGTCGGATGGCACTTTTCCTGTATCATACATCTTATAGGCTACAATAAATGGAATAACTTCGCCACGCCGGTTTCTCATAAGGCAGTTAGCAATTCTGAATGTATGTCATAAATTCCAGGTGCTTTGTTCCTATTTACGTCTCTGTAGGTTCTGTCGAATTTTGACTTGAGAATTGGGTCTCCCATTTCATCAGCATCAACAGCACCTTCTTGTTCCAGAATCTTATCACTTACTTCTTTCCCCTAATACAATTGTTGAATATGTTCCTGTCATAATTCTGCCTTTTCTTTTTTTTTTTCCTAGAAGTGGTTTTCTATCTGAACTCTTAATATTTTTACACTTAGTTTCTTTTCCCCAAAGGTTTCCTTGGTTTTCTTATATGAAACACCTGCCTTTCCTACAACTATACAACATCCAACACCCTTGCACTTCTCCTTAATCTATTCTTTCTTAGCTGTTCTGCACCTTCTATCTACTTCCTTCTTTAATCTCTTGCATTCTTTTCTACCCTCCTCGTTATTTATATTCTTGTATTTTCACCATTCATCAATCAAAACTAGCATCTCCTGAGTTATTCACTGATTCTTACTTGATATTGCCTTCAACATTCTTCAACAGCCCTCTTTATCTCATTCTTCACAACTGTCCAGACTTGCTTTATTGTGCTTCCTTCAGCCATTTCATCTAGGCTTCGTGCAACATTTGCCTTGAAAAAAATCCTCGCTCTCTTTTCCTAGATCCTATCTCTTTGAATTCCTTTCTTCAATTTCTTCAACTTCAAGTGGCATTTCATTACCACCGAGTTGAAGTCAGTATCCGTGTCTGCTCCTGGGAAGGTTTTTCAATCCAATACCTGGGTGGTGAGTCTCTGCCTGACCATAATGAAGTCCTTTTGAACCTTCCAGGTCTTGTCCTCGTATACAGCCGTCGTTTATGGTATTTGAACTAAGCATTAGCAAGGACTAAATTATGATCAGTGCAGATTTCTACCAGACGACTTCCTCTTTCTCTCCTTGATCCCAGTCAGAATTCTACCACTTCATCACCTTCTCTTCCTTGGCCTACGACTGCATTTCTGTCTCCTAATCACAACAATTATACTTTCATCTCTTGTCATGTATTGTATTAAATCTCCTCTTCATATATCCTTTCGATTTCGCCATCATCCACTGAGCAAATAGGCATATAGATCTGAACTATGGTGGTGGGCATTGGCTTGGTGTCTATCTTGACTGAAATATTCCTTTCACTCTGCTGGTCATAGTAGCTTACCTATTTTCTTATTCATTATTAAACCAACTCTTGTATTTCCCCTGTTTCATTTTGTGTCGATAATTCCGCATTCGCCTGACCAACATTCCTGTTCTTCCAGCCAACGTACTGTACTTCACTTATAACAATTACATCTAACTTTAGTCTTGGCCGTGCTCTTGGAGTCACGCAGCTGTGAGCTTGCATTCGGGAGATAGTGGTTTCGAATCCCACCATCAGAAACACTGAAGATGGTTTCCTGTGATTTCCCATTTTCACACCAGGTAAGAGCTGCGACTGTACCTTAACGTCACGGCCGCTACCTTCCCAATCCTAGCGCTTTCCCATTCTTCCGTCGCCGAAAACCTTGGATGTGTTAGTGCGACGTTAAAAAAGTGGCAGGTTTTCTAACCCACCACACAACGATTCAAACTTCTAACATTTCACGCACCGACGTGCAGAATGTCTGTATTCATCTTCCTAATTATTACCCTCTCTTGTTTGGTCCCAGCCCGCAGATCCAAATGGGGGACTATTTTACTTGCGGAATATTATACCTGACAGGAGTGCTTCATTCATACAGTGAGAGTAGCTTGCCCTCGAGAATCAATTAGAGATGTAGTTTTCCATTGCTTTCAGCCGTGTAACAGTATCAACACAACTAAACCATGTTGAATATTATTACAAGGCCACATCAGACAACCATTCGGCCTGCCACCCTTGTAACCTCCGAAAGGTTGCTACTCCTCTTTCAATTAGCCATTCCTTAGTCTGGTCTCTCAACAGATACTCATCCGATATGGTTGCACCTACGGGTCGGCTACCTGCATCATTGGAATGCACAAGCCTCCCTACTACGACAAGGTTACATGGACAACAATACACTGAGTTTAATCAGCTTATGGCGATAGCATCCATGGAACTTAACTATACAATTTTCTATTTAACCTTCTATCCTTTAGTCAGACGTATAATAAGTTCAGTTTTAGTGTTCGTTCGAAAAAGTTAAGTGATAATCTCAGCCTGTTGCGTTTTAATTTAAAACAGCCGATTGAATACCTCACTTGCTCTTCACTTTCGGATATGTATGAAAGTCGTATTGTTTAGACACCCCGAAAACTGCTTCCCAAGAGCATCTATCTTGACAAAGAATGCTGAATATGAATAATGCCGACTGGCGGGCATACGTTCCTCAAAGAACATGATATAGAACAATATATTATAATAGATGTACATCTAAAGCATGTGAGAATGATTTTTTAATATTTGACTCCCAGCCGGTTCAAGCTTTTCATCCGGGTCTGGTTAATTCCTCCGACTCGGAGACCTCTTCACTGCACCACTCTACCATTCATTCATATCCTAAAGGAAAGGCCTTGTCTCTCCTCTTCTGAGAGTTTTAGGTCAACACATTTTTTCAAATTCAGCCTCTCCATCACGGGATACTTCTTCCTCGGCCTTCCTCTTTCCTTCTTACCCAGAACTTTTCCTTCCAGCAGAGTTGTGAGGAATGTGTTATGTCGAAGTGTGTGGCAAAGGAATTTGGTTTTCCTCTTTTCTATAGTGTTGATCAATTCCCTTGTTTCGTCTATTTCCTTAAGGACCCTATTGTTTGAATTTTTCTCTGTCCAACTAATTTTCAGCATCCTCCTCCATATCCACATTTCCATTGCTTCCAGGCCTTTTATACCCTGTTTTGCTAAGACCCATGTTTTGCAACCACACAACAAAACACTCCACACAAACATTTTGGCAAATTCTTTCCTAACTTTAATGTTCCTGCTTTTCAGAAGCTGTTTCTTGTTACTGAAGGCTTGTTTAGCTAGAGCAATCCTCCTCCTGATTTCTGTGGTGCACCTGTTGTCCTGAGTGATAATGCTTCCCAAGTAGCAAAATTGACTTACTTGTTGTTCATTTTCATCACCTACGTTAATGTTTATTGTTATTTCCTCAGTTGATTTCTTGACAACTAATACTTTTGTTTTCGAGGTGTTCAGTTTCAGTTTTGATTCTTGTAGTGTTGATGTTAAAACTCGTAGCATTTTACTTATTTCCCTCTCTGAATTTGCAATTAATGCAATGTCATCGGCAAACCTTATACAGTGGATTTGTTGTCCGCTGATTTTAATTCCTTCGGTTTTATGCTTAAGTTTTGATATGGCCTCCTCAATGAACATGTTGAACAAAAATGGCGGGGAGGAGTTGTAGTTACAAAATGATAATAGAACACACTGAAGGTGCTTGTACATGTGTGGTGCGCGCATGCAGGACTTGTCATTATAAGGGCACTGACACAAGTGAATTATGTTGAGATTTAAATCGCAGTGCCGGTACGCTAAACATCTTACATTAAAATAAAGAACAATACGATGAAGTTCAACAGTTTATAGCGAATGGTATGTTCAGTTTACAATCTGAAATCCAACATTCGAGACTTCTTAGATTCAACAGATCTGTTGGTTATACAATTATGTCACTGAATGTGTATCGAGTTTATTACCAGTTTTTGTTTATTTTCTTTCTGTATAAATTCCATGGGGGGAGGGGTCTGACCCCCAGTAACTCCCCCCTGGCTACGCTCCTGAAACAGGGTCAAGTCTAGTTGTACAATCCAGTTCGTGCCGACGTCTTCATCAGGGTGTGGGATAAACGGTGGTAGAACTACTGAAAACTGAATGCAACATTAACCTTTCCCTGGATGAATAAGAAATTTTTGTTCGTGAATCTAATATTGAAGGATTTCAAACAATTCCCTAAAAGTAAATGTGTTGACTGGCCAAGGAATGAAATGAATGTTTACAAACTGTAGATACAGCAGTTTTGTTTCCTATTTTATGTATCACCTATCAGAGTTGTCGTATCGTCAGAGGTCTATCACGCCAGGATAATATTCTCCTCCCAGGTCCATATTTCCATTCTTCCTTACCCTATGCGATCAGTTGTATCCTTACTCCCAAGTCTTCCCAGGCCAAAGTTTGTAACATTTTTGTAGCACTACTCTTTTGTCAGAAATCACCGAGAACAAATTGTGCTGCTTTCCTTTGGATCTTTTCCTGTCGTCGTATCAAGTAATCCTAGTGTGAGTCTCATGCACAGGAATCATACTCTAATTGGGGTCTTACCAGAGACGTATACGCACTCTTCTTTACAACCTTGTCATTCCAGAAGATGTGACCGAAATAGCCTGCTTTCGTGCGTTTTCCGACGATTAAGATATCCCACGATTTCCCGACACGACGGAGTAGGCCTAGCTCCTCGTGGCTGAGTGTTCTACCCATGGAATCTTCAACATTCATAATACGTCTACATTTCAAGGGCCTTCACTCGTTTATCCAGTATTTTCTTGAATTATTTGAAAGAACATGGAAATTTAGCGCATTTCCCTTGATAAATTATTCCAACCGCTAATTTCTCTTCCTTTAAATAAATATTTGCCCGAATTTGTCTCCTTGAATTCCAAATTTTAAAATATTCCCTACTTCTAAAAGATCCACTCAAGCTTATTTGTCTACAAGTGTCATTCCACACCACCTCTCCACCGACAGCTCCGAACATACCGCTTACTCGACCATCTCGTAACCTTACTCCCAACTCTTCCCAGGCCAAAGTTTGTAACATTTTTGTAGCACTCCTCTTTTGTCCGAAATATCCCAGAACGAATTGTGATGCTTTCCTTTGGAACTTTTCCAGTCGTCGTATCAAGTAATCCTAGTATGTGTCCCATACACTGAAATCATGCTGTAATTGGGGTCTTACCAGAGACGTATACGCCCTCTCCTTTACATCCTTACTACAACCCCTAAATAGCCTCATAACCATATGAGGAGGTCTGCAATGTTTATTTGCAACGTAGCTATAGTGAATAAGCCAATGAAGATCTCTCCTTATATTAACAACTGAGTTCTAACAGTGATCCCTATTAGATACTTGCCCTCCCCATTAATAAAGTAGTTAAAAATGAGAGGACTTCTCCTCTTGGTGAGACTTAAAACCTGACTTTTCATCCCTTTTACCATCGTCTGATTGTCGACCTCACAACGTTGTCGAGGTCTTTCTGCAGTTGCTCACAATCCTGTAAGTTAAGACAGTTTGAGAAGCAAACGTTTTGCAATTCCAATTCTGGGTTTGATTTTTTATGTCTGGCTCCATTTTATGTATTAGCCAGCATCCTAGGTACCTGTTGATGAATAAAGTGAGCTTAATAATGTTAAATGATTTTTGTGGCTGATAGCTTCGATTCTCTGGAAATCACATTCCTCATCACAACGTATTAAGAGGAGTGAGCATTCTTCCAGCATAAGTGTTCGTAAGCTGATGGCTGCTGAAAAGCTTAGAGATGAAAATAAATCGTGAATGACCCGTCCATTCATTTCCATTTATTAATTAATTAATATTCTAATGCCTGAATGGTTGATATCGTTGAGAAGGATCTTTGCCGATCCCATAATAGGAGAGATTTCTTTACAGAACATTATCATCTTGTCTGAAAGGAATTCCTACATAAAAGATGAACAAGCCTTATTACTCTTTGATCTTAATGCCTGGTATATTCCGTAAACTTAGAACAAATTACTCCAAGTTGGCTCTCTTGAAAGGCTGGATACAGCAGACAGTAAAGTTAACAAAGAGAGTGCAGAGTATTGAGCCGCCTTATCTTCAGTGTGGAAACATCTTCAGTGGAGCGAGAGTTAGTTCTCGCAATTCCCTTGGTCCGGCCCCAAGTGCAAGGAAGAGGCTGAGGCTCACTGGACTCCCCACCCCCATTCTCTCATCCCTCACCCAATCAAGTAGTATATAGGCTAATGAAGCTATGGGGTTTGCTATTGAACTCGAGATACCATTCAAACAGTTTGTAAAGTAAGCTAACGCTTGCAGACGAGGTAAGTTGGTAAGAGCCGTAAGGGAGAGTACATATAACATGGTGTGGCAAAGGCTTCACTGTTTCCTCCAAGCTACAAACACAAACAGTCTTGATACAAAGATAAGTAAGGGAACACAAACTCTATGCAAATACCGCCCGTATTCACCAGGGGGGAGGATAATAAGGAATAAAGCGCAACGTGGGCTTACAGAGAGTTCTTTTTAATGAGGTTGTGGTTTCTAAAATTAATTTTTAAATGTATTTTAATACTCATCTCCTTTTTTCTTTGAAAACTAATATGCTTAGATGTAAGGCGTTACAAAATCAGTACACTTTGAAGACCAAGAAATTAATTTGAGTCCTTTCTTTACAGGTATTCCAATAGGATAGTAGGTCGTTTATAGGAGAAGGTACATCTTTCGTTAGCTCACATTTTGCATGGTTATCCGACATTTTCATGCACAATATAGCTTGTCAATTACTAATTTGTGTTTGTACTATAATTCTTTGTATATTTTCATGATTGTTTAGCTGAAAGAAGTTTAGATCTCATATAAACAACACATGTAATACTTTCTAAGACATTCCATCCGAATATACTTTTAACGTGTTAGTCATTTAAAACATCCAAATCGACTTTAGCAAAGTTAGGAAAAGAGGAGTTTTCAAAAGCTTATTGTACTCTTCCTTTACATTCGATCCCAACGGAAACAGCGGAGTTTTGCACAGCCCAGCAATAGCGTCTTAATTCTATAATACAAATATTTTTCGAGCAAAAGAACGACGTCATCGCGAAGTTAGACTTCGTAGGCTAGATCTTTCGTCCGAAACGTTGAAGCTCTATAACTTCTAAAGTTGAAAACATAGATAAAGGACTCAGGGCTTTGCTTAAACTAAAGATCACAGTAAAATAAAACACTGTTGAGGAACTTAAATTCTTCTTCTTCTTCTTTTCCTGCCGCTTTTTCCACACCTGTGGGGTCGCGGGTGCGAACTGTGTCGCACATGTGGATTTGGCCCTGTTTTTACGGCCGGATGCCCTTCCTGACGCCAACCCTCTATGTAGGGATGTAAGCACTATTGCGTGTTTCTGTGGTGGTTGGTAGTGTAGTGTGTTGTCTGAATATGATGAGGAGAGTGTTGGGACGGACATATACACCCAGTCCCCGAGCCAGAAGAATTAATCAGAAGCGATTAAAATCCCCGACCCGGCCGGGAATCGAACCCGGGACCCTCTGAACCGAAGGCCAGTACGCTGACCATTCAGCCAACGAGTCGGACTGTTGAGGAACTTAAATATTTTTGGAAAAATTTAGAAGAACGTCATCTGAATTGTCTGTTGCATCATAAACATGGCTCTTATGAGGAACAGATGCAAGAATAAATACCACCAAAATCAGCAACAAATAATGGACGAATTGGATGTTAAGAGAAAACCGATCAAGTGCGACACCCACTGCATACGCGAACTCATTCATCGTCGGTAGGCGGTTGCACTCGGAGCGCCATCGGAGCCATTAGGACTAAAGGATACTAAAGCTCCTCAAGTCTGGCATTACGTTAAAATTAATTATATTTTGTATTATCTTTACAAATAATGACGCGTGGAGTTGAAAATGCTGTGTTTATTTTGCATAATTTTCCGTATTTTGGAGTTTAGCACATATGTTCCATATTCTTAGTCATTTACACCAACATAGTCTATATTTTGCCTAAAAATATTAAATGTTAGGGTATTAAATTAACTGTCCTCTCAATAATGGAGAAGGAAATTAACTATTTATATTTAAATATTTAAACAGCTCAACAATACACAGTGTGTAATTGGTTTCCCGACTATTTCGTAATTCGAGCATACCTTTCACTGCTTTCATTACTTCATCTCGTGCGATGTCGGCATGTAAAAGATCTCTGGTGGCACATTTGGTGTTCACCCGACAAAATTCATTAAATCTCAGCCATAGACGCCCAAGAGGGTTTCGGTTTACACTGTCTGCCATCTAGTGGGCCTAGAGTAAAACGGAACGTCGAAATTGACGAGCAGACAGCCAGATGGCGTCAAACTGAAATGTCTGCACACGGTAGCTGAGACCGTACGATTATTATTATTATGTTTCTTTTTGCTAGGGGCTTTACGTCGCGCCGACACAAATAGGTCTTATGGCGACGATGGGATAGGAAAGGCCTAGGAGTTGGAGGGAAGCGGCCGTGGCCTTAATTAAGATACAGCCCCAGCATTTGCCTGGTGTGAAAATGGGAAAGCACGGAGAACCATTTTCAGGGCTGCCGATAGTGGGATTCGAACCATTATTATTATTATTATTATTATTATTATTATTATGATTATTATTATTATTATTATTATTATTATTATTATTATTATTATTATTATTATTATTATTATTATAACAGTCTTATTCATCAGATGAATGATCAGCGTAACACCGTTCGGTCAAGAAGACCTCAGCTTTGGAAGCATTGAATTGTGGAAAGGTAAATTTCCCAATATTCATCATGACCTGAAACATCAGATCATCGTAACCTATCTTATAGATAGCCGATGGTGAGATTCGAACTTAAGAGTTCCTGGTTTGCAGTTACCGTGGCGTCTAACCTAGGTGAGGTGATTTAAAGGGAAATAGCCTACCATTCTTCTTAAGACTACTCAGAGCAGAAAATGGAGGAGTTTCGATCCATCGAAGAATGAGTCTATCGATAAAAGAGAGGTAAGGTTCGGAGAAAGGTCCAGAGATAAATTAAATTCCAGGTCTTCGATACCTAACACCGTCAGAGAAGACAAGAGCTGAGGTATAAGCAAAGGTAAAAAAGAAAAACACAAGTAAATAGGCGCAATGCCAGAATCAGCTGGGGGCCCCATCTTCACCACTTGGTTAACCAAGAAGGTCGTGAGTTTGGATTCCCCGTCAGAAAGTCAAAATTTCGGAACCAATATTTCCACTTCTAGGAAAGGTTAACTCAGCCTGCACAAAAAATGAGTATCAGATTAATTCATCACGTTAATTCATGGAGGCAAAGGCGGCTAGCGTGCCGAGCGTACGGATTGTGGAAGCCTTTACATTACAACCACAGCGCTGCTAGGTAATAATAGTGGCACAGCGGAAGTGGAGACTGATAAAGCTCGTCTGCAAGCAGCAATTTACTCGCCCCAGCTTTTGCCATGGCAGCAGTCCGATGTTAGAGACGGTCATACTTTCCACTTTGCAAAAATCCTAAATGTGGCCTCCCACTAAAGTGGTAGTTAGTTGTTTTTTTACGTCGCACCGACACAGATAGGTCTTACGGCGATGATGGGACGAGAAAGGGCTAGGAGTGGGAAGGAAGCGGCCGTGGCCTTAATTAAGGTACAGCCCCAGCATTTGCCTGGTGTGAAAATGGGAAACCACGGAAAACCATTTTCAGCGCTGCCGACAGTGGGGTTCGAACCTACTATCTCCCGAATACTGGATAATGGCCGCACTTAAGCGACTGCAGCTATCGAGCTCGGTCCACTAAAGTGGCCGCGGTTTGAATCACGGTTAGTTTATATGAGATTTTTGAAGTGAAATGTCTCGTTATCAACAGTCACGTAAAACTAAGTTTACTTACTTTTACCATAGGTAAATTTGCGTAATGAGTGGATTTGTTACCTCATTTATTGAATCACCCTTGTATTGAACATTCATAAACCAGTGACTATGCAACTCGGTATGTTCCTGCAAGAATAAGGATAGTGGATTAAAGAGGTTATTCAATTGTTAACTTGTCAAAGATGACACAAATGATTCCACCGAACTTTCATTGAAGTCACGCAGACAATGATAATGTATTTATGACAGCGTTGCGGCACCTTGTTCACCCTTGCTCCGGTTTATGAGTTACATATGAAGCAACCCGGATGCTCAGGTCTATTCTCCTCTTCGCCTTCACTCACCTTGATAACTGCAATGCAGTCCCATTCTCTCTCCTTGATCCGTACAGCATTGCACTGATTGACGGTACGGCCATAAGAGGACCGCGCATTCCTACCAAGGGTATACGGAACTCGCTCCACATACTCTGCACGCAAGGCCTTTCACGCAACAGACTCAGCTTTGAGACCCTTCACGCCGAAGAGCATCGCTGATATTCTCTCGTCAGTGAGAAGGTCCATGATGCAACATAGATACGAATTCTCTCAACAATCATTTTATAAGGTTCCCTTTAATTTTTTTTTTTTTTTTGGCTAGGGGCTTTACGTCGCATCGACACAGATAGGTCTTATGGCGATGATGGGATAGGAAAGGCCTAGGAGTGGGAAGGAAGCGGCCGTGGCCTTAATTAAGGTACAGCCCCAGCATTTGCCTGGTGTGAAAATGGGAAACCACGGAAAACCATCTTCAGGGCTGCCGATAGTGGGATTCGAACCTACTATCTCCCGGATGCAAGCTCACAGCCGCGCGCCTCTACGCGCACGGCCAACTCGCGCGGTCCTTTTAAATGTAGCGTATATGAGGGCTGTAAGGTAGTTGCAACGTTATCCAGGCATTCGCACGTTAGAAATGACTCAATCACACATCGGATGGGAGTTGCACCAATTTCGGAAAAGTTGCAGATAGATCGTCCCAGATGGTATGGACATGTCTTGAGAAGAGAAGAGCGGTCAGTTACTAAGACAGTTGGCAAGTATAACCCAGGAGGAAATCGACTACGCAGCCATCCCGAGAAAAGACGGCTTGATCGTCTGAAGGAAAACATAAACATTGTGGATGTTAGGCCTGATGATGCGCTGAACAGCACCAAATTGGCAATAGCGTAAAAAATAGTGGAACCTGAACCTTCGCGGGGAAAACGCTAGGAAGAATAACAGTTACTGAAAAGTAGGCTATAAAACGAAAGGCATGGATTCTATAGGTGAAAATGTAGTTAACAACTCTGCCCATGCCGAAGACTTAATGGCAGGCTGTCTGCAATCTAATGTCTTGGAGCTTGAAAAGAAGGGTGGCGAGCGACATCTGAAAATTAGCACAAGACGATTGAATGCCAGTACTTAAGTACTTAAGATGTGTATTCTCCCAGAATGATAGTGCAGTATATGAAGTGAAATCGAAACCAAGTGTTGCAAAGTTAATGTGTTGCTTTCAAATGTGGTTTAATGTTACTTTTTGAGAACGAAGTGAACATTAGGGCGTCAATCTGTTTTCAAACCGACTTCGCTGTTCATGAGTGAAAGCTGGGTGGACTCGGGATATCTTATTCATAGATTGTAATTATCGGACATGAATGTAGCGAGAATAATTGCTAGTATAAACAGGTTGAGCGATGGCAGAAGGGTATTCGGAATGACGAGCTAAAGGATAAGTTATGAATGAAATTGATGGATGAAGCTGTGCGCAGCCTATGAACTGGCTTAGGTGATATGGTCATGCGTGGCGAATGAAGGCGAATAGTTTACCTAGCAGAAAATGGATTAGCCATGGAGGGTAAGAGAAGCAGAGGGCGTTCAAGACGAGGAAGATTAGTTCACTGTATGTTGGGTGCTGAACCCGAAGGATGGTTTGATTCTCAACACCTTCGCCATAAGGTGTCATACGTGGTTTAGGCGTTACTGAAGAGGCACACTAAGCTGATACCAACCAGAGAATAAAGTAGGTGTAGGTCTAAACAAAACCGCGTAATTTCTACCACTTCCTTCTACCTCCGCTCACCCCGTGAATAGTCCATTTCTAAATTTAAAAATACAATTATAACGATGCGTTTCTGATAGTATGAAGTTGTAAAGTGTTGCATGCAAAAGCGTTTTACTGACTGAAAATAATATTATTCTCCTATGTTTCTGGTCCTTATCCGATGTCTGCTTGCGGATATCCCCTATTTATCTGCTAGCTGCGTGGAGGTTCACAGCCTTGATTCAGTTCACTTGAATGGCTATGCATAGAGTGGTTCCAGGTGATGTAAAACTTAACATCCTTATCCGATGTCTGCTTGCGGATATCCCCTATTTATCTGCTAGCTGCGTGGAGGTTCACAGCCTTGATTCAGTTCACTTGAATGGCTATGCATAGAGTGGTTCCAGGTGATGTAAAACTTAACAGAGGGGAACGTCAGAAAAGTGGAGAGAAGTCTGTTGTGTTAAATTCATTTAAATCGTTTATGGAAACGTACCCTGGCTGTATAATTGATGATATCGCAGAATTAACATCCTAGTTCACCACTGTGTCTGTTTCAAGTGTTTTTATTGTGCGAAAAAATTATCCACTACGGATCGTATTACCATTCCAGGTAAAAAGAGACCGCACGTGAGAAGTGTTTTGGACATAGGGTGTGACGAATTTGTAATTGATCTGGAGACGATTATGGTTATGTAAGTGACAGTGAATCTTCCAATCTGTGGAGTGATATGAAACGATTATTATGTCTACTTTTCTCTTTCGTTGGAATAAGTTTAGTGAAATGAGGAGTGAGGTAGTTTCCCTTTGATTTTCCCCACTGAGCCAGAAGTTGTTATTACATGGCAGTTTGCCATGACCACTGAAGTGCACGTACCAACTGACCTTATGAATGATATTTTCACACCATTCAGAACAACGACTGGATCCCATCGTCAAAAGACGACCTATCTGCGCCGGTACGACGTAAAAAAGCAGGGACTGTCTGCATAACGAATAGTAGTATTAGAAACACTCGTACCTCGGTCACTTTCATATCGTCAAAACCAAATTTGAGACTGAGACAGGTGAATGAAAGTAATAAATTTGTTCTAGCCCGTACCAGAAGACATAGCGCAGTGTAAACACTACGTCCCGCGAGCAGAGGCATACGATGGTTACAATTGGCTTTACGTCGCACCGACACAGATAGGTCTCATGGCGACGATGGGCTAGGAAAGGGCTAGGAGTGAAAAGGAAGTTGCCGTGGGCTTGATTAAGGTACACTCCCAGTATTTGCCTGGTGTGAAATTGGGAAACCACGGAAAACCATCTTCAGTGCTGCCGACAGAGGGGTTCGTACCCCACTATATCCCTAATGCAAGCTCACAGCTTCGACTCTAACCGCACGGCCAACTCACTTAGTCTCAATACGAAATATCCCCGCATTCCAGCTGATAACAGGGACGGGCATAACTTGTAAGCGATCGACGTATGTTCGAAGGGACGTTCTGTATTATTTTGAGGTATTGCTATCCACGCTCCGATTGGGTTACTTCCCACATTTTGGGGACCACCTTGTATACACATCGAGCGAAATGGCTGCTTGATACTGGCCAAGAAAGCAGGGTTACAGTCAGGGGACAATGAGTTTGAATCCCACCATTGGTATCTCTGAATATGATTTTCCTTGATTTCCCATTCTCACACCAGGTAAATCCGGCTCCATGGCTAAATGGTTAGCGTACTGGCCTTTAGTCCATGGGTTCCAGGGTTCGATTCCCGTCTGGTTTGGAGACCTTAACCTTCATTGGTTAATTTCGATGCCTCGGGGGCTTGGTGTGTGTGCCGTCTTCAGTATAAATATTCATCTTAGGTAGGGCCCAACCCTTACAGACGCGGAGGTCACCTATACGGCGTCAACGCGAAGGACCTGCACCAGGCCTCTTCGAAGGCCACCCGCCATAATTACTATTATACCAGGCAAATTCTGGGGCTGTGCCTTAATTAATGCCACGGCCGCTTCCTTTCTAGTCTCAGAATTGTTTAGAATCAGGGAGTAAAGGGTCCGTGTCAGTAGATTCAGTGGCACGTTATAGAATCTCTTTGAGAATGAAACTATGCATCCGGGCACCTCTTATGATCATCATATTAAATAGATCTTTGACACACCTGATATAGTATTTTTTATTTACTTAACATCGCACTGACACAAATAGGTCTTATGACGACGATGGGATATGAAAGGACTAGGAGGAGTAAAGAAGCAACTGTGGCCTTAATTAAGGTACATCCCCAGCATTTGTCTGGTGTGAAAATGGGAAACCTCGGAAAACCATATTTAGGGCTGCCGATACTGGGGCTCGAACCCACTATCTCCCGGATGCAAGCTCACAGCTGCGCGTCCTAAACACACGGCCAACTCGCCCGGTCCCCGACATACTATTAATGAGGTTATTCATACAGCAGGATAAACAACCCTCACACTTAGTGTTGAGAGGAGGTTAGAGGGAACAATAAATTATTCATGAACATTTTATTTGGACATAACCAAAGACTAGTGTTGCCTCCAAAGGATTTTAAGTCTTCCAAGTTAGTTGCTACGCAGCCAAATGGTCCACTAACATGAGGTGACACGCAGTCAATGTGTCAAATCCCTCAGCTGTATTGATTGGCTATCTGATGCGAGATAGCTTGTTAATTAAATCGATGAGTTGGAAGAATACTCATCTCCATCAAAAGTTATTTTAGAAGAGAACAATTTTTCAATATATTCAATAAACAACAGATATAGAGAGATTTTAATTTTTGAAGCTCAAGTAGGTTTATTTACAAAAGATGTCATCTGTGTTTTGTAACAAGTTTGCTATTTGCTTATTATTCAATTTTTCAGACCAATATTGTACATAATACACAAATAGAGTTAACTGAAACAAACATAAAATTTCCAGACGAACCTTTCTCTTTTCACTCAGATCACTGGAGAAATCATCAATAAATTACGAAGAAAAACATTTGAATTGTTGTAGGTTTTCAATGTGATAATCAGAGGGATAATCAGAGTGCACGAATATTAGACCCAGATTCATTTACATTAGGTGTCTAGCTCCAGAAATCCCTTTCTGGAGTATCGCGAACATCAGTGGTAGGTCACGTATAAATGTCTTCATGGAAAGACACTTGGGATTTTCTGTAGAAATCTTTATATTTCATTTACTGTACTTGTAGTTTGTTGGAACCTTTCCAGAACATGCCTCCTTTCCTCATACAATAACAATCTTTTAGAGAACACCTTTTAGAAAATGCAAAATATAAATTTGCATTATCCGTCACTGGACATGGGCACATCAACTTCACCAGAAGTTGAGCTTTCATGAAAAAGGTCTTGTTATTTTACACCCGAAAGTGAAAATTCTCATTCTTTGTTTTCCACATGAGTACTTTGACGGTACATATAATGCTGTTTCCACCAGTTTCTGATGTCAAATGTTTTTCAAGTTTATTTGAAAATCATATCATCTCCTGGAGAAAGATATTTCATGGTTCAGTGTTTTTCCCTATAAACAGCAAGGGGCGATGACCTTCTTGGATTCAAAACTATTCGTTTCCCTTAGAATAATAGGAAATCATGGAGTAGAAAAATTTTAACAACTCAGCGACTCAGTTATACTCGCAAGAGCAACCCGTCGCAACTCACAGATCAGAATTCCCCTAGGGGAATCGAACTCAGAAAAGGGAAGATACAGAAACGCTATCTCTGCATTATGGGATCCAGTCACGATCATTTATCATTAAACTATACGTTTATCAAGTTTAAACTTAATTCCACTAAGCATACAAATCACAACTCCGAAAAGGACATTTACATATTATTTCGATATTCTCGACTTTCTGAAATGGAACTCGAATAATGAATGCTTTCAAAGCCAATTCTATGTGGAAGTATTGTTGTATCGTAGGAGGGGATATGCCACTTCTTTTAGAACGTCTATCGAACAGTAATGCACTCGTGTCGGCGGTCATTTGTCAACAGCAGCACGATGGCGATGTATTGTGGAGAGAGCAAAGGTCCCTTCATCTGTCTTGAGCACAGTATTGCCAACTTGAAAGAAATATCACCATTCTTCTTGAAAACTCCCTTCCAGCAAATGCACTTCGTCAATACATTTGTCTTCACTTCTCTTCTAACATAAAAAACTATGAGAGGAGAAATACACGTATCCTACAAAAAATAAATAAGAAAGTCTTGGTAGAAAAGATGTCAAGTTGCACCTCCACACTGTAAACCTCTTTTCTTCTCCTTTTCATCTGCTTGTATCTTTGGTCCCTTTGGAAACTTATTTTTAGCTGTACGCTCTCCTCACGCGTTCGGTAAGAAAACATTAAGTCGTTTGAAATTACTCGTTGAAGGGACCAGTGGAACTAGCACAAGCGATAAAGTGACAATGAAGCTCCTTCTAGGTGGTTAGGCAGTGGTCACAACAAACCCTATGTTCATCGAAACACATTTACTCAATTTGATTGATTTAAGCTTCAATTCAGGGGGATTCACATCATGGTCTTCTTCCCAACAGAGAAGCATGGTACACTTTCTTATCAATAACTGAGTATAAAGTAGAATTTTGGAAAGCAGAACGAAGATATGGAAGAATTCCATAATTCCAATAATGTTGAAGGTAGAATAAATACATCAAGATTCGGACAGCTTAACTTCGGAATTACCTCTCCCATAATGAGGGAATATTAAGAGATCATATTGGTTTTTATGTCCTAGTAACTTATTTTACTCTTTTCGGAGACGCCGGGGTACCAGAATTTAGTCCCGCAGGAGTTCTTTTATGTGCCACTAAATCTACCGATACGAGTCTAACGTACTGAAAATCTTCAAATACCACCTGATTAATATGTATATAAAACAATTGATGGTCTGATACACTAAACTGCTATATGAAGAGAGTAAATCTACGCCCCGATATGGCTCACGACCGAATGGTATGGGGATAATAGTCAGTCATCAGTGATCTGCATTTACGGCTGTCGCTCAGGAGGAAGATTCCCTCTCAATTGTTTACCGAGCATTTTCTTAGTTTTTTCAAAGAACTTGGACATTTACCCAAAATTTTCCTTGATAAATAATTCCAATCCTTTACACCTCGTCTTATAAATGAATATTTCCCCCCATTTTTTCCTCTTAAATTCCAACTTTATACTATGACCTGTCCTACTTTAAAAAAAAGTCCACACAAGCTTATTCGTTTACTAATATCATTTCACGCCGTCTCTCCACTGACAGCTCGGAACATACCGCTTAGTCGAGCATCTCGTCTCCTTACTCCCAACTCTTCCTATCTCAAAGTTTGAAAAATTTTCCTAACACTACTTCTTTGTCGGAATCGCCCAGAACAAATCTTGCTGGTTTCCTTTGGATATTTTCCTGTTCTTGTATGAAGTAATCCTCGTATGGGTCCCACACATTTGAACCATACTGTAATTAGGGTTTTGCCAAACACTTATATGCCCTCTCCTTCACATCCTTACTACAACCCCTAAGTACCATGAAACCATGTGAAATCTGTAATCTCTATTTACAACCTCATTAATGTGATTACATCAATGAAATTGATTTATATCAACAAATGGAACAAATACTGATGAACATGATGATGATATCTAGTGATGTCATTGAATTTATCCTTATGCATCGCTTTGAAATGCATGCTTTTTCATATGAAGGCACAGTTCGCTCACCTTTTCCAAGCTTAGATACTTCTGAACTTAGAAACGTCTTCTGCATTGTATGTGTTCATGTGTTGTAATGCCCAGGTACTTGGATACGAGTCCATTGGCCGTGATGATAAGAAGTTTGCGATTTCATTTATTTGTTTGCAACACCTTTGCTCCTTGCCTCAGAGGCAAAGATCATCACGCGATAGAGAGAGAGTGGGGTGGGGGGGTGAGTGTGTGTGTGTGTGTGTGTGTGTGTGTGTGTGTGTGTGTGTGTCCAGTGTGATGACTTTATACTGTGTGCTGTGTAGTATCTGACGATAATGAGGTATGGGGAGGGTGAAACTCGCTGTCGGCGCCTAGGCTACTCCTGTCGGACAACACCAAGGAGTCTGCTCATCTGAATATGATTAATTATAATTCCTGTCATCATTATTAATCGCGTGTGCTCATTTTCCTTACAAACAAAAGACGTTGACGGTGATAACCCAATTACTGCCCTTCATCTGATCGAACATTTTTCACTTGGCATTTCGGGATACAATTTAATCCAGCAGTTTTGAAACATATATATATATTAATTTTAACATAACTTGAAGATAATATTACACTTTCTAGAAGCATTAATGTTGTTCTGAAGAACTCTATTGTAAGAAATTGAGCAATGTACAAAGTATTCTTAGAAGAAGTTCTGTAGGTCACATTTGGAGACAGTTTAACTAGAATAAACTTGTTATGGGAGAATATTATTATAACTCTTGTCAATGATGGATTTAGCAGCTAATACCTCGCAATACATGGGGGAGCTGATCAATTTTTAGGACAAAAGTTTTTTCAAAATTTGATGTGCAATTTTCACATGCTTTTAATGGGACAATTAACATCTCTAAGAATGTAAAATCTCGCCAAGTACCATATTTCTGAAAAGATCTTTCTCATTGCATGTTAGAATAATCATAAACCAATTTGAAATGCTTCAACTGATAAATAATGTAATTATTATTAAGCCTTGTCCATCAGTCCATCTTTGAAATGTGCTGTGTTCGGTACGCCACAGGAATAAATCAATACAGTTGTTTAAATAGGTGCACAACAATTACAAGCAGCCACACCCATGGCGTAGGCGTAGTTTTTATACCCTACTTTGCGACTCCGAGTTCGATTTTTGATGCTTCCAAATATATTTAACTTTGGCTAGAGAATTGGGACAGTCACTAAGCTCGCGAAGTCAACTGAGACGCCGTCTGATATGAGAGACAGTGAACTCAGTCTTGAAAGCCAAGTTTTACGGTTCAATACATCAACACACTAATCAGTAGCACCTGTACATCAACTGCAAAGGGTACCTGGTTGGGCAGTAGTTGCCTTGATTGGTCGAATCTCTTAAAAGTTTGTATGGGGCACGTGTTTAAGCATACGTACATGAGTTTAGTTCGTTTGCTTTTAGTTTATGTACTGTATTGTGCTTTTTGTTTTATTTTGTTACGACTTATTGCACATTGCTATTTGTTTTGTTTTTGTTTTCGTTTTTTGTTTATGTTTATGTTTATGTTTATGTTTATGTTTTGCATGAGTTCGATTTTGTTTTTCATTTATTTGAATTTAGTTTATGTTTCGTTAAACATTTAAGACTAGTTCAATTTTGTTTAGTTTGCTTTACTCTTCTTTGTTCTAGTTAAGTAAGTAATTATATTTTCACTATGTACCACATTTCCTGTTAACACATTCATTTTCATGAACATTTCACTCCTTACTCATGCTCAAATAGTTCTCAGATTACGTATACATCCATTGTCGTCAGAAATAAGGATGCGTAGGCAATAAGAATACAATAAGCGTGTTCTTCCTTTTCCCCCCATGACACTACAGCCCTTGAAGGGCCTTGGCCTACCAAGCGACCGCTGATCAGCCCGAAGGTCTGCAGATTACGAAGTGTCGTGTGGTCAGCACGACGAATCCCCTCAGCCGTTATTCTTGGCTTTCTAGACCGGGGCCGCTATCTCACCGTCAGATAGCTCCTCAATTCTAATCACGTAGGCTGAGTGGACCTCGAACTAGCCCTCAGGTCCAGGTGAAAATCCCTGACCTGACCGCGAATCGAACCCGGGGTGTCCGGGTAAGAGGCAGGCACACTACCCCTACACCACGGGTCCGGCGTTCTTCATTTTACCGTTCATTATCTCACTTCTTTATTATGGCCAATCGATGTTTCGGTGTATTGGTGTAGTCTAATTCCTGACCTCCCTTACTGAAGGTAGGAGGGAAGCAGGTCGTGCCTCATTACCCTGGTAAGTGGAACAGGTGCGGGAGCAGTGCACGAGCTGGCCACACGGTGGATCACGAGCGATTCTTGAGATTACCCGTCATCTAGCTCACCTCTCACTGCCCCAGGTCGAGAGCTAACGTGAACTCAAATTACTGACTTAACCTTGTACTCATCGCGTTAACAGCTCTTTCGCCTCACCATATGAAACACATCACCTGTTGTAATCGAAAACTAGCTTATTCATTATGGAAGTAAATACATCAAGATGTTCTAGAACAATGGAATGTTGAATTGTTGGAATTTAAATACTGAGCAATGTATAGAAATTATAGTCCTAAAAATACCTTCTTACGTATTTATTGATGCTGTTTGTTGTATCTTGCACAAACACAGGAAGGATTTTGGCGATGCTGGAATAGGAAAGAGCTTGGGCCACGCAAGTAGCAGCCGTGGTTTCAATTAGATACAGCCCTGGCATTTTCCTGATTTGAAATTGGGAAACCATCGCAAACAATATTCAAGACACCGATCGTGAGGTTCAAACCCATCACGACTTGTGCTTATGGGCACAAGACCAGTTTATACCACAATGTGTAACTACTTTGCACTCAAGTAGGTGCAAATACAGCATACAATTAGGATAGCGTGTAAGTGTGTTTTAATTCCTCCTTTCATACAGCGTGGTGATAATATGCACCAACACAGAGATCGGTTCAAACACTTGCCCCGACTGACTTGCTGGATCTTCATTTCACTTCGCGTCCATCTAATCATTATTTATGTCTACATTTTGCTTCCGATTTTTTTTTTTTTCCGAGAACCATACTTGGTATAGGAGATCATGTCTTTAAAGTGATCAATTCTAAACGGGAGTAGCTAAAGATGGTCAGGAATCTCGCGTCTCGAACTCGAAACATTCATTAAGTGACCTCCTAGGTGAAAAAGAAATAGAAAGGATTCGACTCAACTCTCAAAGGCGTCCATCATTTTATAGTTCCTTCATATTTAGAGAACTGCCTTTATTTCCAACTTTTCTTACAGCTTATTTCCGTCAATATTATTCTCTTAATCATAAGTACACTGATGAGCACTATGCATCAGTGACGAAACCCACATCATTTTTCACGAATTTACTGTGGATTTTATTTTATTTTTATCTTGCCTCAAAAAAAAAAAACTACACGAGGATCAATAGATCCACATAAAATATTGGAATTTCATTTAAAACAAGTATGACATACAAAGGTGTTCTACATATTTTGACGTTAATTTAGGTTTCTTCTTGATTTTTTGAGAATTAGTAGAACATTTTCCTCTTTGGCTCTTTATAATTATTACCATGAGAGCTGGTTCTAGTTTCATATTATGAATGGTCCTGAGTAAGGAACGTGATGTCAAATGAATTGTGAATGAGATATACTAAGATCCAGAATCTCTCTGGATGAAACCAAGTTCTCGAACATAAAGATTATATTATTTTGAAGGGAAAATTCCATGTCAAGAAATGTAGATGCGTTGTATAAGAACTTCTTGTCCCCAATCAGTCTTTCGCACTCTGTTGACTTTCGCTTTCTGACAAGGCTAGTCATGAGTTTGCTTTATGTTACTTTTGTTCTGGGACCGAATCCTACTAGTGGCGGTCCATATTGAAGAGTCCTTATTTGTGAGAGATTGGTAGGTTTATTGACTTTATTGAGAACACGTTAAAGAAACAAATTACTTCGATGACTCACGAGACCGTTAGAAATCAGCGTGATATCAAAGCCGTATTAATTTTGGTTTCTAATTAGATAACTGCCCTCCTTGTATGCTGAATAAGAATTATGTCTTATTT
This sequence comes from Anabrus simplex, assembly GCF_040414725.1. Classification (NCBI taxonomy): domain Eukaryota; kingdom Metazoa; phylum Arthropoda; class Insecta; order Orthoptera; family Tettigoniidae; genus Anabrus; species Anabrus simplex. Next base: position 313,757,182 of record NC_090267.1, on the reverse strand, counting down.
CATTTCAGCATGCTATGTAATAACAATTAGACAACCCCCATGGTGTGGGTGTAGCAAAGGTTCTGCATTCGATTCCCGACCAGTCCAACTATTTTAATTCTGGTCTGAAGACTGGAGTGGACTTCATTCAGCATCATGGTCTCGACTGAGGAGCTGCCTGATACTATATAGATGCAGCGGAGCCGTTTGTGTAAGCCAAACAATACGATTAAGAACTGCATTACTCTGACAACATGTACCCCAATATATACACGCCGTCTACGTGGCTAGCAACCGTCTTGGAAAGCTAGGGGTCGTAATGGTCTATATGACCCTCGTATTCATAATACAGTAGGCCGTACTACTACCACTACTACTACTATTATACGAGGGCTGGAACGGGATCCACTCAGCCTCGGGAGGTCAACTGACAACGGGGAGACAGGGGGGGGGGGATCGATTCCTATCTCAGTCATCCTCGAAGTGGTTTTCCGTGGTTTGCCACTTCACTCCAGACAAAGGCTGGGATGGTACCTAACTTAAGGCCACGGTCGCTTCCTTCCCTCTTGCTTGTTTATCCCTTTCACCACAAGGTCCCTGTTCAGCATAGCAGATGAGGCCACTGGGTCGAGGTACCGGTTCTCCTCTCCAGTTGTATTCCCCGGCCCAAAATATGAAGTTCCAGGACACTGCCCTTGAGGTGGTAGAGGTGGGATCCCTCGCTGAGTTCGAGGGAAAACCAACCCTGGAGTGTAAACGGATTAAGAAAGAAGTAATAATAATAATAATAATAATAATAATAATTAATTTGATCGGTTGGGGAATGCTTTGACCATCAGTACAGTTGAATTTATCTGCTCCTAAAATCTGTCTTGTTAACATGATGTTACATATTGTTTTTTTAAAAATCACAAGTGTTGCATTTCAAGTATTCTAGTGACTCGGATGGTAGAATGTCGACTTTATGAGCCCATATAGGTATGTTCGATTCTGACCCAATCCAGTTGTGATCAGATACACCAGCCTCGTGTGGGTAGATTTACTGGCACATAAAAGAAGCTTTCAAAAAATACTTACGAGAACGTGAAGCCAATAACAAACAAGAGTATATATATTATTATATTATTCACCTTCTCGGATACCAGAAAGTAATGCAATATATATCCAAATATATATACATACTATATATATTGTACCTTTTCACAATGACATTCTTTTAAAACATTCAGCTTTACGTCACACAGACACGGATAGGACCTATAGCGACTACGGGATGGGAAAGGTATAGGAGTGGGAAGATATTGATCATGGACTTAATTAAGGCACAGCCACCGAATTGGCCTGGTGTGAAATTGGGAAACCATGGAAAACCATCTTCAGGGCTGCCGACAATGGGGTTCGAAATCACTATGTCCCGAATGCAAGCTGAAAGCTACGTGACTCAAAAAACCGCACAGCCACTTGCTCAGTCACAATTTCTCTTTTGTATTTTCTATTTAAGCGGTGGTCTTGACCAGCTGCGTAGCGTAAGTGGTCGAAGCATTCCTTCTGTATGTTCAATGTTGCGGAATCCAATCTCGATGCTGTTGGTTTGCATTAACGAGAGCTCAAGAGTCAGAACTCATGTCAGCAGGTTTACTGGCAGACTTGAAGAACTCATTTCCCAGGTAAAATTCCGTCATCTTTTGGCTGTTAAAACAAACAACTTCCAAACATGTAAAATGCAGTTATCAGTAGTATCTAGTTGAGAATAAGATAAAGCCGATCTAATAATAATCGAAGCGGGCGATTTGGCTCGGACCCCACTGTCGGCAGCCCTGAAGATGATTTTCCGTGGTTTCCCATTTTCACACCGGGTTGTACCTTAATAGAGGCCACGGCCGCTTCCTTCCCACTTCTAGCCCTTCACTATCCCATCGTTACCATTAAGACCTATCTGTGTCGGTGCGACGTAAAGCACATTCTTAAAAAAGAACTATTCGAACAGCTGATTTTATGTCGAAAGGTGTCTTGAGCATGCTCCCCGTGGAATGGGTGTAGCAAATGTTCTGGATTCGATTCCTGGCCAGTCCAACAGTTTCAGTTCTGCTCTGACGACCGGAGTGGTCTTCATTCAGCATCGTCAGCTCAACTGAGGAGCTGTCTGGTACAAGAGTTGGCGGAGCCGGTTGTGGAAGCCAAACAACATGATTCTTGTCGTTACTCTGACAACGTGCACCCCAATATCTACAGGGCGCCTAGGCGAACAGCAGTCGCCTTGGAAAGCTAAGTGAGGTAATGCTCTATATGACCCGCGAGTTCATAATACTATAGTAGTAGTTATTATAATAATAATAATAATAATAATAATAATAATAATAATAATAATAATAATAATAATAATAATAATAATAATAATAATAAGGTAGCAGGGAATTTCCATCCAGGCACCTAATTTCGTCCCCCTAGGGATTTCCAGTTTGCACGGTCTTGTGAGAGTTGGTTGTGTGCACCACGTTTAGTTTCCTTGTACAAGGAGGATTCATTTTTCACGCTGAGCTGAGTCAGTGCAGCATTCAAATGAAGAGCCTGTTATTCCTAGAATGAGCACTGATATGTGTATGAAATAATGGCCTGCAATTCAGTCGTGTTGTGTGGTTCCTGGCGTGCAATCGCTACAGTGAGTTGGTTGGCGTGAGTTACTGTAGCGGTCATTATAATAAATCAGGGAATGTTCGTAATTTCGTCCCCCTTCATTTTATTTCTTATTCATGTGGTTTATTATTATTTTCAAATGGGAAAACGCAAGCAGTGGGATAAGGAGGCTGTGAACAAGGCTATTAAGGCAGGGAGGGATAGGATAATAGGTTACAAACGTGCGAGTAAAGCGGTTAACATCCAACGAGCAAAGCTGAAAAACTATGTTAAAAAGAATACCAAGAGTGTTTTTCATTTTTCATAAATGGCCTTTCAAGTAATTCATTATAAGAAACATATTTGCTAAAGTTAGAAAGAAAAAATATATTAAAATTAATTGTACTTTTCCTAAATTTAGTGGGGGACGAAATCACGAACACATTTTTGGAAGATAAGTGTTGGTAGTGTTTATGTTTAGGCCTAAGTCAAATATTGACTACCTTACGTTATAACACTTGTCCTTTACTGAGCTTGATAGCTGCAGTCGCTTAAGTGCGGCCAGTATCCAGTATTCGGGAGATAGTAGGTTCAAACCTCACTATCGGCAGCCCTGAAGATGGTTTTCCGTGCTTTCCCATTTTCACACCAGGCGAATGCTGGGGCTGTACCTTAATTAAGACCACGGCCGCTTCCTTCCCACTCCTAGCTCTTTCCCGTCCCATCGCCGCCATAAGACCTATCGGCGTCGGAGCGACGTAAAGCAACTAGCAAACAAAAAAAAAAAAAAAAACTTGTCCGTATGTGGAGAATATTCTTTCTTTCTTATTCTGTTTACCCTCCAGGGTTGGTTTTTCCCTCGGACTTAGTGCGGGATCCCACCTCTACCGCCTCAAGGGTAGTGTCCTGGAGCTTCAGACTCTAAGTCGGGGGATGGAACTGGGGAGGATGACCAGTACCTCGCCCAGGCGGCCTCACCTGCTATGCTGAACAGGGGCTTTGGTGGGGGATGGGAAGATTGGAAGGGATAGACAAGGAAGAGGGAAGGAAGCGGCCGTGGCCTTAAGTTAGGTACCATCCCGGCATTTGCCTGGAGGAGAAGTGGGAAACCACGGAAAACCACTTCGAGGATGGCTGAGGGGGGAATCGAACCCACTTCTACTCACTTGACATCCCGAGGCTGAGTGGGCACCATTCCAGCCCTCGTACCAATTTTTAAATTTCGTGGCAAAGCCGGGAATCGAACCCGGGCCTCCGGGGGTGGAAGCTAATCACTCTAACCACTACACCACAGGGACGGCTCAAGTGGAGAATATATTGAGTAATATATATACAAATTTCTAGTTTTAGTCATAATATTCCTGAATTTCTACAAGTAAAAATCTGCTAAAGGGATGTAATATGAGTCCCCTGCCTTAATAATAATGTGCGTTAATGTTATAGGTGAGGAATGCTTTGACCAGCAGTCCAGATAAATTTACATGTTCCAAAAAACTATCTTGTTAACATGACGTTAAATATTTAACAAAATAAAAAGTTTTCTCTAGTGTTGCATTTCAAAGTATTCCAGGTATATACAGCGTGGCCGGCAACAACGTGAACAGGGTATATGAGGGTTAGAGAGTTTATCATACTGGTAAATAATTTGAAAAAAAGAAGAAAAACAATTCTCTATGTCGCACCGTTGTCATGTTATCAGCTGCTGAAGTTAGCCAATTAGGTCGCGGGCGAATTCAAGTGGGCTTTGCTAAGCTTGAGAGTCATACCAAGAAATCAGCATCAAACACAAACACACCGCCGGTTTCTGCCGTTGTCACCGTAGCGTACTTGCTATGGTGCGATCCTATCAGCTCGGAGGTCCGTGTTCAAATCTCCCATTGGTGAAGCTTTTTCTTCGATTGGTGCTCTCATGCCGTTCTTAAGCTACGTGCAGATTTAGCAACACAGCTTCGCAAAGCCCGCGAAGCGATCTGATTGGCTAACTTCAGCAGCTGATAAAATTACAACGGTGTGAGATATCGATTTTTTTTTCAAATTTATACCAGTGTGTTCAACACACTAACGCTCATGTACCCGGTTCACTTTCTTTCCGAGCACCCTGTATAGTGACGATTTTTGTATCACTACGTTGTCGTTGTACCCTCCTCCAAAATTTTCTATAACGTAAGAGCTCCATAGGTGTAGAGTAAATGGATGATGGCATGGCGCACATACTGCCGATTTACACTTCAATTCAACAAACTTTTATTCCTATTCCATTTACCATTCATTCCAACTATATTTGCCCAGTAACCATAATAAAGGGGCGTTATTTGATGTTGATATGTATTTAAGAAGTACCTACTTATCGAACATTATTATGTAGAGTGTTGAATGAAGTTTAGCAAGATGAATACCCACCCACTATACTTCATAAATGAAGGAACTGTACCTGAAAAATACCTGTTACGAAGCCCAACCTTAGGACATAATGTATGATTATCCACATTACTAGAATTAGACATGTGGTGAACAGATGTTACTCACCGATCTTATTGATAACAAACGAATAATGCTTATTTTACTTGGAAGGAATCGCAACCAGTTCATACAGAGTAGAAAGTGCCCCGCAAGGCATTTCCAATAACAACAATTAGTGGCGATCTCCTGTGGACCATACCTTACGGAGATGCATTACTCATAAATCACCAATCTCAATCTTGCATCTGTAAAATGATATTGCAACCACCGTTACACTTTCATAAACGGTTATGCTGAGGACAAAAAAAAGTGTAAGGAACGTAAGAATTCATAACGTACTGAACTCCTTTTACAGAACTTGAGAGATCTCTCACACATTACACCAGAAAATGGAGCATATAGTAATTTTTTCAGATGACTGCGCCATTGAATTTGATCGACTCAGACCATACTTCTCCCTGAAGGAGTATGGATCTTCAGTGTGTAGCGTAGACGAATATTCCACTCGGAAAGTCTTCGATTGAATCAGATCAATAGTTCATTATATGTAGATAGTAATGTGCATTTTGTCTTCTAATATGAGCTATAAAACTATCTTCCTTACATTCATCGGCCTGTTTCAATATGATCAGGGACTTTAACTATTTGAAAATGATTTAAGAATGAGCGATGCCAGTGATATCATTACTTATCTAGGCAGTCGTAGTAAGGAATGGTGTGAAAGTATGGCACTTAGCGTCAGATTAGAGTATATTTCGTTAGACGTGTCAGACTGATATGCAATTGAACCTAGAACATATCGAGAATGTACCTCAGTCTTCATTTTCTCAGTGCGTCTCTTCATTGTCACCAGTACTTTCTATCAGAGTTGAAGGTGGAACTGTTTAGGATCGAATCAGCCTGGAGGCTGATGACTCAACTACCTAACTTCGTAATGTAATGAAACACCAAAATGTTAGCAATGTAAAATTTCCATTTCTTCAGTTTCGGAGCATTATCAGAATGTATTTGGAAACGAAAATCCATTAGTACACCATTAGTTTTCAGATCTAATCTGTACCGTAGAGGATATTGAGATTACAGCCTCCAAAATAAATTCAGAGTAAGATCTTATACAGCAACCCATAAGTATTCAAAACATCCAGAACATTACTTATTCACAAGGGAGGGTTTGATGAAGATATATCCAACTGGAGATCTATTTCCATATTTTCAACATAATCAGACGTATTACTGAAAAAGCCATTGTTAGACGATTGTGAGTATTCTCAGAATTTTCAACACATCAGAGAGATTTAATCACATTTCCTGGTACCCATATGAATACCTCGATTATTAATGGCTGCATCCGTAGTTCAAAAACTGAAGGACAAAATTGCCATGTTATATTCTTTCATGTTTCAAAGGCTTATGACAACTCAAGTCATGAACATCTCTGAAGATGTCTTAATCGTACAAGCATGCCGAAAAACTTAAGAGACTTGGTTATTTACCTTTTAAGCAATAATATCCCAGTAGAATGTGGCATGAACAAAACAGCTAGAACAGAGTTTCGAAAGGTGTTTCTCAAGGACCTTCCATCTCCGCTGTGTTGTTTATTCTGGATATTGATGATACCATCAAAGTACTGACACAGGAAAAAGTTACCGACGTATTTGGATACCAACTGACGTCCGAAATTAACAACGTCGCAGCTTTGGCTTTTTCTGATACTATTATTTGGGTAGCAACGAACGAAACTTCTGCTCAGTCACTCCTGAATATCGCTGTGAATAGTATATTTGGCATCGGACTTTATATTAATCCTTCGAAATGTAAAGTGATGAAATTTAAAGAAGGGCATCTTTTGATTTTTTGATATTTGCTTTACGTCGCGCCGACACAGATAGGTCTTATGGCGACAATGGGACAGGAAAGGGCTAGGAGTGGGAAGGAAACGGCCGTGGCCTTAATTAAGGTACAGCCCCAGCATTTGCCTGGTGTGAAAATGGGAAACCACGGAAAACCATTTTCAGGGCTGCCGACAGTGGGGTTCGAACCTACTATCTCCCGAATGTTGGATACTGGCCGCAATTAAGCGACTGCAGCTATCGAGCTCGGTAAGGGCATCTTTTCCAAGGTACAATAATTACTCTAGGATCAAGTATTTTGAAAGGTGTACATCCTGGGGAAGCAATTAAATACCTTGGTGTAACTTTCGAAGATGAAATTGTTTTCGACCAGATTAAAATTATTTATTTTATTTAGCGTATGGCTAGAGATACAGCGTCTATTGTTGTAAGATATACACTATATACGTATGTCAAAATTGTTTATATAGTCTATAGCCTATGGAGTCGCAAAAGCAATGTCACTAGCACTGCCATTGTATTTTCTAGTCCTGCATTATTTGATGATGTGCTTCACTGTCTGTTGTGTAGCGCCACAGTTACACTGAGTCGTTGGGATTCTGTTCCACTTGTAGTGGAAGGCTACACAGTTCCCGTGGTATGTTCGGATCCTGTTCAGTGTGGACCATAGTCTACGAGCGAGGTTAAAACCAGGTGGCGGCGTCTTTTTCACAGAAGGCATTGACGGGCAGTATTTGTCGTTGAGTCTCTTCTGCCATTCAGCGGAAGTTTGGTAGTTGCTGTTCCACAAGTCATGGCATCTCTAGTTGGTGGTTTTCTCGAACATAGACGATTAATATTCGCATCGCAAACAAAAATTATTACTACTCTAGAAAAGGATCTCAATTTTCCAACAGTTTCCTGTTTGCAGAAACCAGACTAAAAATTAAATGTAATTAACCCGTATATATGGCCAATCTATCTAGAGTACTCCCTTAAGTAAAATTCCATCACATTTTCTGGCAGATACTAATAAACTTTTGCGGTCAGCTGTGAAGGATATAATTGGGTTACCACATGACTGTCCCAATGAGGTGATACATGCACCCAGGAATGTTCGAGGACTGGGTTTTATTAAGGCCGAGTAGGAATCTCATATACAGAAGTTCAACATAGCTCAAAGGCGTAACCCTTCGACAATTTGCAGAGATCTCCAGACAGAAAGTAAAACATACTGCGATATCTCGGCATTCCAATCAATAAGGATAAGATGTCAAAGTCCGGGCGTTGGATACGAAATGTGATGAGGAAACGATCTTATGAAGCGTAGTGAAAAATCCCTCATAAAGGCAAAGGAGTTGAAGTTTATTGGCAACATCCTACGATCAATTCGTGGGTGAAGAGTAGGTAAGGCTTATCCTGTTCCCAATAGGATAATTCCATCAAGATGTCGTGGAACATCTGAGTGGCGAGAGCGGTATCTAGAAGGAACCAAAAAACAACATTGTGCAGACACCCAGGATGTAAAGAACCTGAGACGCTGGGCCATGTGCTGGGGAAGTATTCTAAAGGCGAACTGTTGAGAAACTCACGTCTTCAATTGCCACATCACTACGTAAATGACACTGGGAAGTTTGTGACGAGGTGCTCTGTGTTTCAGAGAATGGCAGTAAACGTCGAGCAGATATAATCTATATTAACAGGAAAGGAAGACGACGACTGGTGTTAGATCCAAAGGTGTAATAGAACAGGACAACCAGCAATCAGTTCGATTTGACCAGGAGAAGAAGGCTACCTACCAATCATGCATTCCTCACTTCAAAGGCATGGGTGGTAAAGGGCCTTCCCTTCGGAGCTCGGGGAACATCTTTCAAGCACGTTTTAGCCATTGTGAACGAACTCGGCATTACTGAAAATGAGATAGGTGACATCTGTAGCAATATTTGAAAGATTCACGCCGGGCTGAGTGGCTCAGACCGTTGAGGCGCTGGCCTTCTGACCCCAACTTTGCAGGTTCGACCCGGGGGTATTTAAGGTGCTCATATACGTCAGCCTCGTATCGGTTAATTTACTGGCACGTAAAAGAACTCCTGCGGGACTAAATTCCGGCACCTCAGAGTCTCCGAAAACCGTAAAAGTAGTTAGTGGGACGTAAAGCAAATAACATTATTGAAAGATTCACTAAATATTTTGCATTGCTACTTGTACGGCACCTTTTAAAACATTTTGTCATCGATGTTCTGGCTGACTGCCATTCAACGTCCACCCAAAACTACCGGACATAAATACAATTTTGGGAATACATTTCTACTACAGTGAAGGCAACCACTAAGGAAGGGTTACAAAAACTTACGTCTCTAAGGGGATGAAACGGGGTGAAGCCCTGAAAACCTATTAATTAGTCCAAAACCGTTCCTCGGATGAAGTTGAAATTTCATTCTCTTATTATGCCTTTATGTACAAGATATTAAGTAATATATTAGAAAAGAAATACGGTCCTTTAGAGTTAATACCATAAAACAAAAATATTAATTTCTCTGGAACCGTTCTACATACGAGATTGAAATTTGACATAATGGTTTATCCTACATGTCTTAGATTTCAAATAAATAGTGGTAAAATAAAACGCCCCTAAGGGGTTTTAACTAGGAGGGGAAGCCTGACGACATAAATATTCACTTCTTTCAAACCATTTGTCATACGAATTTGAAATTGCTCATTATGGTTGCTCCTATATATATATATACCTTACATTTTAAATCCCTTAAAACAGTACGCCGTTAAGGGATTTTGACTTGGGGTGGAGCCTGAAAATATAAATAATTATTTCTGTGAAACCGTTTGATATACGAGGTTGAAATTTCACATGATGGTTACTCCTCAATATTTTTGATTTTAAGTAAGAAGTAGCCTTGAAACTACATACCGTTAAGGGGTTCTTCCCGTGGGGTGAGGCCTGATGACAAAAATATTAATTTCTCTGACATATGAGGTTGAAAATTCACGAGATGTCTAGTCCTCAATGTCTTAGATTTTAAATAGTAAGTGGTCTTACAAAGTGCACATCTAAGGGGTTTTGATTAGTGGGGTAAGTTCTGAAAACATACCCATATCTCTGAAACCGTTTTAAATACAAGGTTTAAATTTCACGTGATGGTTTTTAACTCTATGTCTTAGATTTTAAGGAAGATGTGGTCTTTTAACACAACACCGCTAGATGATTTTCCTTGGGGCGTGTCTTGACGACAAAATTATTCATTTCTATTAAACCGTTTCATTAAGAATTTATATATATATATTTTAAATTTTAAATAAGATGTTTTCTTAAAACAATACACCCCTAAGGGGTTTCGACTGGGGGTGAGGGCTTATGGCAAAAATATTAAGTTCACTACAACCGCTACACACATGAAATTGCACATGATGGTTGCTTCTCTACGTCTTAGATTTTAAATAATCAGTGGTTCTTAAACAATACACCCCTAGGGGTTTTATCTACGGAAGGGTGTCGAGGGGGGGGGGAGAATTGGGTGAGTTCTGGTGATAATAAACATATTCATATCTTTGAAACCATTTTTTTTTTTTTTTTTTTTGCGAGTTGCTTTACGTCGCTCCGACACAGATAGGTGTTATGGCGACGATAGGACAGGAGAGGGTTAGGAGTGGGAAGGAAGCGGCCGTGGCCTTAATTAAGGTACATCCCCAGCATTTGCCTGGTGTGAAAATGGGAAACCACGGAAAATCATTTTCAGGGCTGCCGACAGTGGGGTTCGAACCTACTATCTCCCGAATACTGGATACTGGCCGCACTTAAGCGACTGCAGCTATTGAGCTCGGTAAGCTAAAATTTCACATGAAGGTTGATCCTATATGTCTTGATTTTAAATCAGATATGGTCTTCAGACAATGCATAATAAAAATATTCATTTCTCTGAAAGCGTTTTAAAGTTCGAAAACAAAATTCCAAATGGCGGATTACATTGTATATCCTTCGTGTTCAATATGAAATATTTTGAAACCTTCCACCCCTAAGGGTGGGGTAGCTCCCGAAGCGAAATTATTCAGCCTTCCAAAACTGTTTGACGTACGGAATTGTAATTTTACAAGAAGGTTGTTCTTAGATGTCGAGTATCATATATTTCAAAATATTTCTCCCGATGGGATTTAGACGGGGTTGTATTTGAAGTAAAAACACCTGTTCAGGTACGAAATTAACGTTTTACATCAAAGTTGGTCTTGCATGTCCTAAATGTTAATGAGAAACAAGTTTAAAGCATTCTAACCCTAAAAACAAAACATTCATTCCCCCATTAATGTTTGACGTACAGAGTCAAATTTTCACATGTTGGTCGCTTCTACGTCCTATATGTTAGGTACGATAAGGTTGTAAAACATTGCAATTCTGTCAAGGTTCAAATGAGTGTTAGGACCGAAAATAAATAATCATTCCTCCAAAACCGATTGACGTACGAACTGAGGGTGTATTTGCAGGCTCTACAGACAGCGGACTCCCCAAAATTTGAAACTATAAAAGAAAACTTTAATTTCAGAACAGTAGGAAAGCACGGGTATCCTGCTAGTTAGATTATAAATAGGGAATGTAATATTAAGTATTAACATGTATTTGTGCCAGTTCCTTCTGGACCCTTGTGGTCATTCAGGATGCCGGGCAGATGTTCCTTTCTTGGCGATATGTATATAGCTGACGTTGGAAACTTTGCGCTAATATCCAAATATACGAAGTTCAAATGAAGAAAATTTTACTCTATAATTCTATCTTCCTGAAAGATACACTCTCCTTATTGTCAATTTTGAATAGAGGTACACTAATATCGGATATTTCTGCTGATTTTTTGATTCTTTCAATCAGTCTAATCAACTTTTAAATTCCTACTGTTAAGACGTTTGTCTCATTGGCTGAATGGTCAGCGTTAAGTCCCGGGTTCGATTCCAGGCCGGGTCGGGGATTTTAATCGCGTCTGATTAATTCTTCTGGCCCGGGGACTGTGTCTTTGTGTTTGTCCCAACACTTTCCTCTTCATACTCAGACAACACACTACACTACCAACCACCACAGAAACACGCAATAGTACTTACATCCCTCCATATAGGGTTGGCGTCGGGAAGGGCATCTGGCCGTAAAAATATGACCAAGCCCAGATGTGTAACACAGTTCAACCCGCGATCGCATAGATGTTGGGAAAAGCGGAGGAATAATAAGAAGAGAAGACTGTTAGGACGTTTGTGAAACGATTCACATGTATTTGTGGTTTCAAGACTACTTCATAGTTCGTCATATACTTTTAACAGAACGTAAATTAACTTTGCTCAGACAAACTACCGGTAACTTGGCGTCTGTGAAAATCGTATAAGTAGTTGGTGGGATAAAATCAATAACATTATTATTACTACTTCTTTTGAGGTTCCATTCTTAAGTAGAGTAATGCTGAGAATGTAATTGTAATATATGGTAGAGCACACTCAATCGTGATAAACGTTTCCTAGTTCGGATATTGGATTGTTCCCTCTGTGGATAAGGGAATAAATACATCCACGGTATATCTTGCCTGTCTCGGAGGTGAGCAGAATGGGCGTTCACGGATCTGTCAACAAGGGCGGCCAGTATCCAGTATTCGGGAGATAGTAGGTTTGAACCCCACTGTCGGCAGCCCTGAAAATGGTTTTCTGTGTGGTTTCCCATTTTCACACCAGCCAAATAGTACTTACATCCCTCCATATAGGGTTGGCGTCTGTTGCTTAATTAAGGCCACGGCCGCTTCCTTCCCACTCCTAGCCCTTTCCTGTCCCATCGTCGCCATAAAACCTATCTGTGTCGGTGCGACGTAAAGCAACTAGCAAAAAAAATATAAATGACCCCGACGATACTGTCTTTGTGACACCTAAATATTATTTCATTGTCACTCCTTTCTTTCTTCAAAGAATCAGAGCTCGTCATTTTCCTTTACTACTAGAGTTAAAAGAAGATATTTGCCTAGTTGTTTCCCCTTAAAACAATCATTAATCACGACTCTGTTACATTATGTATGTGAGCATATGAATTGGTCCAAAATATTTCTGAAATCACAGATCCACAGCTGACATCTAGAGTGGAATTTGCCAGGAGGATTTGCTCGGACGGTAGAGCCCTGGTCTTCCGATCCCAACTTGGCAGGTTCGATCCGTGTCCGTAGATTTACTGGCACGTAAAATAACTCGTCCAGGACAAAATCCCGGCACCTCATTGATTCCGAAAACCAAGAGATGTTGTTAGTAGGACGTAAAACAAATTATTACAATTATTAGAGTGGAATTTGCCTGTGGGCTTCCCAAACTGATTGTTCTGGGTTCATAAAATTGTGCATCCACTAAAAATAGTGACGTGTGGCCTCCGAAGAGGCCTGGTGCAAGTCTTTGGAGTTCACGCCATATAGGCGACCTGCGCGTCTATGAGGATGGGGGCCTGAATTCCAATGATGAAGACCGAGCCCCCGTGCCATCGGAATTAAACAATGAAGGATAAAATCTCCGACTCGGCTGGAAATCGAGCCCGGGACCCTCTGGACCAAAGACCAACTCGCTAAGCGTTTAGCCACGTGGCCGGACGTGCGTCCACTGATATGGGGTGAAGCACTTACATAGTCCGAGCTCTTCCCTTTTATGTTTTTTATGCGATCTCTCTTGATCAATCCCAGTTTTCCTTTGACTTCGGTATTAGGATATCAAAAGTCCTATTTGTCTTTCCTTATCTTGCAAATTGTAGTTCTTTAATTGAATGTGTTATCGTCCATTTAGAGTGGTCAGAAGACATTTTAGGGATTTTGTTGAATTAATGAGTGAATTAATTAATTCTCTGCATGTTCCACGGGTCTCCACACACTATACTTCAACATCAAAGACCTGGAAAATATTCTCGCATAACTCCTTGTGTCAACAGTCCTTTCGGACTCGGTTAACGTACCAGGTCGGAGAATGGTGAATTAGGGTTAAATTCCTGAACACAAAAACATTTCCAATACATATATATATCTTATAAGCCTATTCTTTTTCGTTTCTTTCTGTTATCTGTAGGGTTGCAATTCGGAAACACCAAGGTACTCTGTGCCTGTTGTAAGTGATCACTGTGGTGGGGAAAGGTACTGTAAAGCTGCAATAAACACTTAACTCTGAGTGAAATAGAAAATCTATACTAGCAGTGGTTCAGCGACTTCCGAGTTGGTTCCACTGTATGAGAAGATATATATATTATCTTTCTTTTCTAACAATCTAACCCTTACTTTGTTTCCACCGAGCTCGATAGCTGCAGTCGCTAAGTGCGGGTAGTATCCAGTATTCGGAAGATAGTGGGTTCAACCCCACTGTCGGCAGCCCTGAAGATGGTTTTCTGTGCCCATTTTCACACTAGGCAAATGCTGGGGCTGTACCTTAATTAAGGTCACGGCCGTTTCCTTCCCACTCCTAGCACTTTCCTGTCCCGTCGTCGCCATAAGAACTATCAGTGTCGGTGCGACGTAAAACAACTTGTAAGAAAAGGCTTTGTTTCCAAATCTACGTTCACATTAAGTACATTTTAGTGAATTTTAGTGGCGTGTAGTTAATTCAACTGACTCGAGGACTGGATGTTTGTATTTGCCCTACTGCGTATATTTTCATTACCGATCACAGACATATGTACGAGTAATATTTGAATGCATTTCTCCATGTAGGGTTGGCGTCAGGAAGGGCATCTGTCCATAGAGGTAAATCAAGTCCATAATACAGTATGTACGATACGTAATAATACCTATAACCACACCACTGTGTGGGAAAAGAAGGAGAGGGAAAAGGCTGGACACTTCCTTATGTTAATCGACAGCTGCGCAGGTCATACCACAGCAAAAAAGACAGTCACCTCCGTACAGGCCATGGAGGCCCTTGGAGGAGTGGAAGGTAAAGGCTTCCACCATTGTATAACCGCGGCACGTGATGGGGTAGAGTGGTTAGCTCTACGCCCGGCCGCCTTTGCCCCCAGGAATTAACCTGATACTCATTTTCGGTGTAGGCTGAGTGAACCTCAGGGCCATATGCACCTCCGGAAGTGGAAATCTCGTTTCTTAAATTTTTCGACTTCCTGGCGGCGATTCGAACCCACGTCCTTCCGAGCTAACCGAGCACGCCTTTACCGCCTCGACCAGGCAGCCCCTTTCATACTACAGCAGGACCGCGATAATCCGGCACTCGATAGTCCGCCATGCATCAGAGATAGATTGTACCCTATTTTGAGGGGTTTAACACTTGGCACGTTTGGCAGTACTGTCTGACGTGCTCGGGGGTGTCGGCACATTTGTGGTCGCCACAATATCACGAACATTTGTGGTCACTGAGATATACTTGTGGCCATTCGCAGAAATTCCCTAGCACTCACAGGAGATTTGTGGTCAGTGCGGTAGGGGGTGGGCCTTGTTATTAATCTCGTGCTAATATCACTACGATTCTTCGTTCACGCAGACCACCAGTTACAGTACTTCCGTTTGTATCAGTGTGGTGTGCATTTCCTTCACCGTTATTTAATGAATTAATTGTATTGTATCAAAGATTAGCTCAAACAGACTACAGCACAATAAAAAGTTCGTACGTACAGAGAATATGTTGTCTAAACCGAATATCTCATGGGCTGAGTCTTCGTAGGCCTTAAATTTATTCGCGAAATTCGCAGAAAGGGGCCAACAATACGACGTTCCTGAAGTTATCAATCTTCACGTGTACAAAATACTTTTTGTCCAAAAATAGCTCCATTCAAGGAACAATTATACATTCCTACAACGTTTCAGAGGGATCAGAAGAAAATTCAACCTCTCACATCAGTGGTGGATACCAGTTCGACATGTTCCATGCCCTCGACATCAAATTCTTGGTATCGACAATATTTTATTTCATTATTTCATTATAATTTCATTATAATTAACTTGTTCTTGGTTTTTCAAAGTCATGATCTTTTTTATTCCATAATAGGCTTAAAATTATTTATATTGAATGTTGCTAAAACTTTGAGCTTAAAATGACTTAACTTCGCAGTAGAGTATTTGATTTGTAATTGTTTTCCTTTTACAGTACAGTACTACACATACAGTATGTAATAGTTTAATACTGCCATATCTTCTGTTGTGATTAATGGATAGCAATTATTCGTTTTTGTACGTTAAAACTATATTTTTCATCTGTATCCACCTGTTTAAATCCAGCATTGACAGATCCCCGAACATGCCGGATTATCGCGGTCCTACTGTGTATTGAGTGGGGAGTGGCATGGCCAGTACTTTGAAACGTTAAACTGAATATTTTATACAAAGAAGCTGTTTAGTTGAGTTCCCAATCCACCAACCAATATAAAATGTTTACTAGGGAGGAGAATCGGCCTATGATTACCGGGATAACAGACAGAAAATATAACGGACACGTCGCGATGATTGAAGAGGATATCTGAACGGGTAATTGAACACAAGAATTCAATCTGGTACATACAATGGAAATGCACAAGCCATACAATCCTTTTGAACATCCCCTGTTCATTTCCAGCACGATTTATCTTATGAAAGTCTTTTCAGCTTATGGATTTTTCTTCGAATCCCGCATATCGTAAAATGCGGGTAATTTTAATTTAGTGCTTCATTGACAAATACGAGTGTAATTATTATTTTCGTGACTAATTGCTTGTGTTACGTATAATTGATGCGGGTTTAATGTATCCCGTGATCTAGAAATATAAAGTAAAAAAGCTAATCTTTTCTGGACACTTCAGTATAATAAAAATGGAAATACCGTAGTATCATAATTAACCCATTAGAAGAAGTCACACTGGTATGACCATTCATCCTTATAACGAATAATCCTTGAGCAATGCCTGCTGTCTAGAAATGTTGACTATGTTACAGAATTCTTTAGATGTTAAGATGTTATCGGATTTTATATTATATCAATTTAGTTGGGAATATATGGGCAGATTTCACAAACTGTCTAAAGAACTCGCTTCTGAAAAGAAAGCTGCTCATGAATACTTTATGATGCGCAAATTGGTGGAAACAAACATAAAAGGGTGATTCTATGGATCCGAGAATTTTTGATAGACCACATGTAAAGAGTAAAAGTGGGAAGTAAGTACTTCGACGAAGTTTCTAGAACGTCGGGAGTAGTATAAGGTAATGTTATTGTGCCACTTCTATTTACGGTGTTTATCAATTATAAACGAAATTCGAAGTGACTGCAAATTGTTTTCGGATGATTGTAGGATGCAGAAAAATACGAAATACTGGTGTTCATAGATTATTACAATCCGATCTAAACACACTGCCCAAGCGAAAACTCGATAACAAAATTAAAATCAATTCACGAAAATGCAGTCTCATAAGAATGGAAAAGAAACAGTCAAGAGGACTTTCAACACTCAGTTGGATCGCACGTTCTTGTATGAAACGACTCATACAAATGCCTATGAATCCAAGTAAAAATTGATCTAAAGTGGGATACTCATGTAGAAAGTTTAATTTCTAAAGCTTATACGTCCTTACAGTTCGTGATGAGTGTGCTAAAGGGAAGCAGTTCCCAGGCGAAGGCGCTGAGCTATTTGTCACTGTCAGGCCAGTCCTGCAATATGTAGCAGCCTTATCGGACCCGTATCGATGAACTAGAGATCAAAATCAAATCAAAATATCTTTATTTGCAAATGAGGTGTCTACCTCGGTGGCAAATGGTACACCAAAATACGTTATTGTCAAGCAGTAAAATTTAAATTAACAAGAGAAGAAGGCATTTTTCCTAGAATTCAATATTATACAATTTACGCTAACAATTTTTTCTAGTAAATATACACCTCATCCTTAATACATTTATATTGTTTACAAAATTCTACTTATAATATCTCTTGTACTTACAAACACAGTCAACTCATATACAGTGTGTGAAATTAATTCTAGTAATACTATACAACTGGTATAAGATTAAAATTAACATTACCGAGCTCGATAGCTGCAGTCGCTTAATTGCGGCCAGTATACAGTATTCGGGAGATCGTTGGTTCGAACCCCACTGTCGGCAGCCCTGAAGATGGTTTTCCATGGTCTCCCATTTTCACACCAGGCAAATGCTGGGGCTGTACCTTAATTAAGGCCACGGCCGCTTCCTTCCCACTCCTAGCCCTGCCCTCTCCCATCGTCGCCATAAATTCTACTTATAATATCTCTTGTACTTACAAACATAGTCAACGCATATACAGTGTGTGAAATTAATTCTAGTAATACTATACAACTGGTATAAGATTAAAATTAACGTTACCGAGCTCGATAGCTGCAGTCGCTTAATTTCGGCCAGTATCCAGTATTCGGGAGATCGTTGGTTCGAACCCCACTGTCGGCAGCCCTGAAGATGGTTTTCCGTGGTTTCCCAATTTCACACCAGGCAAATGCTGGGGTTGTACCTTAATTAAGGCCACGGCCGCTTCCTTCCCACTCCTAGCCCTGCCCTCTCCCATCGTCGCCATAAGACCTATCTGCGTCGGTGCGACGTAAAGCAAATAACAAAAAAAATTAACATAGCATTTATTTATTTATTTTTTACCCATTTTGGAACCTAAGTAGCAGTGCAGTGAAAGGCTGCAAGGTTCGTTCTTAATTGTTTCAATACCAGAAGTAGTGTGGCAAGTATGATCGTAAAACTCTAGTGGGAGACGCTGCGGGCTAGAATGAAAAGAGCACGGCTTTGTGCCATGAACAATGACTAAACAAATTAGCCAGCTTGGAGAGAGTTGAACAGTCGACTAGAAAACCCTTTACATAAGCAGGACCGATTACTTGCATAAAGTATATCGCAGAAAACTGTGGTACATACTCGTTTTTAAATCGAGGAATTTATAACTGGAATGCATTACCTTCAGTGTTTCTTCATAAATATACGATGCTTCAAGAGTGATTCCAGTATCTTGTAAAGTTCATGTGATGGTGTCCTGTTTTAAATGTTAATCTCAATCTATTGTTAATCGTAGTGTTAAGGCACTGGACATATTTGTTACTTGTGAATTTGTATGTGATGGTGTTGCATTTAAAATGTTAAGCTAGAAATAAGTAGCCGAAATCGTAAATCGTAGTCTATTGTTGAGGCGTTTGAAATATTTAAGTTACGTGCTGTGTCTACGATGTAATTATGTTGCGCTATACGTAAGGGAATATTTGATGATTTTTACAGAAACTCGTATTAAATTATTTGCTATTGCTTTTAAGGGCCTGCCTGGCCAAGGCGGTAAAGGCATGCTCGGTTTACCCGGAAGGACGTGGGTTTGAATCCCCGTCAGGAAGTCGTAAAATTTAAGAAATGAGTTTTCCACTTCCGGAGGTGCACATGGCCCTGAGGTTCACTCAGCCTACACCAAAAATGAGTACCAGGGTAATTCCTGGGAGCAAAGGCGGCCGGGCGTAGAGCTAACCACTCTCCCCCATCAAGTGCCGAAGTTACGAATAGTGGAAGCCTTTACCTTCCATCACTCCCAGGGCCTTCATGGCCTGTACGGAGATGACTTTGCTATTGTTTTTTATTATTAGTCTTATTCGTATGTCACTTTTAACTGTCAAATCTTATTTTTTGTTTCTTGTTTCAACACAGCACTTTTGCTATCGTGAAATTTCTTGTTTCGATATAATTTATTGAAATACGGTATTTAGTTTTCATAGAAAAGTTTGTTGTACTTTTGTTGTTCTTTTGTGTAATTCATGTTTTTATTTTTTTCGTTGTCACACTATTTTTTGCTATTTGCTCTACGTCGCACCCACACAGATAGGTCTTATGGCGACGATGGGATGGGAAAGGCCTAGGAAGTGGAAGGAAGCGGCCGTGGCCTTAATTAAGGTACAGCCCCGGCATTTGCCTGGTGTGAAAATGGGAAACCACGGAAAACCATCTTATGGGCTGCCGACAGTGGGGCTCGAACCCACGATCTCCCGATTACTGGATACTGGCCGTACTTAAGCGACTGCAGCTATCGACCTCGGTTGTCACACTATTATAAGTAAGTATTGTCACCGGCATATCTCCCAATTGTAGTGTATTTAATAATAATATATGTCCTTACCGAGCAATTTTGCCACGTGGTAAGTGTCGCATAGTCGTGAGTTTGCAATCGGTAGATGGTGGGTTCTAATCCCTGAAGACGTTTTTCCGTGGTTTCTCATTTTCACACCAGGCAAATGCCGGGGTTGTACCTTAATTAAGGCCGCGTCCACTTCCTTCCCAAATCTACTCCTTTCCCATCCTTGCGTTGCCGAAAAACTTCGTTGTAGCCTATTAGTGCGACGTTAAACCACTAGAAAAAAATTCTTGCGTGAGCGAAATTGCTTTTAGACGTTAAAGCATTCAATTTATAGAAGTCGCAATGGTTCCCTTTGACTTATGTTAAATTATCTCTGTTAAATTCATATTTTATATATTACTATATACATGTAACTTAATGATATCACTGTTATTTCCTTACTTTTCATTTTGGTACTTCATAATTATTCTTATTTAACTACCAGTGTGCTATACCTACTGATATGATGCAGATCAAGTTTATTACTTCAATTTACCTGTCCCAGCCAAATTCTTAATTCGATTGAGATATGAACCATGTTTGTAATGGCATTCGTTATGCAGTCAGTCCCTGTGATGAATAATGTGAAAGGGTTGTTCATGGGGCCGGGTAGTTTATGCAGTTCGGTAGACTTTGCAGGCTGATACGCAACAGTGCTACCAGGCTCAGCGCGGAAAGCAATGGGAAATGATCACTCTTCGTTTCCCTGGTACACCCATTCAGTGACGCCTAAGCGACCTATGACAGCAGAGTATATATTGCAATAATGGTTATGCTTAGTACTGTACCGGGACTGACGTACATCAAGCATTTCTTAAATAAAATACGCTACAAGAATTTATAAAGGATTAGCGAGTGTATTTTCAGCGCTAATACTAACGAAGTCTAGCAGGAGCAAGTAGTCAACCCGCACAACGCTACTTTCGTCATCACATAGCCAGCGCGGTGTTAAGGACAGGTTGCGTCATGCGATCTGGAAACGTCCATTCAAGAAAACTTTCTATATCCTAAACCAATTGAGGTATCGATTCGGAAATAACGGCATCTTATAGTGCACATTTCAACGTCTCCTCATGTTAATTTCTCCAAAATCGCTCCAGGGATTACGGAGATATTCAAGATTTTATCAAACATTACGTCAGAGCTAGATCTATCTTGGTCCCGACACAGGACGAGCTCGACAGCCGTAGTGGAAGGACGTGTTCCTCTCACTCGCTTTCTCTCCCCTCGCCAGGCGATCTGTACTTTCGCAGTACTAGTCATGCAGCTGTACTTGTTAGTACATTTCCGAAAGAGCATTGTCTACTGTATACTTTTAAGTACGCAGTACGAGCTTGTCGGGAAGCACTTCTTAGTGCCATTTCTCTTTCAGGTTTTTATTTCAGGATGCAACAGGAATGATGGAACTGCGAGACGACATACGTAAAAAACTACCGTCTCTCAGTCTAATGATTCAACTGTAACACTTCTGTATCGACTCGAATGTCAATCATCCACACATTCTAAGAACATTGCAGTATTTGCAACAAATTGAGATGGTCCATAAAGGCCCTATTTAAACATCGTTATTCAACTTCGTATTTTTATTTTTATTAAACTGAACCATATCACCATATGCCATTGATTTTCGATTTATCTCTAGTCAACAAGTATTGACGGTCACATGACCGTATTTCACTATTATTTTAAGCTACATTTTTATTAAATACGACCATCATTGTCATTTTCGTTGTAACCGCTGGTCGGCCAACATAATTTTTAGCTATCCTATCACTCGTTTATGACAAACTGTTGCTTTGTTATTTCTTTTTAATTATAATAGAAACCTTCTAATGTCATATCACCATTACTTCCACCAATTGTAATTTTACTGACTCATTGTAATATCTTTATAACCAACTTAACTTTAATTCTTTTACTATATGCTAATTGTAATTTTAGTCTCTCCAAGGTTTTTTTAATTTTATTTCATGTATATATAAATCAGATGCCTGTTTCTATTTTTAAGTTAAGATAATGGCTGATGATGCCTGAATTCAAGGGGAAACATGTACCATTTTAGTTAATATGCCAAAGTAAACCAACTAAAGTATGACATTTTTTATTTGATTAGGTGGTAAATTCAATAAATTAACTTATTGATATTATTCCATTCAAGTATCATCAATACGGATCAAGAATGATATTTATCACATGTAATAAGACCTACCAGAGAACTTCAAGGAAGCAGTGGGGGAGATTATTCACTGGGTCGACCACAGGACCGTCCCACAGAACATGGCCCTCCCTGCTCTACTGGTGCGGTACCGACAGTGAAGCGACCCCTACAGGGACGCATAACTCATCATCGACCTCCTCACCAGATTGAAGGGGGCTGCAGGGAAGGACCTCTCTACTAACGACATCATGGACATCCTGAACTGGGCGATAATCATTCGTCCCATGGACCCAGGCCAGATCAGCCGCTACGAGAGGAGCTTTTCTGCTTACTTTCAGGTCACCCGACTACCAGGATTGAGAAGCTGCCCTACCAGCATCGGCAGCCAGGAGACAGCCACCCAGACGTCACAGAGGACGTCTACGGTCGGGACGCAGACAGCTAGGAGGCAGAGGCACAAGCAGGTGGGAACGGAGCCACATTTCTTGGCTCCTCTGGAGGACGACGGCGGCGCTCCCGAGCGCTGCGACGGTGCGACCCAGGTTGATTTACTGTACTTCACGAAGTACACGCAGACCAACAAGGTCGCCAACCAGGAACGTACACCATCTGCCCGGGCCACCCAGGGAAGGCCCACCACCCGGGCGCAGACCAGGAAGGCGACCAGGACGGTGGAATGCGGCACGGGCGCGGACGCCCTCGGGCGCTCAGAGGCTGCTACCCAGACTCGGCCTGCTGGCCACTCGTTCACGATGCAGACATCAATATGCGTCCTACAGGACAGGGATCGCACAGAGATGTCACCACCCGGTATCCTGAGGTCACCAGGTCGGGAGGATGGCTACCAGGGCGAAGCCTCTTCCCCTGCCGAAAAGAGACCCCCGGGAAGGAGACACCGCCCCAGGACTAGGAGGAAGAAGAAGAAGACGACGGCCCACCAGCAGAGGGCCCCCCAGCCGCAACCCAGGACTGCTCCCAGGATAGCAGTCGACCGAGGAGCCAATCAGGAGAGGGCCTCAGCGGATAGTGGCAATCAGGTGCGATTGAAACGTTCCCCTCAACCGCTCTTGCAGTGTTTCCGCTGTCTGAGGTGAGCCCATCGTCAGGTCAGCTGTGGGCTCCAAGTAAGGTGCAACCGCTGTGGTGGTGACCATCATTACACGGCCTGTGCTACACTTATGGAGGCGCCGGTGTGCGCCAACTGCGCGGGGGGCCACCCGGCCTCCCATCACGGTTCCCCTGTATACCAGGCCATTGTGCGGGCAGAGAAGAAGGAAGCCCGGCGTCATGACCCACCCACTTCCAGGAGGCCCCCGCCTTGGCGGGCTTGGCCTCATTCTCCAGGATCGGAGACTGGGTACGATGGACCCCAAGGTGGTGGCGCTGTTCGGCGGGCCCTAATGGTACTCGACGCATGGCTCCGCAACCGGCAAGACCCGCAGTAGCCACAGCAGTGCCCAGAAGGACTGATCCCCTGAATAACTGGACTGGCGTGGAATAGGCTTATGACTTGAGCATGATACCTATTCCCAACTAACGCAATCCTTGCATGTGCTATCTACAAAATGTCAGGTTTTACATGTAAGCATCTTTGTATTTCTGCCTATGTGGTTTTCTCCTGACCTTTACTACCCGATTACACCGCTATTGATACCCTGCACCACATCTGGCCTGGTAACATGCTGAGCATGGGGACAGCCAGATACTCCTGCAGTATCACACTTCCACTCCTCCCTGCTATCTTTCTCTTCTTAGAACTAATAGAATGTCGGAGGCCATGTAGATTGAGCCGATGGTCTAAGGTCCCGACACGGCAGTTCACACCAGCAACACGACGATGAAGGAGGTCAGATGTCCACGTCAATTTACGTTGTAAAAAATAAGTTGTTTATGTGCATTTCAGTTTATATATTTTGACAGGTTACAGTGAGGAGTTAGGCCTACAATCTCAAATATTTTTATAATATACGTAATGAATTACAATGCCTTTGCTGGGGAGATGTAGTGTTTACAGAGTGCACTATGTCTTCTGGTATGGGCTATATCAAATTTGTTACTTTCATTGACCTGTCTCAGTCTCATCCTTGGCTTTGACAATATGAAAGTGACTGAGGTATGAGTGATGCTAGTAATACCTTATGCAGCCAGTCCCTGTTATGAATTGTATGAAACTATCGCTCATAGGGTCGGTTGGTGCATGTATTTCAGTGGGCTTGGCAGACTGATATGTAATAGCAACTGCTGGCTCAGTTAGGAAAGCAACGGGAAACTACCTCACTCCTCATTTCCCTAGTACGCCTCTTCAGTGACGCCTAGGCTATTTATGACAGCTGTTGGCGGAGCTGCAGAGGATCAAACCAGCCATCGGGCTGAATACCCAACATACATACAATGAATTACAATTTTCACTATTATATTTTAAGATGTGCTTTAGAAACAGTTCTAATATAATGCGGAGTTAAGGTGGATAAGCTGTGCTTTTCATTGTTTGGATTTAAATTATCTGATAAAACTCACCAACAATCCAGTCATGAATACCGGGAATAAAATCAGTGAGGTTATTATTATTAATTTTTTTGAAGGCACACTGTACATCTATATGGTAGATATATTTACATTGTTGTTATACTTTTGGATAGTAAACATTGATGTCCCCGTTCGTGATGAAACTCCCTCTCGCCACTTAGAGGCTACAGTAATTTTTCTCACCGGACGCCTGTTAAAATGAAATACTATTACAGAAATTCAGTGAACGGGGAAGATCTCACAACACTACAACACTGTGCAAAATAAATGTTTCGCTATGTAATTATATTACATTCTGTTTAATGAATTTTACTTTTCAAAAATGGAAATACTGTCATTCCCATCCAAAAAATTTAAATCGTAGCTTGTACGCTTAAATTCTTCACGTTTGTAGACTGTAACACAAAAATTATAAGGTGTCAGTTTTCTTTGAATGACTAAATACAAGAAAATAAAATTGACTGTTTATATCAAGCATACTATAAATCAAACCGGAATATCTTGTAAAGGTCATTTTTTTGTTGCGATTACAGAGTTTTATTTTACATAATATACCGCAATCAACATTTCGCTGAGTAGTGGAGAGGTTCGTAGTCAAAATCGAACGTCACCGTTCGATATCCCTCTCAAATATGTTCGCTCTGTAGCTTCACTGTGACGTACGCTTGCTACGTAAGCTGCCCGCATTTACGTCATGCCAGCCCGGCCGCACTGGGCAAGCCTCAACGGGCGCCCAGCTGAGCACCTCTGTTCCAGACGCTCTGGTCGTGCTCCGAAAGCCATATCTCGGCAGCTTCCAAACTTTCACAACTATAACTATAACTAAGTGTTAGGTGGAAGCTATAGTTTGTTCTGTCCTGAGCCGGGAGACGGATGTAAAAATACTGCATCCATCAAGTATCCACGCTATGACAACCCGCGAATATTCGCTCGAACGTCTTAGAGTGTTTTCACGTAGCTATATGCGAGACATGCAATTTACCATACTGGTAATAATGATACTGAAATTCAGCGATGTGCCCAGAAAGTCTTAATATTCTAGGCGGGCAGCAAGACATACCAAAATGTCCTAACTTGTTTTACGTCAAAAGATGGCAGTAAGTTATGAAATATATCCTAATGGAACTAGACTATACCAAACTTGACCAGTGTCTCTAGAATTCCTAATCAATCCTACAGCTTAAAATACAGTATATCAGAGTGTAGCATTTATAGATCGTTTGTGGATATTCATGCCGCAATCAGTCCAGCTCTCTCCTGAATAGTCTTCCATTCTGAAGACCCCGAGTTCGATTCCCAGCCATGTCTGGTTAATTCTTCAGACCCGATAGCTAGGTATTCGTTTACGTACAACACATTAGGTTACCAATCACCACAAAGACACGCAATAGTGAGAATATTCCTCCACATAGGGGTGACGCCAGGAAAGGCATCCGGCCGTAACAGTTGGATTAATTTACATGAAGTTCTGACCGCAAATAACTATGAAAAGTCTAGACAGAAGAAGTTGATTAATATTGTATAAGAGGGAGACTTGTCTAAGAACTAACCTGTTCAAGATAAAACCAATTCCTTTTGGAATTAAAATTCGACAATATAGTTATCTGCAACACAAAACATTGCTTTTAATAGGAAAGCAAGAGAGATGCCGAAACAGATAGCCTACCAATGTTCTGAAACAGGGATTATTCAACAGAACGGTGTTCGACTATAAACTGATACATATTTACTCATCCCAACCTTTTGTCATGGGTGGTGATATTGTTTTGATAACGAGAATGAATCACATATCGGCAACCATCAAAGGATGACTTCTTCTAATCCTTTCCATTTTACTTCAGGTGAGTTCATATCTAACATTTTACCTCTAGTCTCATTGCTCCTTACCAGTGTTCGAGTCAAACAACCTATTCTCATCCACCTTCAAGTAACGGCGAAAATTTATAAGTTAATAGCCTGAAAACGCACACACTCACACGCGGTTTTATAGAGTTGAAAACCGAGATATTCAACGACCTTTAAAAGAAACAAAATTATTAACAACAAAATAGGCTATTTTATTTTGGTATTTTATCTGAATGTCGAGATTAATTTTACTAATATTCTACACATTCAGATAGGCACAGCTTAGAACCAGCATGTCGGGTTCAAGAAAGGACCACACGTCTATCACGGATTCAAGGTCTGCCCTGTAGTTTGTTACGTAGTATGTTCAAGCAAGGAAGCAAGCTAGTTGTTATTTAACATGACTGAAACAAGCAAGCTGCAAAAATTAAGTGGCGTTTGGCTTTTAGTACCGGGAATGTCCGAGGAAAATTTCGGGTCGCCGGATGCAGGTCTTTTGATTTGACAACCGTGGGTGACCTGCGGGTCGTGATGAGTATGAAATGATGATGAATACGACACATACACCCAGCCCCAGTGCCAGTTTAATTAACCACTTATGGTTAAGTTCCCGACCGTGTTGGAAATCGAACCCGTGACCGCTCTGACCAAACGCCAGCACGCTAACTATTTAGCTATAGAGCCGGACAGCAAGCCTTAATTTCATATGAGTGTCAATATCGTAATAATCGCAACATGATGTCCAGTTTTACATGGAATTCGTTCTTTACAAACGTTCCATATGCTTTCGAAGGAATTCGAACTCCAGACATTCATGGAATGTAAGGTACAGTAAGGTATCGGTAATCCAGGAGAGTGCGGTGGAAATCACTTAGGATGGCCACTGCCATCGTCAGTACACTGCCGTACATCGAGTCTCTAATCGGTGACAGGTCCTAAGTACACCCATTTTGAATTTCAGACATATTACTGCACGGCAAAAAAACATGGACCTCTTCCATCCCCAGTCTAGCTCTTCCCTCCATACACCTCAATGTTACGAAGAGCTAATAATAGTGTTAGGTACATTGTATAGTTACCATGTTAATGGTTTCTACGAAGCGAGAAATTGCCAGTACCTGTTGGTAGGGATGTCAACTGTGCTTGTACCCGACACCTTGTGATCAAGTTAAGTCCATCTCGCGTACAATAGAGGAACCTAAAGAAAATAATTCACACACACATACAAAAGAAATACTCGTAAGCAAGATAAATGGAATGCACTAGAGCTGGAAAGTACTTAAAGTGCCTGTGTTAAGAATGTTCAAAGGCTAGGAGGTGTGGGAGGAGAAGGGCTGAGACGAGTGCATTACGAATCGTTTGTCTAACGCCTGCCAAAGGATCATGTCAGTAAGACTTCCAGTGAATAATGAGCGAATAACAATAGCTTACACGCAGAAGAATTACCGTGTTGTGGAGTTTGTAATTTCACAATGTTGCAGCGCCGTTAGTCTTTGTGACGGGCGTTATTAATAAGGCAAGACCGAGAGAAGTTGTCGTGCAATGCCTGTAAGAACTTGCCAATTATTTCCAGCTCTACACTGTAAAACAAACAACAGTTCTTCCGAGCAGTTGTTACTTGTATGACAATCTTAAAAGAATAACATTCTTACAAGCTTCATCACCTCCTGAGAATATACATTTGGAGCCTTATTTTATGAGATCCACGGTAATTTAATTTTGAAAAAAGTTCTCTCATGCACGCATTTTTATTTCAAAGCAAAAAAGATGTTATTTATTTATTTCTTAATCCGTTTACCCCCCAGGATTGGTTTTTTCACTCGGACTCCGCGAGGGATCCCATCTCTACCGCCTCAAGGGCAGTGTCCTGCAGCGTGAGACTTCGGGTCGGGAGATACAACTGGGGAGGACGACCAGTACCTCGCCCAGGTAGCCTCACCTGCTAAACTGAACAGGGGCCTTATGGGGGCGATGGGAAGATTGGAAGGGATAGATAAGCATTAGGGAAGAAAGCGGCCGTAGCCTTAAGTTAGGTACCATCTGGGCATTTGCCTGGAGAAGAAGTGAGAAACCACAGGAAACCACTTCGAGGATGGCTGAAGTGGGAATCGAACCCCCCTCTACTCATTTGATTTTCCGAGGCTGAGTTGGCCCCGTTCCAGCCCTCACTCCACTTTCCAAATTTAGTGGCAGAGCCGGGAAACGAACCCGGGCCTCCCGAGGCGGCAGCTAATCAGACCATATTTTACTTCTTTTTTATTAATTGAAAGTTTATTTAAAAAACAGTCACATTCCCTACGTAATATTACAGTTTCATTTTCTTTGAAAATTGTAAGGAACTCATATAATGGCAATACAGCCTATAGCATGCACGATAAAAAATAGTAGCATCATTGGAAGAATTACAGTTTTATTACACAAATCATTCTTACTTGCCGATTCCACTTGCTTGCTTACTTACTTACCTTACTTTATTTTGCTTGTAATTTATTTATTTATTTATTTATTTATTTGTTTATTTATTTATTTATTTATTTATTAAACCCTTTAAGGCCCTTCGAAGGATACCTACCTTCCGTACCAATCAGCAATCGGCAAGAGATCTTTCTCTTATTTCGCTTATGGGTTCTTCTTTGAAGTTTTTTTTACGTCGCATCGACACAGATAGGTCTTATGGCGACGATGGGAGAGGAAAGGACTAGGAATGGGAAGGAAGCGACCGTGTCTTACTTAAGGTACAGCCCCAGCATTCGCCTGGTGTGAAAAAGGAAAACCATCCTCAGGGCTGCCGACAGTGGAGTTCGAACCCACTATCTCCCGAATGCTGGATACTGGCCGCATTCAAGCGACTGCAGCCATCGAGCTCGGCATAAAAGTTCTTCGTTACCTGCTTAGGTAAGAGGCGGGTTTCAGTGATTTAAAAATATGTCTGCAATGTGTGAACTCGATTTAAAAGTGTAAGTTTATTGACCATTTCAAACGACGTCAGAAAACTTGCGACATTTCACAACAGCTGATCAACGAACTCATGCCTGACCATTAGAAACAAACGAATAATAACAATGATGATGAGAGACGCTGACTTTCGAGACTTAAACTCAATTGCCTGAGGGGCATCCTTACTAGAATCCACCGTCTTAATTTAAGAATAAAATAAAGAATGTCTGGAGATCCCTAAGATCGGCTTCCATATGAGACTGCATGTACCACCATAATGATTCGTGATAATCCAGCCCCGTAATACGAGCTCTGGACTCTTGGTATAATTAAGGCTATCCAATCGGTATGTGCCACACAGTGGTTGTACGGCATGGACACTTAATTGAATCGATGTGACCTGCGACTATGTCATGGGCCGACATCTAACTCTGTGATTTACGTTAAAGTCATTGTGGATGATGACCGCAAGAAGCAAAGCAAAGTCACCTCCGTGCAGGCCATGAAGGCCCTTGGAGGAGTGGAAAGTAAAGGCTTCCCCCATCGTTAACCTCGGCATGTGATGAGGTAGAGTGGTTAGCTCTACTCCCGGCCGCCTTTGCTCCAAGGACTTAACCTGGTACTCATTTTTGGTGTAGACTGAGTGAACCTCAGGGCCATATGCACCTCCGGAAGTGGAAATCCCGTTTCTTAAATTTTACGACTTCAGGTCGGGGATTCGAACCCACATCCTTCCGGGCGAACCGAGCACGCCTTTACCGCCTCGGCCAGGCAGCCCCGATCGCAAGAAGAATGATGCCATAATGGCAGATGGCCCTAATCTAAGTCACTGATGTTGATGACCCCATAACCATCCAAATTTCTAGGTTGAAAGCTGAACACAATTAAGGTAAAGTAGTTGATAACCAAGGTTTCCACTTTAGTATATCCCCAGGACATCTGGTGCTCAACAAATCAAAATCACTACAACAACAGCAAACGCTCACAACACTTGTGACAGTGAAGTCCCTTGCTATCGGACATGTCCCCTTAATCGTTACGTTGCTAAGTTGAATTTTCCGAGCAAATAGGCCTATATCTAAGATTTCCAGAATACATTTTCAAGTTAGTAACTTGGGTTTAAGCTAATTCTCAAAATACGGTCTCACTGAATTTAATAAATTAATAAATGAAGTAATCTCATAATCCTGATTTACCTATCCCGGACGAAGTGGTTTCTTTAAACTCCCTAACTGTTGCAGTTAAATTTACGTTATCACTTGGACATGTTTACCAGAAACATTCCTTTAAAAGAAAATGTTTATCTAATGTTTATTCTCATAGCTTTCTTGTTTCGCAGCTGGAATACGAAAGACATGGTCATAATTACCGGTACCATTTGTTTATTTCATTACGTCACTCAGCAAGTTTACGTTATAACACTAATACTTATGAGACACTAGCTTGGATAATCCTAACCTTAAATCCTATAAATTACAAACATTACACGAAACGCAAAATAAAACAACTCATGTTGAACTCTTATAACGTCTACGGTTATCTCACCGAGCTCGATAGCTGCAGTCGCGTATGTGCGGCCAGTATCCAGTATTCGGGACATAGTAGGTTCGAACCCCACTGTCGGCAGCCCTGAAAATGGTTTTCCGTGGTTTCCCATTTTCACACCAGGCAAATGCTGGGACTGTGCCTTAATTAAGGCCACGGCCGATTCCTTTCAACTCCCAGCCCTTCCCTGTCCCATCGTCGCCATAAGACCTATCTGTGTCGGTGCGACGTAAAGCAACTAGCAAAAAAAAATTTAAAAATAGGGTTATCTCTTGGACTAATTCCGGTACCTCCTTCCGATTTGATTTAATGCTGATGAGACTCAAGTGTCATAATTCACCTCACACAAACTCTAGGGTGGAAGGACTACTGCACCACCATGTGCTCCACAGGCATGACCTCATACCACACGAACCCACACTAGTGCCTTGGAACCAACAACAGCAACACCTCATCCATCACGAACTCTATGGATTGACAAGCCATCGTGACATTCATATAAGGTAATCGCAGGACCTTGGACACTCCTCAACAACACGAAGCAACATTACTATAGATTCTCAAATTCTGACACCGCTGAAAATAGTTATTTACAACATAACACAACATCGTATCATGCCTGTCACACCTATAATGATTGTAAATTTCTCTATCAAACGATTCTCTTCTAAAGTAATGAAATCTATTTCCAAACATTTATTATAAATGACAAAATCTCATTTACAATCCCTTTCTGACAAATGAGCTGGTTCACTCGTCCAACAGGTTGTCTACCATGAAGGAGGACCCTTCTCGTAACGTCTATGAAAGCAAACACGTTATCTTTTCTAACTGTATCAAAAATGAAATCTCGCCTCGTTGACAACTCGCGTGAAAGACAATACTTAAAAAATACAGAATATGCGAAAAGATTTTTATGTAAAACGTCACTTGAAATGTTCCTAGCCACCACGTCCTACGGTTTCACGCGGGATCCTAACTCTCGAATGACTCTATTCCCATACCATTAAATTACAAAAATAAATCCTTGAGTTCCCTACAATGAAAAATCCCGGCACAAATACCACTTCAACGCAACAGGATTTCAACCAC